>NC_092723.1:14692219-15027800 GCF_047496885.1 Scyliorhinus torazame | reverse complement strand
GAGCATTCCGCACCTTTGGGCCGGCGCGATGCCCGTCTGATTGGCGCCGGCTTTGGCGCCAGTCGGCGGACATCCCGCCGTTGGGGGAGAATTTCGCCCCTCGTCAGTGTTGTCAAGAGTAACCTAACTCCCAAAATATAAAAAAAATCCTCTTAGTACATTGAATGCTGTGTTGTTTCACAGTAGCCCTCAACGTTTCAGGAATTCCATTGATCACGTGATACCAGGTGGTGGCTGATGTGTTGGGTACGCTGGGTCGATGTGGACTGTGCAGCGAGAGACAGACCTCCAACACTTGATAAAATGCAACACGATTTTATTTAACATCTAAACTATTATACATGATCAACTGTGGGTTGGCATTATGCTGACTTGACTAGAGACCTGATAATAGCCTAACCAGACTTACTAGCTACCACACGGTGTTTGCACTGGCCAGCTCACTAACTCTGACTGTCTCAGAGGCTGGGTCCCGAGAGAGCGGGAAAACTGGTGCCCTCTGGCTTTATAGTGGTTGTGTGCTGTCTGGTGATTGGCTGCTCTGTTCTGTGTGCTTCCTGGTCATCCTGTGTGTCAATCATTGCCTGTCTGCACTCCATTACATACATATTATGCCAGTGGCCTCTCTCTCGAGACGCTCCAACAGCACAGTGCTCTGAAAGCATGAAAATGTAAGAAATAGGTCGAGCCTGGCATAGCAGCTGAATCCCGGGAGAGACCCAAATCAGACTTCACGCAGGGCATGGGCCGATCGCGAGTCACCCGCCTCGCTAAGCCAGGAGCGACCTGGATCACGCCCTTGCTAGGCGTGATCCAGATAATTATATTTAAATAAGCCATGAAGTTCATTTAAATATCCAGATGCCGGGGTGCCAGGTTGGCACTGCCAAAGTGTTAGGGCACTTCCCAGTTGGCAGGCTGGCAGTGTCAGCACGCCATGCCCCCCATGGGAGGGGCGATTGGGGGTGTCTGATAGTACTGAAGAAGGGTTGGGGAGGTGAGGGGGGGGGGTGGTGTAGAAGGAAATCCTGAAAGGGGGGGTGTAGAGATCGGGGCAGTTGTTTAAAATGGCGCCCCAGTCTGTGAGGAGACAGTCCTGCTGGCGAGCTCAGCTCTCCAGCGCAGGAAATCTCTTCAAGCGTAACCTCAATGGGGAGAAACTTCCCTAGGCCCCAAAAAATAGCGAAGTGGTCAATAGCGGTGTCACTCCCAGCACTGCAGCCACCGAGAAACACCGCGCTAAACACACCCGAAACCGGACTCTGAGTTTTTTTCAGGTGAACCGCGCCCTGGGGCTGGATTCTCCATTATTGGGACTATGTCCCCACAGCGGAAAAACTGGCATTAAAGGGCCACCTATCCCGAGTCCTGCAGGAGGCCAGCAGGGACGGGCCTCCGCACTTCTGAGTCTGAGGCCGCGCATGTGCACGCCGGCGGCCTCCAGCGGCCGCACTGTGCTCCATGGCGGACGCAGACCGCGGAGTCGGACCCTGAAAATAAACCCCCGATCGGCCATGCGCCCGACCCTCAACGCCCGCACAAACATTTCCTGGCCACCTGTAAGGCCCCCCCCCCCCGCCCTCCGATCGGTCCGCCTCCCACCAGGGCGGCCGCGGACTGAGTCCACAGCCGCCACGCGAGTCTCCCGACCGGCTGGACCTCATTAGATCCATGCCATCGGGACTTCGGCCGGTCAGGGGCAGAGAACAGCGGAGCAGGCCTCTGGCAATGGCCCAGTTAGGTCCTAAGCGACGCTTTTCGGGGTCCGCAGAATCGGGGAACCATGCGGGAAAGTGGGTTCTCCGCCCCCCGCGCTGGCCGCAATTTCGGCTGCGGCGAATCCAGCCCCTAGAGTCTAAAAATCCATCAATCTCAGTCTTCAAAATTTTCAAAAACAGCACACCCCTCTGGGGCATAGAACTCCAAAGTTTCACCACTCTCTGAGTGAAGAAATGTCTCCTCATCTCAGTCCGAAATGGTCGACCCCTTACACTGGAACCATGACCCCTAGTTTCGGGAGGGTGAAACAGCATCTCGGCATCTAGCATGTCAAACCCTCTAAAAGATGTTGTGGACTTCGAACAGATCACCGCTCGTTCTTTTAAACTCCAGAGACTATCGGTCCCTTCTACTCAAAATTGGGCGTCAGATGGTTGGCAGGCTCCATTTAAGTGTGTTGTGAAAGACAGAGTTTTAGTCAGTCGGCTAGCTCTTATCCAAGGGTCCTGATTGGTTTACTGTTCACTTTACGCTGACGAAAGTTCATTTTGTCAAAGATAATACGAAGAAGGAGACTGACATTTAAAAAAAAAAAATGTTGTCACCCCGAGGTGTGGAGATGCCGGTGTTGGACTGGGGTGAGCACAGTAAGAAGTCTTACACCACCAGGTTAAAGTCCAACAGGTATTTTCGAATCACTAGCTTTCGGAGCACAGCTCCTTCCTCAGGTGAATGAAGAGGTGGGTTCCAGAAGCATATATATAGACAAAGTCAATGATGCAAGACAATACTTTGAATGCGAGTCTTTGCAGGTAATTAAGTCTTTACAGGTCCAGACGGAGCAACTGGAGAGAGGGATAATCTCAGGTTAAAGAGGTGTGAATTGTCTCAAGCCAAGACAGGTGATAGGATTTCACAAGCCCAGGCCAGATGGTGGGGGTGAATGTAATGCGACATGAATCGAAGGTCCTGGTTGAGGCCGAACTTGGCTGGAAGTTTCTGCTCGGTGATTCTGCGTTGTCGCACATCCTGAAGGCCGCCTTAGAGAACGCTAACCCGGAGATCAGAGGCTGAATGCCCTTGACTGCTGAAGTGTTCCCCGACTGGAAGGGAACATTCCTACCTGGCGATTGTCACGCGATGTCCGTTCATCCGTTGTTGCAGTGTTTGCATGGTCTCGCCAATGTACCACGCCTCGGGACACTCAAGAAGCTCGACACCATCCAGGACAAAGCAGCCAACTTGATTGCCCCTCCTTCCACAAACATTCAAACCCTCCACCACCGACAAACAGTGGCAGCCATGTGTACCATCTACAGGATGCACTGCAGGAACTTGCCAGGGTTCCTTAGGCAGCATCTTCCAAACCCACGACCACTACCATTTAGAAGGACAAGGACAGCAGAGACCTTGGAATGCCACCATCTGGAGGTTGTCCTCCGAGTCACTCACCGCTCTGACTTGGAAATATATCGCCGTTCCTTCACTGTCAATGGGGCAAAATCCTGGAACCCCCTTCCTAACAGCACCGTGGGTGTACCTACCCCTCAGAGACTGCGCCAGCTCAAGAAGGCAACTCACCATCACCTTCTGAAGGGCAACTAGATATGGGCAATAAATGCTGGCCTAACCAACATCCTGTAAATGACTTTTCAAACAAATCCAGTCCTGAAGCTTGGGAATTCCCTCCCTAAACCTCTCCTCCTCCCATTTGCTTTGACCATGTTTTTGGGCACCAGTTTCAATGTCTCCTGCTCCCCCTCAGCGTCACCCTTTGTCTGCCTCTGCTCCTAGGAAGCACCTTGACATGCTTTGTTACATTAAAGGCTCTACATAAATGCAAGTTGCTCCATCCGAGGTGTGAGAGAGGTTGGTTTTCTAGATATTAATAGGGTTTTAATTGCAGAAAATGTTCAAGGGAGTTGAAACCCTCATCAATATGCTGATGTTACACAGTTTGCTTTGAGCTGTTCTCATGATATTTGTTGTTAATGACATTTAGTGCCTCATTTAAATTAGATCCATGATAATCACAGTGCTGGCACTTTAACATGCAAGAAATGTGTCCACTGAACCCTTCAAGAAATAAACTCTTCTTGGTCTAATACAATGATTGAAAGCTTCAGAGCTATGGCTAAAGTCTGCCCAGAAACAAAAGGAAAGATTGGATTGTATGGGATTGGATTTGTTTATTGTCACGTGTACCGAGGAACAGTGAAAAGTATTTTTCTGCGAGCAGCTCAACAGATCATTAAGTACATGAGAAGAAAAGGGAATAAAGAAAATACATAATAGGGCAACACAACATATAAGCTGCGAATATCCTACAGGCCTGAGAGCCAAAGAACAATCTGTGGGATAGCTTTGAAAATAAAAGTGTTGCAAAAAAACCACCAGGCCACGCACTATGTTTTGACCACCTTACACACAAGTGAGGCCAAGAATGAGTTTCCCCCTCCTTCAACTTGTGCGAGAACTGGTATCCACTATGTCACCATAGAAAGCATCCTATCGGGCTGCATCACAGCCTGGTATGGCAACTGCTCGGCCCAGGACCGCAAGAAACTTCAGAGAGTCGTGAACACCACCCAGTCCATCACACAAACCTGCCTCCCATTCATTGACTCCATCTACACCTCCCGCTGCCTGGGGAAAGCGGGCAGTATAATCAAAGATCACTCCCACCCGGCTTACTCACTCTTCCAACTTCTTCCATCGGGCAGGTGATACAGAAGTCTGAGAACACGCACGAACAGACTCAAAAACAGCTTCTTCCCCACTGTCACCAGACTCCTAAATGACCCTCTTATGGACTGATTTCATTAACACTACACCCTGTATGCTTCATCCGATGCCAGTGCTTATGTAGTTACATGTATATGTTGTGTTGCCCTATTATGTATTTTCTTTTATTCCCTTTTCTTCTCATGTATTTAATGATCTGTTGAGCTGCTCGCAGAAAAATACTTTTCACTGTACATCGGTACACGTGACAATAAACAAATCCAATCCAATCCAATTAGTAGAATAGGAAGTTTGGTGATTCCAGTCCAAAATACTCCTATTGGGCCACATGCCTGGGGTTCCACAGTGCGATTTCCTGAACATACATTGTTCCTGATCTGCCACCATCATTGACAACCCCAGCCTTGCACAATCACCTCACACCTAAATGAAAACTCTTATAAAACAGAAACAAAGTCATTGGGTGGGGTTCTCCATTCGCCAATGCGAAATCGAGAAAGGCGATTGGGCGGAGAATCGTTTCTGACGCCAAAATAACGGCAGCCGCCGATTTGACGCCAAATCACAATGCTCCAGCACCTCAACAGCGGCGTCAATGCGTCCCGGAACGCACATAAAGTGAACACCGTTTTAACGGGCCGGACCCGATATTCTCCGGGGCCTCTGCGATCCTCCGCCTCCGATGGGCCAAGTTCCCGATGGCGCAGTTCAATTGTGCTTTTAAACATCATGAAAGCGGCGTGGCAGCTGCTGAGGGAGCGAGAGAGGGCGTACGGGAGGTATCCAACATCGCCATAGTTTGCGGACACTTGTGCCGCTGGCCGGGGAGCTTTTGCAAGGGCCGGAGGGAGTAGCGGGGGGTGGCCAGTAGGTGGGCTGTGCGGTTGGGGTGGATGGGCAGGGAACACCATTTGCGCATCCGGCAAGGCAGCCATGCAGCTGCACATACCGCTAACAGCCCATTTTGAACTTAGTGTCACGGGTGGTACAGGTCTCCCCCCACCCCCCCGCCCCAGGGCACCCGCCCTAGATGCCCTCTGGCCCCAGCTGACCCATCAGCTGTATGGGCACGCTCCAGCACAACCAGTGTCATCTTGTTGACCGGGATGAGTGTGTGTGGGGAGTGTAATGTGTATGTGCGGCTGCAGCGTGTCAGTCTCCCAATTGTCAATCACGGACCTGCCGAATCCAGCACTGTTTTTCATTGGAATCAATTGTGTTCCACGCGGCACCGTGCTAGCCCCTTAATAGTAGCGGAATCAGTCCAGGTGTGGCGCCAGTTTTGCTGTCATGAATTCTGCAATGGCGTCAACACTTAGTCTCCGAAATGGAGAATGCCGCCCACTATCTTTGCCTTTGTAACATGTATGTCTGAGCTCTGGCATTAGGGACC
Organism: Scyliorhinus torazame; assembly: GCF_047496885.1. Classification (NCBI taxonomy): domain Eukaryota; kingdom Metazoa; phylum Chordata; class Chondrichthyes; order Carcharhiniformes; family Scyliorhinidae; genus Scyliorhinus; species Scyliorhinus torazame. The sequence continues at coordinate 15,021,943 of NC_092723.1, read as the reverse complement.
ACCAACTCCAACTAATGAGAACAACTGGAGAAAAATATAGACAGGCAGATAAGCTTTATTGTGATGTATAAACTTAAAAAAAAAAATTAGTGTACCCAATTCATTTTTTCCAATTGAGGGGCAATTTAGTGTGGTCAATCCACTGTTGCTGATTTTCTCCTTGGTTCAATTGCTCTGTTTTATTACCTTTGCTCTTGAGTCACCAGGTATCTTTATGATACTGCCACGAGGTTCAAGTCCGAGTAATGATCAATAATCCAATACACCGATTAGTAAGATTTAAATCAAAGCACATTTATTATACACAGTAATCACTACTCATGTATAAATTCTACGTCTAAGCTACTTCTACACCCAACAGGCCTATACTTAACTTTGAACTGGCCCACCAGGTCAGGGGAACAAATGGCCTTTCATTCGGGTTCTGAGTCTGCGGGATTCGAAGTTAGTACAGATTGGTAGCTAGGAGCGCCTATCTCGAGCATTGAATTAAGACTTACTATTTTGATGATCACTGGAGTCACTGCACCGGTCACGGCCAATGTTGGTTCCTCTTGCTGGGTGACCCGGGCAGGAAGAAGGGAGCAGTGAAGAGAATGATTTGAGCTTGGGGCTCAACTCTTATAGTCCCCAGGGGCTTCCCGCTTTTCGGGGCGGACCCTGTACCTGGTTCCAGGTGATTGGACTTTGTCCCAATCGCTTGGTTCGATTTCTCCAATACTGGAGCGGTTCCCTGATCGATGGGCGATCTTGAGGTGCTCGTTCTCCTCCTTTGTGTTGGCTCCTGCTGCCGCCGAGGAGTCTGGCTTTGCTTTGTGTGTCCAAAATGTTACTTATTGTTCCCGGGGATTGCTCATCAGTATGTAGGTGGCTGTTTGCTTTATGCTGATGGTTGCTGGTATCGATGTTGTCTGGTTTTTGCAGAGGTAAATACACAGCAAACCTGCAGCCGCTGGGTTCTGTCTTGTTGGCTGACTTTCCCATCAGCCTTTGCCGTTCGCCATTTTAAATCGGGAGTTGGCCACTTTAGGTGGCTACACCACCTACCCTGAGCATCTTTGGGTTGTGGGGGCGAAACCCACGCAAACATGGGGAGAATGTGCAAACTCCACACGGACAGTGACCCAGAGCCGGGAACGAACCTGGGACCTCGGCGCCTTGAGGCAGCAGGGCTAACCGACTGCGCCATCGTGCTGCCGAGTGACTTATAAACTTACCAGATCGAGCAATTGTTCATTATACTCTTCAGGTGAGCTGGAAGCTTTTAGCTTTGATGTAGATGTGATCACAGTTGCCTCCATAAATGCGCAGCCAGTCACAACCAAGACTTTGGGGGAAACAGAAATGATAAAATGTGCTGTGATTTATAATGATATAGAGGTACCAATCACTTGTAATGGATAATGTTAATACATTGTGAGTTCATTTACTTAAACTAGGCACATAAGAACATATATACATGGGTGGAAAACCTATAGACAGCTGTGAGTCGTGTACTCTGTCCACAGGCCAGAGTGACACTGAGGCTGGATAACATGATACACTTCCCTTCCAGTGATGTCATGCTGCTATTCCTTCAAGGCATATCACAACATCCCCCTTTCTTTTTAAATATACTTTCCTCCCCTTCCAAAGAAGAATAACTATTTACAATCTGTGTTCATACTTAGTTACCATAAGTGTGTAGAACTGATAAATCTATGAGTCTCTAAAGCACAGAGGTAACCTGATGGCACGTCCAGGTCTTGTAATGATGACCTTGTCTGGAGGTTTCTTTCATTGCTCACAGTGATCTGTGGGATTGTCGTCCTTAGATGTTGATCTTGGTTGCATTTGGGATCAGACCCTCGATGGAGAGACAGTTGTGCAGTGATAAAATATCACCGGAATAATAATCCAGAGGCCCAGGCTAATGCTTTGAAGACGTGAGTTCAAATCCCACCACAGCAGCCGCTGGAATTATAATTCAGCTGATAAATCCGGAATTATATAAGACCAGTCTCAGTAATGGTGATTATGAAACTATCATTGATTGTTGTACAAACCCATCTGTTCACTAATTCCCCTTTAGGGAAGGAAATTTGCCAACATTACCTGGTCTGGCCTACATGTGACTCCAGACACACATTAACGTGGTTGACTTTTACTCGCCTTCTGAAATTGCCTAGCAAGCCACTCAGTTCAAGGAGCAGGTAGGGATGGGCAACAGATGCTGGTCTTGCCAGTGACACCTTTATCCCATGAAAGGATAAATAGATCAACAGGACTGCATGGAGTGGTTGAAGAGCTGGAACAAATCTGATTTGTCTTCAGTTATGCCTCACCAATGGGCTTTTGACTTCATAGGACCTTGCTGGTTCAATGCGTCCTCTGTGGGATCCTGAATGAGAATATGTTGTCCCAACACTATACTTGGCAATTCGGTACCCGCATTTTTACCCTGCATGACGGTCATCTGGGGCGGGATTCTCCCATCCGGCGGCAGGGGGTCTACACCGTTGGAAACGCCGTTGCGTTTCACGCCGGCGTGAACGGGCCGCTGGGTGTACCAATGCTGGCCCCTACAGGGGCCAGCACAACACTGGAGCGGTTCACGCCGCTCCAGCCACCCATCCCGGTGCGAGCTGTGCGCCGCGCCAACCCGCGCATGCGCGGTGGCCTCCCTCAATGTGCCGGCCCCGACGCAACACGGCACGGGAGTTCAGGGGCCGGCACGTAAGAAAATAGGCCCGAGGAGCCGAGAGGCCGGCCCGCCCATCGGAGCCCCCCCCCCCCCCGGGGTCAGACCCCCCCCCCCCCCACAGTTCGCCTCTCGACCCTGCACGGCAAATCGGCGGCCTAGCCGTGTAGAGCGGCCCGCGACCGGCGCTGCGCGGAGAATCGCGTGCCGCCGTCGGGGCGGCGTGGCACGGTTGCGGGGATTCTCCGGCCTGGCGCAGGGCTGGGAGAATCCTGCCCCTGGTCTTTCAGTTTCTATTTTCTGAGAGGCCAAAATGGGACTGAGTAGGTCGATTGGAACCCTGTGGTCTGCTGAACATGATCTCTTGTCTGTGATGGAATATTTTCACTTCAGGGTGTTGCTCTCAGATGTAACATTGCAATCTGTAGATCTTGTTTCACCTGTCTACATTTGAGAATTATGGATATTACCATATGAATTATTTGTTCAGCTGATTCCTTTGATCTAGTGGAAGGAGAAGAAGCAGTTTGATTGATATTCCATTTCTCATACACAGCCTAAGGCGGCTTACCAATAAATTGTGGATTGCTGTCCATAATGGGCGGCACGGTAGCACAGCGGTTAGCACTGTTGCTTCACAGCACTAGGGACCCGGGTTCGATTCCCGGCTTGTGCCTCTGTCTGTGCGGAGTCTGCACGTTCCCCCCGTGTCTGCGTGGGTTTGCTCCGGGTGCTCCGGTTTCCTCCCACACGTCTCGAAAGACGTGCTCGTTAGGTGAATTGGACATTCTGAATTCTCCCTCCGTGTACCCGAACAGGTGCCGGAATGTGGCGACGAGGGGATTTTCACAGTCACTTCATTGCAGTGTTCATGTAATAAAAGACTATTATTATTCTAATGATCTCTTGGGGCAGCACGGTGATGCAGTGGGTTAGCACGGCTGCCTATGGCGCTGAGGACCCAGGTTTGATCCTGGCCCCGGGTCACTGTCCGTGTGGAGTTTGCACATTCTCCCCGTGTCTGCGTGGGTCTCGCCCCCACAACCCGAAGATGTGCTGGTTAGGTGGATTGACCACGCTAATTGGAAAAAAAACAATTGGGTACTGCGGGAGGGAAATATTAGGAGAGATGATCAGAAGATTGGTCAAAGAGATAAATTTCCAGGAACATTTTTGAGGTACAAAGGAGGAGAGTTTTAAGCAGGGAACAACAGAGCTTTGGGCTTAGGTAGTTGTAAGCGGGGCTGCTAATAGTGGGGCAAAGTTGATGACTATAGATTATCTGCAGATGACCCCTAAAATAACTCCAGTAATCTTTTATCTCGTTGAATGCAAAGTCTAAAGCTAATATTCCATGTTGTATATAGCTCAACTGTGACTGTGAATCAAAACCGAAATAAAGCTGCTGCAATAATAGATGACTTCACACAGGGGATAGATGGAGAGTGGGGATGGAGCTACCTCAGTGAGATGTTCACAAACGAAAGATGATTCAAGGGTGTTGCAGTCTGCCTTTGAGGGATGTAAGCATGACATCACTAGAAGGAAAGTGTGTCATGTGATCCAGTCTTAGTTTCATGTTTGCTCTGAGCAGAGCACACACACGCACAGCTCTGATGTCTTCAAGCTTTGTAGCCATGAATAACTTTCCTCGCCTGCATGGTCCTAATAAATGAACCAACAGTGTGTTAACCAAATAGCTTATGAGCGATTGGTGCCTTATGTCTTGTACAGCAAATAGGCCCAAGGTATTTTATCATTTTAATAACACAACAAAGGGAATCCGGGCTGGCAGCTGTGCCTATCTCTCATCTCAATGGGAGGCGTGGATACAATTGCAATGTTTGTTGCTTGTGTTATTATAGCTTTTACCCCCCCTCTTTGTTTCATGCTGCTTTACGCTGCATTAGGTTTCATGGCCATCTGCCTTTGAGTCACAGATCCAGAAATGTTTTAATTTAGGCACCAGCAACCTAAGGTTGACTAGTACTTATTGTTTTGTCATTCCCTCAAGGTGTGAAGGTAGCAGCAGTGGGTTAGTGAATATATTCCTGGACTGGGAATTCAAGAAACATGGCTGGATAGTCCGGAGCTTGAGTATTCAAGTCCCATTGTGAGAATTTGAATTCAGTTCGGAAAACTTGGGAATGAAGAAAAATGGTATCAATAATATGGCACAAAAGCAGAAATTAATGGAGATGCTTAATCCAGGAGAGAGGGAATTTACGGGTCATAGGGGGCGCGATTATCCCAACGGGACTCTTAAGTGCCGACGCCGGAGTGAAAACCGGAGTGTTTCACTCCGGCGTCGGAGGCCGCTCCCAGCCCCCTATTCTCCCGCCCCCGGGGGGCTAGGAGCGGCGTCGCGTCATTTACGCGCGCTGGGCCTAGGCAGCGCGTAGAAAGCGGTGCCGCGTAAATGACGCGGCCGGCGCCGCATAAATGACATCACCCGCGCATGCGTGGTTGCCGTCCTCCCCGAGGCCACCCCGCAAGTAGATGGCGGATGGATCTTGCGGAGCGGCGGAGGAAAGGAGATCCTCCTTTAGAGGTGGGCACCGATCGCGGGCCAGATCCCATTGGAGGCCCTCCCCGGTGCAGGAACCCCACTTTCCCCCTCCACAGGCCGCCCCCTCAGCGTTCCCGCGCAGTTCCCGCCGGCAGCGACCAGGTGTGGACGGCGCCGGCCGGAACCTGTTGTGTTGGGGCGGCTGCTCGGCCCATCCGGGCCGGAGAATCGCCGCTCACCTTTTGCAAACGGCGAGTGGCGATTCTCCCAGTGGCCAGCCGTGATTCTGGTTTGGGGGGGGGGGGAATCGCGTGCGGGTGTCAGGCCCCGGCGATTCTCCCAGCGGCCAGCCGTGATTTTGGTTTGGGGGGGGGGGAATCGCGTGCGGGTGTCAGGCCCCGGCGATTCTCCCACCCGGCGTGGAGGGATAATTCCGCCCAGGATGCATAGGCACAGGAGTAGGCTATTCGGCCCCTCGGGTCTGACCCGCCATTCAATGAGATCATGGCTGATCTGTGATGTAACCCCATTTACCTGCTTTTGGCCCACATCCCTTAATATCTTCGCTTAACAAAAATCAGATTTAAAATTAACATCTGTTCCAACTTCGAATGCTGCTTGTGGGAGATGTTTAATGTTTCAGTTCTGGTGAAAGGTCATCGCTCTGAAAGTGGAACCCTCCTCCTGTGTCCAGAGGTGCAGCCTGAGTGATCGTGGATTGGAATTCTGTGAAGCTCTAATGTACCGGGCCTCGATGTGAGCCATAACTGAAGTGAAGACCCCCCAGCACCTTCCCTAGACAGCTCGAGAAGGACAATAAATGCCGGCCTTACCAATGATAGCCACATCCTGATAATGAATTCTGAAAAAAGTTATTATCAATATTAAATCCGCAATCCCAACCCAAACACATTTGGCCTTCCGGGTTTGTACCTGGCAAAAGTGATAATTCGCAGCTGGCAAGGTGAGGACAACGGCATTGATATTCCTGACACCCCCCCCCCCCCCCCCCCCCCCCCGTGCATAGATGGCAACAGATGTGTTTTGCAGCCAACAAGTTGTGAAGCAGTCTCAAAACAGTTTTACTGAAATTTTATCACCCGTGTGTGTGTGTTGTGATTTTCAGCAATCTTTATTCATAAGAATGTCTGAGTAATTGACTCAAAACTCTTCCAGGTTAATTTGCAATCGTTAGCATATCTTCAGGCTGAGAGGCGAGATCTACCTGACGTTTAGTTCCACCAAATTCCATTGTTGTATAAAAACAATCTCAACCAGTTAAGGACACCAGTTAAGATTCTATAATTTAGTTCACTGTTGCTGGCTGAGGGAATGAAAAAGAAAGCAATGGTGACTCGCTTTCTTCCTCAGACACCAGGGGTGTCGTGTTGGGTGGTCCGATGCACAAATGATCCAACACGGCTGTCGATGGTACAACTCTGTTTTATTGTCTTAAACAATAACAACTACTAACTGCTGGCTGAGGTTCGTGCTTCGCCAGCTAACCTGTCGACCCAGCCCTATCACTATCTTGGTGAGGCACTCAGCACATGGTGTATGTCTGAGTGGCGCGCTGTGAGCTCTGTGCTCTGAGCTATCTCCTGGTAGAATGAGCGGGAACTGTGGTGTTCCCTGTTTTATAGTGCGTGTGCTCTCACTGGTGATTGGCTGCGATGTTGTGTGTGTGTTGGTTGGTCCAACTACCTGTCCATCAGTGTGTGTGTGATTGCACCATTAAATATGTTAATGTGGATATCATGACATCCCCCCTTTTCACAAGGATATGTGCCTACATGCTAATAAATGTAAGTGTGTACTGAGTGCATCTGAGTATGTGTGATTGCACCATGATATGCTGATGTGGATATCATGACAAGGGGTTGGATTCTCCATTTCAGGGACTATGTCCCCAGGCCGTCATAAAAACTGTGTCCTTTTAAGCCAGAAAAACTGGTGTGAAAAGGCTACATATTCATAGCCCTGCAGGGGGCTAGCAGGGACTCGTGAATCTAGCAGCTTTAGCTGCAGATATGGGCCCCCGCACTTATGGGTCAGAGGCCGTGCATACGCCGCCGCCGGCCTCCAGCAGCCCTGCCGTGCTCCACGGCAGACTCAGACCGCAGAGCTGGACCTCCTAAATCGTGCCCCCGATCGGCCGGGCTCCCGACCTGGACCGCCCACCCAAAAATAACCCGGTCCCGTATGAGGCACTCCATGCCCTCCAATTGGACCACCCCCGACCGTGGCGGCCGCGGACTGAGCCCGCAGCTGCCACCGAGTATCCCGAACGGCAGGACCAGATTAGATCCGTGCCGTCGGGACCTTTGGCCATCAGGGGGCGGAGATTAGTGGGGCGGGCCTCTGGCAATGGCCACAGGTGGGTGTAACGCAGCACGGCGTACTTTTCGGGGGCCGGAGAATCGTGGTACCAGCGCCGGTCCCAATTCCGTGTGCGAAAGTGGATTCTCCGCCCCGGCGCCGGACGCGGTTTTGGCGTCGAGGTGTGGAGAATCCAGCTCCAGTTACACCTGTTGCAGAGAGGCATGCGAGGGGATATAAGATGAGGATGGGGGGGGGGGATTGGATTTGTCTGTGATGGTTGCTGCAGATGTATAGCTTGCCGTTACCAAGCCAATACATGAAGATGGGCCGATCAGACAAAGTCACCAATTGGTGCCCCAATCAGTACCTTGAGGAGAAAAGAGCAGAAAGCTTGTGGGAAATCCGATGAAGGAAAACGTTAATAAAATGTGTATATGTCTGTGGTTTGTTAACACTTTCTGAAGAAAGGCGAGGAAACTCTGGCTTAAAATCTAACGGAGACACACAGTCTGCAGACCTGCAGGCAGCTCACGCAGTATAATCAGTTGATTAAATCGGATAACTCTGTTGAACTGGAAACCAGACAGCAATTATCAGTCAGTGCCTGGAGCAAATGTAGGGGGGTAAGAAATCAGTGCTGTTTATTGTAAAAAACAAAAAAAAATCCTTTCTACAGATCGACACCGAGAGAATTGCAATATCTTGCAGAATTTGAAGTACTGTAATGGCTGGAACGTATTGTAGGATTTCACAAAAGGGGAGAACGTTTTAAGTTTTGAGAGATTTGAACTGTTTATACATAAATGGTGGTAAAATGAGTGTGAGAGATTATTGAGTGGGGTTTGAAGCCACGGTTTTGTGACTCCGAGGTGAGGGTGCTTCCCACTGAGCCGCTACTGACACCTAAAGAATAACTTTTCCAAACAAACTTTTTCATGAACTTGCTGCTGAAGGGTCCCAACTAGTGCGGGACTGACTCCCGTGCCACTCGTTGCTTGTTCCCCAATTTGTTACAGGAGAACTCCTTTACCCTTCTTTACAAATGGAAAGAGCCCCATAACTGTCTTACTGACAATTGTATTCATTCATGCGATGGATCAGTCAGGGGCAAAGCCAGCATTTATTGCCCATCTCTAATTGCCCTCGAGAAGTTGGTGGTGAGCCGCCTTAGATGAATCATAGGATAGAATAATAGAATCCCTACAGTGCCCACCAAGTCTGCACCGACCCTCTGAAAGAGCACCCTACCGAGGCCCAGCCCCGCCCTATCCCCATCACCCGTGACCCCGCCTAATCCTTTGGACACTAAGGGGCAATTTGGAATGGCCAATCCACCTAACCTGCACATCTTTGGACTGTGGGAGGAAACCGGAGCACCCGGAGGAAACGCACACAGACACGGTGAGGACGTGCAAACTCCACACAGTCACCCCCAAGGCTGGAATTGAACCCAGGTCCCTGCCGCTGTGAGGCAACAGTGCTGACCACTGTGCTGCCTTCTTGAATATAGTTGTGTGACATGTTAGCCCATACCAGGGGGCAGTTAAGAGTAAACCAGACTGTGAGCCTGGGAGTCTGGACTCACATGTAGATCTGACTGGGTAAAGGCGGTAAATTTCCTTCTGTAAAAGACATCAGTGAACTAATTGGGTCTTCATGACAATCTCATAGTACCATGGTCACCATTACTTATGTTGGGGCAGCACGGTGGCGCAGTGGTTAGCACTGGAGTCTCACGGCGCCGAGGTCCCAGGTTCGATCCTGGCTCTGGGTCACTGTCTGTGTGGAGTTTGCACATTCTCCCCGTGTTTGCGTGGGTTTCGCCCTCACAACCCAAAGATGTGCAGGGTAGGTGGTTTGAACACGCTAAATTGCCCCTTAATTGGAAAAAATGAATTGGGTACTCTAAATTTATATTTAAAAAACATTACTTATGTTGGCTTATTATCCAAGATTTTAATTGAATTTATATTCCTCAGCCTCGGTGGTGGGATTTAACCTGTATCTACAGATTAGTCCAGGCATCTGTGTTACAAAGTTAGTAACATAATTACGATGGGGTGCAGAGGAGATTTACCAGAATGTTGCCTGGTATGGAGGGAAGATCTTATGAGGAAAGGCTGAGGGACTTGAGGCTGTTTTCGTTAGAGAGAAGAAGGTTAAGAGGTGACTTAATTGAGGCATACAAGATGATCAGAGGATTAGATAGGGTGGACAGTGAGAGCCTATTTCCTCGGATGGTGATGTCTAGCATGAGGGGACATAACTTTAAATTGAGGGACGATAGATATAGGACAGATGTCAGAGGTAGGTTCTTTACTCAGAGAGTAGTAAGGGCGTGGTATGCCCTGCCTGCAACAGTAGTGGACTCGCCAACACTAAGCATTCAAATGGTCATTGGATAGACATATGGATGATAAGGGAATAGTGTAGATGGGCTTTAGAGTGGTTTCACAGGTCGGCGCGACATCGAGGGCCGAAGGGCCTGTACTGCGCTGTAATGTTCTATGTTCTGTAACCCACTTTTGGTCCCTGGAATTGGCACTCATTACATTGGCCTTACTACATCTGCAACAATAGCCGATTTCTATCCCTGTATTTTCCGAACACCTCTCACCCTGCGGCATGTCAGAAGAGTGGAATATAATTCATTGCTTTCTGGGGGAGAAGGACGGATGAGTATCGCTTTTCTGTAGAATCGCCAGATCAGTTGATTTTTATTCCCCCCCCCCTGGGAGTCTTACCTCCTCCTTCTGCTGCGGCTGCTGCTACTCAGCAGTTCTGTCAGGACGCCAAGCTGAAAACAGGAGAGAGGAGAGGTATGCTGCTCCACTTCCAACGCTGAAGAACAGTCATCTAGAAAAAGTGTATCCCTGGCAATTACCACCCCAGGCCACGAGTTGTTACAAGAAAGAACAGGCAAATCTAAGCACTAGCAAAAGTGTGATAACCTACCTTTTGCAAGCTACATAACATCACTTAACATCTGTGGTGAGCACAGTACTCCGGGCATAAGAGGGGATGAGTCTAATTAGTGAAGTGAACAATTCAAATGATCGGAAGTGGTTGTGTGATTGCCGAATAGGTTAACAGAAATTAATTAATTCTGGAGGCTAACGTTGCTGGAATTTAATTACAATGTGGCTCGATTAGAAATCTTTGACATTCACTTGTAGCATTAAATGTCACAGTAAGCCTTTCACTTTTACATTTTCTTGCATCTTTTCCTCCCCAGAGGGATTATAAATTTGAGCAGGAGGGCAACTATCAACCTGTGAAATTAAACAAATGCTGGAATAATCAAAGGAAATATAATGCTATTCGCTTCACGCACTGCATCCTTTCCAAGGAGCGGAGGCTCCGTTCTAAGCCCGGCTTGGCTTGTTTTGAATATGGTTGGCAGGGAGCAACTCTTTGGTTAATGGGACTAAAGCCAAGTGGCACCTTGGAAAACATCCGAGGCTGAAATAAGTGAGCAGGAACAGTACGTTGCAAAGCATAGCATATTGATCAGAGGCTGTGAAAGGTAGCTTGGAAATTATGCTTTGTTGATGAGAGTGGAGGTGGAGACAGTTGAACAAATCCTTACAGGGTGGCATGAAATGTAAACAGGTTTGAAAAGGACAACTTGCATTTATATAGCAGCTCTATTGCTGTAAGCAGCCCCAAGAAACTTCACAAGAACCTCGCGAAACACAATTTAACACCAGGACACATGATGATCAAACCATACAGTAGGAGGGGGTCCTTCATCCCCTTCTGTTCTTCATCTCCAGTTATTTTCACAAGGGGTCCTCCGACATCACCTTCCAAAACCGTGAACTCTACCACCAAGAAAGTCAAGGGCAACAGATACCTGGGAACCCTCCCCCCACCTGCAAGTGCCCCTCCGAGTCACTCACCAGCCTGACTTATGTCGCCGTTCCTTCATTGACACTGGGTTCACTCCTAACACCATTGTGTGGGTGTACCTACACCGCATGGGCTGCAGTGTTTCAAGAAGGCAGCTCACCACCACCTTCTCGAGAGTAATTAGGTAGGGGCAACAAATGTTGGCCCAGCCAGCAACACCCGCATCCCACGAAAGAACAAACAAAAGCTCTTCTACTCTTTCCAGACAACCCGACCATTTCTTTCTGCATAGAATTTCCCTTTGAAAATTACTGCTTGAATCTGCTTTCACACCACCCTTTCGGGTAGGGCATTCCAAATCATCATAACTCATTGAGTAAAACTAAATTGTCCTCACCTTCCCTCTTTTTCTTTTTGTTAATTACCTGCCCGTGGAAATAGTTTCTCCCTCTGGACTAAATCAAAACTCTTCATAATTTTGCAAACGTCAATTCCTTCCACACAAGTTGGGGGTGAAATTGGTTTGTACCCAAGATCAGGTGGAACAAGCTGATCTCCTATTGAGCTAAACTCAAAAGGCCGGGGGTTTCCAACCCTGCCCGACGATGGGACCTTGTAGTCTCGCCAAAAGTTGATGAACCTTTGACATCCCCTCCCCCACCCGCCCCAACGTGGCTGACCCTGCCGTGGTGAGGCCGGATTATCCCAGCCGAAATTTCTAGCTGTAAACCTTGACAATCGGACAAAATAACCCACTACTCGCCATTTTAACTTGAAGGCCCAGAAGAATGGCGCAGGATATGGACGAAGTTGAAAAGAGTACATGATAGACTAGATGATACTGTCCCTTTATGATGATGGATGATGGGCAGCAGGTTCCAAGGGAAATCGGTGCTGGCTGTGGCTGGCTCTAATGTAAAATGTAACCATCCTGGTACTAAAGTGCATCATCGTCCTCGATCTCCATTGTTGATCGAAAACTCGACAGTATTTGATGTAATATTGCACTGTTCTAGTCCTGAGGTGGTTTTGCAGGGATTTAGTGCAGGTAAGAGACGTCATTTAATTACATTTTTAGTGGTATATCTGTCAAAGAAATTGCCTTAAAATACAAATATTAAACACCATTTTTGACATCATTGTCGATATTCAACATTTAGAACTGATACTTTAATGGCAGCTCAATCTAAATTCAAATATTCACAGCTTATTATTATAACATAAAAATTCCAATAAATTTTGAAACTTGTCAGTAAAATGTTTCATCCTGTGTAAGAACTGGTAAAAATACACCACAAAGAATGTTCTAGATAGGGGCTTTCACAGGACGAGGAACTGAAAAGAAGCACAACTGACCTTTGGACAGGTTGCGATTCTCATCAATCAAACCTCACTAAATTAGTCTGGTGAACTTTCCTGGCGTGAGTCAGAGCAAACTGGCCTTAAGGTTTCAAAAAGGAAAATTAAGATTCCCTTTCCCATTCTTCCCCCCCACCCCCCTTGCAAAATCCGTTTATTCGCAGCTGGCGACATTTCCTGCAGAGTTCAATGAATCGCTTCAAGTCGAAAGGCACATGGAGTTCCCTTATCTCTGAGTTCAATAAATGCAAATTGGTGACTTATCCACCTGTGAGAACTCAGCGCCTCTGGGAGAACCAATGGACTCTTTCGCATCCGATCGTTGGCACCTCTGTTGGAGAGGCTCAACAGGCTGAAGGGAAGACCTGATGGAGGACTTCAAGGTTAAGAAAGGGTTTGACAGGGTTGACACAGATAAAATGCTTCCACTTCTGGGGGCAGTCCGCAGCTGAGGATCCCAAATATAAGAACAGCCATTAACAAAACCGATCGGAAATTTAGGAGAAACATCTTTACCCAGAGGGTGGTGAGAACGTAGAACACACTGTCTTAAGGGGTAGAGGTGGCCAGCATTGGTGCATCTAAAGGGGGAGCTCGATACATACATGAGGGAGAAAAGAACACAAGGTTTTACTGACATGGTGAGATGAAGAGGGATGGGAAGAGGCTCACGTGGAGCATAAATGCCAGCATGGACCTTTCGGGTGGAATTGTCTGCCTCACTGCTGCGTAATGTGTAATTTCCCACCGCCTGAAGAAACACATAATAACCTGTTTCCAATGGTGGGCTTATCCAGTTGAGGGCACAGGTAGTGTGGGTGACACATTATCATGTCATTTGAATTGCTTGTTTAATTTATCCAATGAACAGACAGCATCCCATTTCTTTGTTTCCTGGATCTAATTATCAGAATTTCTTTCTTGAAATACACCGAGCTGGGGTTTGTGAAATCACAAAGGCTGTGTGATCCAGACTTGGAACCATTTTATATCTTCCCTGATGTTAAATACCTTATTAGTGACATCTATTTGCTGTCGTTGGTTGTATCAATGTGTAACGTAATGATGCGATAAGGAGCTTACATAAAGCAAGACTGCCACATAATGTTCCAGAAACCACCACACCTCAAATTAAATACTCTTGCTTTAATCTCTTTTATGATGTGTGATGAGGTAACCAATCTGCTCACAGCAAGCTCGCACAACAGCAATGTGATAATGACCAGGTAATCTGTTTTAATGTTGTTGGTTGAGGGATAACTATTGGCCCGGACACCAGGGATAACTCCCCTGTTTCTCTCCAATAGTACCATGGGAACCTTTGTGTTCTCGTGAAAGGGTAGATGAGGCCTCAGTTTAAGGTCCCATCCAGAAGATGGCACTTCTGACAGTGCAGCACTCCTTCCGTACTGTGTCAGCCCGGATTCTGTGCTCAGCTGTCTGGAATGGGACGCAAACTCATAACCTTCTGACTCAGAGTTGAGAGTCACGGCTGATATCAGACAATCAGTATCAGGACACATGGTCGAGGAGGTAGGTTTTAAGGAGCATCAAAAAAAATCTGTAGTAGTTTCTCCTTTAAAACGGAGTTGAGGAGAAACTACTTCTCCCAAAAGGTTGTGAATCTGTGGAATTTTCTGCCCCCAGAATGTGGTGGATGCTGGGACAGTGAGTAAATTTAAGGAGAAGTTAGACATATTTGTAATTGGTAATGGGTTTAAGGGTTATGGAGAACGGGCAGGACAGTGGCGTTGAGGCCATGATGGGATCAGCCATGATCACAGTGGAGGTATTTAGGCTTGGGAGGCTAAATTGCTTACTCCCGTTCCTAGGTCATGCGTTCTCGGGAGGAGACGTTCTGGCTGAGTTCGCAATCCAGCTCTTGGTCTGTAGCATTGTAGGTAACAGATGAGGAACGTATCAGCCATGATAGAATGGCGGAGCAGACTCGATAGGCTGAATGGCCTAATTCTGCTCCAATATCTTATGAACTTAGGAAAAGGGGAAGAGTGAGCAATTCGGTTTGGGAGGGAATTCCCAAGCTTGTTGGGATCCAGGCAGTTGAAGGCATGTCAGCCAATATTGGAGTGATGAAAACTGCGGATGCGCAAAATGCCAGAAATAGATGACCAGGAGATCTCAGAGAGATATGGGGCTGGAGGAAGTTACAGAAATTGGGAGAGGGGCGAAGATTTGAAAACAAGGATGAAATGTTTTAAATCGAGGTGCAGCCTAAAGGCCATTGAGCACTGGGGTGATGGGTGAACAGGGTTTGATGTGAGTTTGCATACAGGCAATGGAATTCCAACAAGGCCTGGGGAGAAATCCACTTGGGAGTTCTCCCGATTTTCCCAGCTTTGGGGGAACAGCTACAGCAATCTTGGCAAATCCAAAGTCTTAGACACGGGTTCTACCTTTTCTTCATCAAAGTATCTGCAACTCTTCACCGAAGCAAAGCAAAGCTGGAGCACATAAATCCACCCCCTTAAAATCCTTGAAATGCCAATTTACGGATGAAACGCCTTCTTCTGGCATTGTTGTTATCTTTTGAGAAGGAATTTAATGCCAGCCAAAATTCTAACGTGCATTGTTTTGGATCCTGGCAGGGTGGTACAAAGAAATAGCCCAATGGACAACCAAAAGCTGGGCGACAAATTCACCATACACTGTTATGCAAAGCAGGCAGTATCATAATGGCTGCCTGTTGTGTACCCGCCTGTCACTCCACTCCATTAACACTGCCCCAGGCCAAACCACTAACACACTACTCATGCTGTAAACTTACTTTCTGAATGCAGAAATTATTAAAATTACCATTGCCCATCTCAGTGTGAGAGAATCTGTTCTCAAAGCAATCCTGTTCGAAGAGCAGAGGCACTGTCTGGACAGTAGTCCTCAGATGTATTTGAGGCAGTAACTAATGATGCTCCCTGGAAGTTTTTTTGCCTCAGTTTCTCAAAAGAGACTCCATTGAAAGAACTATTTAGGATTTGGGAGTGTTTACGTATAATGCAAGTTGTTGCATGTTTGCAGGTCTGATGTATATTTTATATGTTTGATTTTCCTCAGAGCAATGAAGAGATTGCACGAGTTTCTAAGTGTACAACAAGAAATAGTTTAAAAAAATATCTGCAATCACAAAATGCCTGCCCGTGCCTAATCCCAGCTCTCGCCTTTAGGTCTTTCTTTATTCACTTGAGCTCTGAGCCAACATCCAGGCTTAATTAATCAAGCGCAGTAAGCATTGATCATTTATCAGACTAACGTAATTGAACACTGATGCACGATCAATGACTACTAAAGTGAGGTTGTAGTCCAACTGAAGGCTTTAATAAGCGAGATGTTTCCCCCAGCAGCTCAGGTGCAGAAAGAAGGTTGCTGGGGCGGCCCGGGCTCTTATACACCATCTTGCAGGGCGGAGCTACCATACAGCTTGACCAATGGGAATCATACATTGTCTACGAATGGTGTTCCAGCATTTCTAGGTACCGTAATACCTCTACACAGACTACCACAAACACAGAACAATTAAATGCCATACAAATAGGAACAAGTGTGGCCCATTCAGCTCCTCAAGCCTGCTCCTCCAATGAATCAGACCATGGCTGATCTGTACTTCAACTCCATTTTCCAATCTTTGCTCCATTTCTCTTGATAGCCTTAGCCAATGCAGAAATCTTACTGGTTTCTGTCCTGAAATCTCCAATTGACCCCAGCATCCTCAATTTTTTGGCGGAGGGAATAGCAGCCTTCCAGAGCCCATTGTTTGAACCAATGTTTGCTGATTTCAAGGGCACTGCCTCTTCTTCTGGATTGCCATTCCTCCCTGCCCCCTCCCCCACCTGTGTCCCCCCCCCCCCCCCAATGGAGGGAATAGTTTATCGGTAAGTACCCTATCAAATTGTTGAATACACCTATTAGGGCTGGTCGTTGGCGTTCACTTTT
The DNA here is from genome assembly GCF_047496885.1 of Scyliorhinus torazame. NCBI lineage: Eukaryota > Metazoa > Chordata > Chondrichthyes > Carcharhiniformes > Scyliorhinidae > Scyliorhinus > Scyliorhinus torazame. The sequence continues at coordinate 15,005,276 of NC_092723.1, read as the reverse complement.
CCTGCTGGCGGCGCACCCCCGCTCTAGGGTTTCCCAGTGGAGTGCGGTGGTTTCAATGGGAAATCCCATTGACAGGCGGGGGGAGGATAGAATCTTCGCCGCCAGCGAATACCGTGCAACCGAGAAACATGCGGCTGGGGAACCGGAGAACCCAGCCCTAGATCAGCCCCCTCCGTCTTCTGTACGCGAATATAAGGTTATGCAACCCGTCCTCATAACCTAACCCTCTAAGCTCCAACCTCTGTGCCAACGATAGCCTTTGCGCATGTTTTTCCCGTTAATAAATTTGTTTATCATTTGTAGCTGGAATGCAATAGTTAACAGAGTGGTGTTTTTCTTTAAAAAAAACCTCTGGCGAAAAGTCTCATGGTAAAAGGGTCGCTGTAGATCCTGCAGCACACACTAAACCAGTCGCTCCGCGCACAGGAGCAAATGCCAACTTACGGGAGAGCTAGATTCACTTCTGGAAAGGACATTGAGAAACAGGAGCACGAGTAGACCAACTCATTTCAGAGACTGACTCCCAATATTCTGTCTTTGCTGCAGATTTTCAGCATTCATAATCACTTTATCGTTATGTCTGGTTGTGGAGGAAAGTAAATTACAGCCATTAAATTAAGCATGACAATTTCTCATACTTAAAGTTACGACACAGATTGTCAGCCTTAACTGAACTTTCAACTCCTGTGCTGCCTCCATGGTTTTGCACAGCCATCAGCCAAAAGACATTTGCATAAAATAACCTTGTGCATTTTCTCTTCGTGGAAATATAAAAAGCGTTTATTCAATCACGCTCCCGCCAAGGATTTGCGTGGGGACATTCTAAGTGGGCTTGATTTAATTTTCACTGCCCTGTTGATTGACATCTGTGACAAATGCTTATTACTTGTCACTACTCAACTCCCTCAGACTGTCTCCCATACAATGCAGCAACATTACCGATTGGAACAAGGTCTGGATGGAGTGACTGCGGGAACAAGCGGTTTAGCTGTTTCCTTGGAGCAAAGGAGGTTGAGGGGCGATCGGATAAAAGTGTGGAATCTGATCAGCGAATCATGGAATGGTGACAGCACCGTGCAGAAGGAAGCTCCGTGGCCGATCGTGACTGTGCTGGCTCCCTTACAAGAACAGTTCACCTCATGCCTTGTCCCCATAGCTCTTCCAATTTACCTCTTCAGATAATGACCCAAATCTCTTTTGAAAGCCATGATTGAAGCCGCCTCCACCACACTCTCAGGCAATGCATTCCAGATCCTAACCACTCGCTGCCGAGTTTTTCCTCCTTTTGTCACCTTTGCTCCTTTTGTCATTCACCTTGAACCTGGTTCTCCATCCTTCCAGCGAGAGGAGGAGTTTCGCCCTTCCTATTGTCTCCCTATACCCCTCATGACTTTCTACACCTCTATCAAATCTACTCCCAGCCTTTTCCTCTCCCAGGAGAATAGCCCCAGCCTCTCCAATCTATCCACACCACGCACGGTCCTCATCCCCAGAATCATTCTGGTGAATCTTCACTGCACCCCCTCTAGTGCCTTCACATCCTGCCTGAAATGTGGGCCGGAATTCTCCAGCTGTTAGGGTTCTCTGTCCCCCGCGGCCATCGCACCCCTGCCCACGGGGTGTCCCGGCAGCGTGGGGTGGCTTCGATGGGAAATCCCATTGACAAGGGGTGGGGGTAGAGCATACCGAGAAACTGTGGGTTGGGCGACGGGAGAATCCAGCCCGTGGTGCCCAGAGGCGAACCAATGTTTTATCAAAGTTTATCAGAACTTCCTGGCTTTTGTACTCGATGCCCCTATTTATAAAGCCCGGGATTCTGCATGCTTTATTAACGGCGCTCCCAACCTGTCCCGTCACGTTCCTCGATGATTTGTGCACTCAGAACACTCTACCCTGGAATCCTATTTAGAGTTGTATCTTTTGGTTAACAATATAATAATCTTTATTAGTGTCACAAGTAGGCTTGCATGAACACTGCAATGAAGTTACTGTGAAAATCCCCTAGTCGCCACACTCCGGCGCCTGTTCGGTTACACAGGGGGAGAATTCGGAATGTCCAAATCACCCAACAAGTACGTCTTTCGGGACTTATGGGAGGAAACCGGAGCACCCGGAGGAAACCCACGCAGACACGGGTAGAACGTGCAGACTCCGCACAGACAGTGACCCAAGCCGGGAATCGAACCCAGGAATGCTGCGTCTGCAGTGTTGGTGGAGGCAGGGCCGATAATTGGTTTCTAAATCTAACTACATGGGCACTTGAGGGAAATAAACTTGCAGATCTTCGGGGATAGCGAAGGGGAGAATGGAACTGACTCAATTGGTCTACAGGGAGTCAGCATGGATTTTATGGGCCGAATGGCTTCCTGCACTTCCATAGCGACTCTATATACAATGGGATGGGAGAGAAGGAGATATGTAACAGTATAACTTAGATGCCACCTCTTCTGTATCTCTTCACTTAATAAATATTTTATGTTTTCAGTTTGAACATTATTATCGTGAATGGGGAAGCCTTGTTTGGAGGAGTTACTGAGCTCAGTAGACTTAGGAAATTGCACTTTCGTCAATTAAGGATGCAATTATTTGTTCCTGGAATTCCTCCACAGACTTACCAACACTTGCTATTATTGGAAGAATATTCCACAACAAAATATAGAAATAGTCATAAAATTAATAGGATCTTGTAGTTAATTGGAGCGTATTTAAATAATTTGAATTTTAAGAACCCAATTATCTTTCGAAGGATGTGTAGCCTACAAGTTTGAAATCTGAACGTTTAGTTCATAAAGAAATGCTGCGGCATTCTCCATCGGCGGGATATACCACTTTGCCGGCTGTGCACCCACGCCTGCGGGGTACCGACGGTGTGGGGCGGCCACAATGAAAAACGGGGCTGGCGGAAGGGGAATCCCGCCCATGGGGTTTAGGCCGTAACAAGCAGATGTTTGGTGAGCAAAGTTCTGAGTGCAGAGGCAAATAGAGTGTCACCGTTATTCAGGGCCAGAATGGGGATGGTTGTGTATTTTGCTGCCAATTGCACCTGGAGTGGATTAAATATGGGAGGCACGATTGGGAAATTTGCAGTTGACACAAAAATCAGCAGTGCGGTGGATTGTGAAGAGGAGAGCTGTGGACTCCAGGCTGACAAAAGATACCTGGGATCTGCACCTGAAGGTCTGTGATTTTCAAGGCTAGGAACTGGGTCCTGGAAGATGGGATTTGAATGGGCAGACATGAGGGGAGGAATGGCCTCTTTCTGCACCTTAACCTTTCCATGGCGGTTATAATGCCATAAGTGACTTCACACATCTATATCTAACTACCCTTCACTCACTCCATTTTTCTGGAGAGATAACCTTGCCCGGAGTTGTTGCTATAGTTCCGGTCATGAACTAGATTTCCTCTAATTCATGGAAATCTTCTAATGTAGACTCTGTAGACTGTTTGCTGATAAAAAAAAAAATCTGCTTGCTGAGTAAGTAAACATCGCCGTTAAATGGATAGTTGCCTTAAGTACTGTCTCTCCACCAACCTGTTGGCAGTTGGAGTGACGTCAGTCGGCACTTTCCGCAAAACAGGTCCTTGAAGTCTCAGTTTGGGTTCAGCATCAGCTATAAAACCTCCTCAACTCCAATAACCAGGTGTCAGCAGAGTAGGAACAGGAGTCAAGGGTTATGGGGAAAAGGCAAGAGTCAACATCAGCCCAGTCGTGATCTTATTAGCAGGCTCGAGGGGCCGAATGGCCTACACCTGAGCCTATTTATTCTGTTCTTATGGGAAGCTGAGATGGTGGACAGAGAGAACAATCCACATGACCTTTTTCAAATTCTGGCAGTCTCCAATAGTCAAAGATTTGAATTAAGTCTTTTTTTTTTCTCCTCCGCTCTCAAGAAGATCAATTTATTTCTAAGAATTAAAGATGTCAGGACAAAGAATAATGAGAAGAGCCACCGAGGAGAGCTACAGGAAAAGGCCAAAGAAAGAACCAGAGCAACATTGAAAAAGAAGGTTTGACTGCTGTGGTGCTGAAATGGGGAACAGGCACATCCGGGCTAGGAGCAGGAATAGGCCATTCAGCCTCTCAAGCCTGCTCCTAGCCCGGATGTGCCATTCAATAAACAGCAGCTAGTGGGTGCAATGATGATTGGGGAATAAAGAAAGACTTGCAACTTTGCAACTTCATGGTCAGTATTTCACGGCCCCTGTCTCCGGGCAGGATATTACGGTCCTGCCCAACTGAATGGAGATTAAAATGGCCGATTGCATCCGCCAGGGGGGACATGCCTCACGACAGGGCCGTAAACCCCTGGCCCATGTCCAAAAAGCACTTTAAAGCCAACAAAATGTTTTTTGAAGTCTCGTCGCTGTTGTAATGTACGAAATGGGACAGCCAATTTGTGCACAGCAAGCTCTTTAAGACAGAGATAGGTAGGTTCTTGATTAATAAGGGGATCAGGGGTTATGAGGTGTTGCTTTGTTTATCTGGTTATCAATATGGCGGTCAATATGGTCGCCTTTCTTAATCCTAATTACGAGTATACTTTCAGAGTCGCCAGGTATCTCTCAATACCGCCACAAGGTTCAAACCCGAATCCTGATCAAAGAGCCAATACACCAGTTAGTTAGTTCAAAATCAATACAATATTTACACACACAGTAAGATCGACTCATGCACAACAGTACTACAAACTAAACTATCTCTAACGCTAACACCCATACTTAACTTCGGGTGCCCACTTAGTCAGAGGAACAATGGCCATTGTTCGGATCTGAGGCTGTTTGGTTCGAAGATATACAGGAGAACAGCTAAGGTCGTCCGTCTGGTAGCGAGCGTTGACCTTGAACTTACTTGCTTCTGGTGATGCTGGTGGAAGGGTCTCTCTGCTTTGAGAGCCAAATCCAAGAGAGCGAATCTCTGGTGGGGGTTCCTTCTTATACTTGGAGGGGCTTAGCGTGCTTTTAGGCAGGCCTTAAACTTGGTCCCAATTAATTGGGCCACTTCTCGATCACTGTTATCGATCTTGACCAATAAAGGGGCGGGTGCCCTGATGGCTGGGCGTGTCTCAGGTGGCCGTTGGCCTTGCTTTGTTTGTGCTTTTCGGTTGGGGAACTGGCGCCGGGATGTCTGCAATAGTATCGGTTACCTGAGTGTCATTCCTTTGTTTCCCAGAGATGGGCCATCAACAAACTAATCGACCCATTGTTTCAATTCCGTCTGGGAGCTGTTTCCCAAATATACATTCAGGCTCTGTGCCTGCTTGTTTTCTAGCATTGTCCACAGTTCCCTATATTCTTTGCGAGCATCCATTTTGTATTCTGGAAGTGGCCAACCCAGATGGCTACAGGGGAGAAGGCAGCAGAATGGGGACGAGAAAAATATCAGACATGATTGAATGGCGGAGCAGACTCGAAGGGCCGAGTGGCCTAATTCTGTTCCTATGTCTTATGGTCTTATGGTCACCATCTTACGTAACTGCTCGCCGAGAGAATGTGTAGGAGGTTAGAAGGCTGAAGACCTACAGCAAATGGAGATTGTGCGGAAGAAGAAAAGGGTTAGAAAATCTGGAGAAATGAGATGGGTTTTACCGCGTAACCCCCTGAGATGCAGCTTTGCAATATTGCTCACCTCAATTGAGTAAAAAGCCATTAGTTTCTGGTTGATCAAGTGTAGGCCCAATTACTTAAATAATAAAAGAAAAAGATATTTGATTTAGTAAATGACTGATTCTGCGTCTGAGATGAGTTATTACAGTGATAGAGATGATTTATCTTTTTAGTGAAACAGTCATCTTCCCTGGACACCACAATAATTTGCAGCAGAATAAGCAATGGACAATGCAAAATAGATATCTCTCCCTTGCCCTGTCTTAATTATTATGGAAGAAAGAAACAAAAGATATCCCAAAGCCCTGGAGATCATTAGGATGCAGTGGGTGCACAGGAATGCAATCAAAACGTGGGTGAGAAAAAGTTGCCGCAATTAATCTTTTTGGATTTGAAGAAGTATCTTGATATAGTAAATGGATTAAAAATTCCAGGTTTCGAAAATGTATTGACATTCTGTGTGCCTCGTTACAATTCCAATCCACTTCATTTTCCCCTCCGTACATATGGGAAGAGATGTCTTGCACCCATTGGTGGCTTTTGAAGAGGAGACTCGAGCCTGCTTTTGAAAACAAATAATGATTTAAAGAAACAAGCATCTCAGTGGGTTCAGTCAAACTGCTCCCATCTGCAGAGCATTCTAGGCCATATGTTACTGCAGAGGTACAGAAATCCAGCTGTAATGTCTGCTGTGGCTTCCTTGTTGAGTTTGGGAGAATTGTTCAACAGGAACAGGGCAAATGGAAGTAGAAATAGGCCTTTTGGCCTCTCGAGGCTGCTCCGCCATTTAGTTAGATCATAGCTTATGTCCTCCCTCAACGCCTTTTTCCTGCACTATCCCATATTCCTTGTTGTCTTTGCTATCTAGAACTCTATCGATCTCTGTCTTGAACATGCTCAATGACTAAATCGCCACAGCCCTCTGGGGAACAGAATTCCAACGATTTTCCATGCCCGGAGTGAAGCAATTCCTAATCTCAGTCCCAAAAGGCCAACCTCTTATTCTCAGGCTGTTTCCCTTGGTTTCAGACTACAGCCCCCTCCCCAGTACCCCCCACCCCCCTTATCCTCATACAACCAAGCCCAGGAAACATCCTTCCTGCACCTTATCAACATCAAATTCTGGGAAGGATTCACTTTGTGACAGCTAGCATCTTACGCTTTAGCGCAGCACACTGGAAGACACGTCTTTTGGGTGAGTGCAAATTGAGTTCCTCGATCTGACCAGTCAGGATGGATGTCAAAGATCCTTGGACACTATTTTTGAAGAAGAGCAGGCACCCTCGCAGCACCCTCGATTCCCTCGAGCTCTTCCGCAGCACCCTCGATCGCTGTCACTAGAAACAGATTATTTGATCATTTATTTCCTTGCTCATTGTGGGATCTGACTGTGTAAAAATTAGCTGCCACATTTCCTACATTGCAACAGTGACTATGGTTCCAAAGTGCTTAATTTGCTGTCAGATACTTTGGGACATCTAAGGTCAAGAAAGACGCTCTGTTCATGCGAGTTCTTTCTCTCTGTGCTGTGGCAGAGCTGGCAAATGTTCAAGGATATTTGAATGGCATATTTTGAAAAGAAGCTTCTTTGAAATGGACATGATGTGGCGATGCCGGCGTTGGACTGGGGTGAGCACAGTAAGAAGTCTTACAACACCAGGTTAAAGTCCAACCGGTTTGTTTCGATATCACTAGCTTTCGGAGCACTGCTCCTTCCTCAGGTGAATGAAGTATGTTCCGGAAAGATATATATAGACAGATTCAAAGATGCCAGACAATGCTTGGAATACGAGCATTAGCAGGTGATTAAATCTTTACAGATCCAGAGATGGGGTAACCCCAGGTTAAAGAGGTGTGAATTGTGTCAAGTCCTGGCTTGACACAATTCACACCTCTTTAACCTGGGGTTACCCCATCTCTGGATCTGTAAAGATTTAATCACCTGCTAATGCTCGCATTCCAAGCATCTTTGAATCTGTCTTTATATATGTTTCTGGAGCTAGTATAAAGCTAGTGATATCGAAACAAACCTGTTGGACTTTAACCTGGTGTTGTAAGACTTCTTATTGAAATGGACAGGAAGTGAAGAGAGGGCTTGGTTGGTGGCGTGAGGTCATTTGAGAATTCCATTCAAATCTTGGCTCAATAAAGGGACAACAGTCAGCTCGATTTGAGGGCTTCGCCTTTCAGTAATCCTGACCCAATTCCAATTGGGCCTGAGTCCGCGGGGAAAAAAGGCTGTGAATTAAATACCGATGAATGCAAAATCCTGGGTAGCCTCTTTCGGGAATGTTAATGGAGGAATTGGAAATATCATAGCGCTGCAGGACAAGGTGTTTACCTGGTTCTGGGTTCAGGATCGGAATGGAAAGAGAGGGAGGGAACCTCCACACCTGAGGGCTCTCGATTGGTCAGAACAACAGGGACAACTCCCCAGCTCTTCAAAATGGTGCAATGGGATCGTTTGCACACACACTGAGAGAGCCTCCTCAGCACTGTAGTGAAATATCAGAGGCCCATTGTTACCGGGTAGGCCTTTCCTCGAATTCAAGGTGAAGGGGGCAAGCTGTGGTGATTTCCTCTCCTTCCAAACTGGATAAATAATCACGCGTCACGTTACAGCTGAATTTCTGTACCTTGCTGTAACATTTGGCTTATAATGCCTGGCAGATGGGACCTGTTTGACTGTCATCCATTGTGAGATGCTTATTTTAAAATCATTGCTTGCTTTCAAAAGTAATACTACTCACATTGGGGGGAGTTGATATCACTAATGGGCATGAGAAGGTTTCCCTGTTGTGTTATGCTTCTTCATGTAGCATAAACTGCTTCCTTGATGTGTACTCTGACAAAGGAAGGTTCAGACTTGGAGATAGGTTTAACACATTTATTGAACAGTTAACAATTCTCCTCCTTGAGTTTGACTCTCCTGTTAATCTTACTATAGTAACTCAATCTAACTAACCAGTCTGCTTTAAGCCATGCGGTGGGTGTGATGCTTCCTGATCTGCCCCTGTCTCTCTGAGTGTCACCTATGGAAAAGAGAGAGAGTATGTGTGCTCTGTCCTTTTATATGGGTAGCCCCCTTGTGGTAGTGCCACCTCTGGGTGTGTCTTGACTGCCCATTGGTCGTGTCCTATCTGACTGACCTATTGGTTGAATGTCTGTGTGTCATGATGTCTCTGGTGCTCCCTCTAGTGTTCATTCAGTCGCAGCATACCTACATTAACCCCTTATGTATTTACAGTGATGCATATCACCACATCCTCCCTTTTTTCGTGTTACATATTTTCTGTACTACGTTAAAGAAAATTGAACAAAATAGGTAGATAAGTGATGACATGTACAAATCATAATGACAGTGATGATTATACAATACCAAATAATATGTATGAGTCCAAAGTTCATGAATTAACATGGTCGAGTGGCTTTCTTGCTTTGTTGTTGAAGTGGTGATGTTGATGGTGGCATGTCCTTGTGGATGCCATTAGTGTCCCTGTGCTTAAGGAACCAAGAAGTGGACAAATCACTTTGTTGTCTGATTTGGACTCTTTTTTTTCGATGCTAGTGGTCGCGATGCAGTATGTCATCTGTGTTGTCCGACCTGAACTGTTTCTTGTGATTGCGATATTGATGCAGTATATCATCTGCCTTGAAAGCAGCTATTCTTGTTTGTTATGCTTCTTCATGTAGCATAAGCTGCTTCCTTGATGTGCACTCTGACAAAGGAAGGTTCAGATTTGGAGATAGGTTTAACACATTTATTGAACAGTTAACAATTCTCCTCCTTGAGTTTGACTCTCCTGTTAATCTTACTATAGTAACTCAATCTAACTAACCAGTCTGCTCTAAGCCATGCGGTGGGTGTGATGCTTCCTGATCTGCCCCTGTCTCTCTGAGCGTCACCTATGGAAAAGAGAGAGAGTATGTGTGCTCTGTCCTTTAATATGGGTAGCCCCCTTGTGGTAGTGCCACCTCTGGGTGTGTCTTGACTGCCCATTGGTCGTGTCCTATCTTACTGACCTATTGGTTGAATGTCTGTGTGTCATGGGGCGAAATTCTCCGACCCCCCGCCGGGTCGGAGAATCGCCTGGGGCTGGCGTGAATCCCGCCCCCGCCGGTTGCCGAAGTCTCCGGCACCGGATATTCGGCGGGGGCGGGAATCGCGCCGCGCCGGTTGGCGGGCCCCCCCACTCGATTCTCCGGCCCGGATGGGCCGAAGTCCCGCCGCTAAAATGCCTGTCCCGCCGGCGTAAATTAAATCACCTACCTTACCGGCGGGACAAGGCGGTGCGGGCGGGCTCCGGGATCCTGGGGGGGGGTCGCGGGGCGATCTGGCCCCAGGGGGTGCCCCCACGGTGGCCTGGCCCACGATCGGGGCCCACCGATCCACGGGCAGGCCTGTGCCGTGGGGGCACTCTTTCCCTTCCGCCTCCGCCACGGTCTCCACCATGGCGGAGGCGGAAGAGACTCCCTCCACTGCGCATGCGCGGGAATGCCGTCAGCGGCCGCTGACGCTCCCGCGCATACGCCGCCCGGAGATGTCATTTCCGCACCAGCTGACGGGGCACCAAAGGCCTTTTCCGCCAGCTGGCGGGGCGGAAATTCGTCCGGCGCCGTCCTAGCCCCTCAATGTTGGGGCTCGGCCCCCAAAGATGCGGAGCATTCTGCACCTTTGGGGCGGCGCGATGCCCGTCTGATTTGCGCCGTTTTGGGCGCCAGTCGGCGGACATCGCGCCATTTCCGGAGAATTTCGCCCCTGATGTCTCTGGTGCTCCCTCTAGTGTTTACTCAGTCGCAGTGTACCTACATTAACCCCATGTGTATTTACAGTGATGCATATCACAACATTCCCTGTGAGTAATATCCTTCTCACTTTGTAAAAATAAAACAGCCTCAAATTTCTAACTGAGTGTAATGACTTAGGCCAGGCCTTTGAGATTGGCCAATTAGAATACGAGTTCCCTGATTAGTAGCCCAATCAGGAAACCCTCCTTTCTCTGTATACAAATGGGAGTGTCATATCCTCTGCGCTCCCAGTGTAGACAGCAAGCTGAATGCACCTGGGTGTTCGGCTGTTGGATTTGTAAATAAAAGGAATTCTGGCGAAGGGACTTCTGCCTCAGTGAGCTTAATGCACTGAGTTACCTTAAACCATGCGTAGTATTAGGGTGTTGAGGACTGTAAGGGTTAATGTGGAACTGGGGAACCAGTATCACCCATATTATGATGTTGGGAATCACATTGATGTCGTAGGGCAGTAATAAGTCTGGCAGGAGTTGGCATTCGATCCCGGCTCTGGGTCACTATCCATGTGGAGTTTACACATTCTCCCCGTGTTTGCGTGGGTCTCACCCCCACAACCCAAAGATGTGGATTGGTTGCGCTAAATTGCTCCTTAATTGGAAAATAATTGGACGCTCTAAATTTATTTTTAAAAAGAAGTTGGCATGGAGATGGCACCTAGTCAAGATTGTATCCTATATTTCGATATTTATTTCAGCATATCTTCACACCCACATTGTCTTTTACCCTTTTTGGGAAAATAGTGGGGAAGTGGTGGAAGGTTTGCTGATTTGATTATCAGCCCATTGAACCATGTTGAACGTTCCTTCTGTGGTCTCAAGTCCTGGCATTGGACTTGAACCCAGAGCTTCTGGTCCAGCAGTAGAGCTGCTTCCACTGCTTCCACAAGGCCTCCTGCTATAGAAATATAATTATGTATTATTAATAAACAGTTAATGTTCTATCATACAAGTCTCGAAGACCTCTTCATGGGACAGCATGTCCTGCTCTCATCCCCTCCTCTCCTCAATTCGTCAAATTAATGCATTCTGGAACATTGGTCATCATTGTCTCCATCATCGGAAATTTCTCATCTTGCAGATGGCTGAGTGGAGGGGGGACATCGGTGTTGGCTTATGAGTCCCACCTTAGTCCTGCACTTACGCAAGTGAGGACAGCAGTTGACAGCTGTCAGGATTGGTGGAAGATTGTGGGCTCGAGCCGCTACCCTCTCTTTCTGTCTCTCTCACCGTTGTCTCTCAATGGCTCACCTTGTTGACTGGAAGGTCTTGGCTCTCATTTTGACAATGGATCGCCATTTTTGTCATGATTGGGCATCTGTTTCCCATGTGTTGGTGTCAATGGAGCAGGCTATCATGGAAGCTTTGAGATTGCCTTTGAAATGCTTCCTCTGGTTCCCATGTGAACAGCCTCTCTGACGAAACTCTGGGAAAAGTACCTGTTTGGAGAGCCGCAAGGCAGGCATTCTGATAACATGTCTTGGTCCAACACAGCTGAGGTGAAACCATTCTTTATATATAAATGATGAATACTAACACGTGCGTGGTTCTTTTGCCACCTGATGCCTCCACAACCAGTAATCTAGATGCAGGAACGGCGGTTGATGTTGCACCCCCTTTGCCCGCTACATTCCTATCACCCTCTCCCCCAGTCTCATCCTGGTACAGATCAGCTCATTGGCACAGACAGGGGATCAAACTTTATATCCTCTTGGTCCATATCCCTCTGATCCCCATATTGGGATGACTTTTAAGTGGCTGGAAGTTGGAATCATCTCCTAACAAAGGGAGATACTGTGGGGAATTCAGGTCCAGACTGATTTCCTGGTCGATGTTTGAAGACAAAATTCCCATTATTTTGCCTGAAAATTGGCCTGTATTTTTAACTTTTTTTTCACGCTCACAGCAGAATGTGTAGCTTATAAACAGGGTTGAAAACGTGTCTATAATTGCAATCCCCAAGACATTGAAACTGTGTAAGACAGATTGGACGGACCATGGGGTCCATTTTCACTCATCATTGTTCGTACCTAACCCACACTGTTTCTGAATGTAGTGCCGTGGATTTCTCAAAGCACAGGGATGGGAATAAACTACCATGATTTACAACAACAGAGCCAAAATCCCAATGAATCCAAGAAACACCATCCTTCTATTAATGTCAGAGTGAAACGGTTTCTCTGCATGTTCCTGGCAGCTAATAATTCCAATGGGAACTGTCAACTGCACAGATTATTTGCTGCATAAATACTTTGTCATAAAAGTAATAGATTAAAATTCAGCCACTTGTTTTATCAATGAGCATTGTCTTCCATCACCATACACCCACCTCCATCCCCCACAACACACTGAAAGGCCTTACAATAATAATTTTAATTTAAAATACGTGAGAATTCATATTGTTCTTTTGGTAACATATGAATAATTTCAGCCGTGGCTCAAACCCACATGGACTCAAAAATATAGCCCATTCCTTTCTTCAATGGGAAGCTGAACAAAGACGTAATTTGCTTAATGAAAACTGTCGCAAGTCAACTCTCTCTATTTGTATTGATGACAAATTACAGTATCCACTAGCAAACCTTCATTACTTTTGAGACCAAAATTGCAAGTTAAAGCTTGGAAGCTGTTTTTCTCGGGATTAAAATACTCTCTGTACTACAGAGTTATACATTGGAAATTGTATGCACGCCCACTCTAAGCTCTTGATTTATTTGATCAGTGGCAAAACCACATTAGCCTGAACTATATAGTCTGGCTAAGTTATAAATCAGATTTATTATACGTAATACATTTACACAGAAGAAACATAACCGGTAGATAAAAAAACACAATGCAGCACTTACATTTATGCCAACATTTTTAACTATGTCCAAAACCGAAATAATCAACAATTGATTTCTTAAGTTATTTTTTTCTAAAGAATACTTATAACTGATTCTTTACCAAGACTGCAGGCTGGCGCCAAGAACGGAGGTGGGAGGGCACAGAGTGTTGTGCGTTCTCTCTGCTTGCCAGCGCCTGGCTCTAGTTATCAAATTTAAGGAGGCAGGAGTGGTCGGAAGGGTTAGGTGCCTGGAGATGGCCATCTGGCAGCAGACTGGGAGAGGAGTCGGGGGGAGGGGGAGGGGGGAGGGGGAGGGGGAGGGGGGGAGGGGGAGGGGGGGAGGGGGAGGGGGAGGGGGGAGGGGAGGGGAGGGGGGAGGGGGATGGGGAGGGGGGGAGGGGGAGGGGGAGGGGGGAGGGGAGGGGAGGGGGAGGGGGATGGGGAGGGGGGAGGGGGAGGGGGAGGGGGGAGGGGGGGGGAGTGGGGGGGGGGCAGTGCTCCATGTAGGCTGGGGTTTCCTTTTATTCACACCCTCCGCTGCCTCCGGTTGGAAAATCCTGCCCCTAGTTTTCTTTGATTTGGACGGAGCATGAGGGATTGCTGGGGTGGTCGGTGTGCTTTCAATTATCGTCAGTCAGCTGCCAGCTTTCTGTGTTCTATATGTTTGACACATCAAATATACTGTCCCAGAATTTCCTGGCCATTTGCACCATGCGAGCAGCACATTGAGACCTTTGAACCCGGTTCAAGGCCCAAGTACCCCAGGAAATTATGGCACAGGCTGACTGGTGCCATTACCTAGGCAACACATTAATTTCTTGGGCGTCCCACAACACTCCACCATTTCCTTTGCCACACAGTCAACATTTACCTGTAAATACAGTAGATTTTCCATCATTAAAATCAAAGCTGGTTGCGAATTTATTTAACGAATGTTAAAGAACAGGACTAGTGGGCTCTCTAATTTCATCCTCAATAATCCGGAATAAAAACACTCAGAAATCACACTTGTTCAGGGTCAGTTTCAGCCATCTGTCCCGTTCATCCATTATATCGACATTTTTGCGATGGAAGCACTTCTGCCTGCTGAAAATAATAAATTGTAGTATGCGTCATATTTTAGCAACAGAGAATTGAGCGCAAAATCCAGGTGAACACTCCAGTGCTGCACGGAGAGAGCTCAGCACCATTTTTCAAATGAGACATTAAAAACTGATGCCCTGTTTGCTTTCAAGCGATGTAATAGATCCCACGGCACTGTTTTGAAGAAGGACAGCCCAGCGAACATTCACAATCCCACCACTGCCAGACGCGAACCTGGATTAAATAGATCAAGAATTTCTACAAGCTCGTACCAGGAATAAAATGACCATAAGAGCCTCTGAATTGTCATAAAGACACGACTGAATCGCTAAAGTCCTTCAAAAAGAACTTGCCACTCCAAAAAAAGGCTGGTCTACATGTAATTCCCCTCTGAACAACCTAGTTGACTGTCGTTGAGGTGATCTAATTCAGGGCTTTTCAAAAGTGCGGGTCGCGACCCACAGGTGGGTTGCGAACGTGTGTCACGGAGCGATCGGTCGCGGTGTTCCAGCGTTGGCACCGATCGCGGGAGAAGCACCCAACAGCCGCTAACGGCCTTTTTGCTGAGAATGGCGGCTGCTTTTTAAATAGGAAGGAACTCGGGCTGTGTGGAGTCTTCCGGCCAGGAGCGGCAGTAGCGAGCAGGTCACACATACACTGAACATCAAGCGTCCTGGATGGAGGTGCTTTTGGCTCCAAATCGGGAAGAAGAGTTTCTTCCATTTTCTTGCTGCTGGCAAGCAAGAGGACTGAGAAGGTGAATGACTTTCACACAAGTAAGAGATGGCCAGAGACACAAATAGGCAGTTGACCTACTGGCCAGGATCTCACAACTGAATCTGCTGGAGAGAGCTGCACAGGAGAGTCCAGGGCAGGACAGAGCAGTGCTAGTGTTAGCTCTGTACAGAGCTCCAGGGACTCGGGTTGGCAGCCTACAAAGAAGGAACTTAACTCATGATAAAAGCAGTATAAAGATGATTTCTTGAGGTATGGGGCATGATTCACCCAAATAATTTCCAAGTGCCATTTTGGGCGCGTTTGGTGGGGTGTTTCCCATTGGCTTCTTGGGTGAGATCCAGACCAGTGTTCACCCACATTTTGTCATTTTTTGGGGGCCTTGGGGTGTTTCTCCCTGGTCTAGTCCAAACTTAGGAATGTTTTTATAACTGGAGGGCTGAACCCGCTGGCCAGACCGGCTCCTCAGAGATTGGGCCGCCATTTTTAAAAGGTGCCACGATCTCTAAGTGAACTTTAGAGTCCCCACGACCCCCACCCACGGGTCTACAATGGTCTGGGAGACCCCTCGGTGCCATTACGCCTGGTCCACATTTGTGTAGACCAGCACGAAACGGCGCCCGGCCAGGGGCTCAATGGGAAGGCCGTGGTCCTGGGAGCCCAGAGAATCCCGCACATGCATATTTAAATTAGCCTAATGGGGTCTCTCGCCAGATTCAATGGCCTTGTCACGATACCAAGTCGGGCACAATGAGGCCACTGAATCGCACCCATTGTTTTGTCAATTGTACCAATATAAATAAGGATGCAAAGCCCATGTGTGTCGTATGCAGGGAAGTTTGAGAGAAATTTCAGAATTTGAAAGAGAAGTGATGGATGAAAAATTCCGTTTGAGGTTGAAACCCAGAGTCAGTTTTTAACTTAGACCTGACTCCAAATGAAAAGACCACGCTGCTATGATAGCACATTAAAAACACGCCCACAGCCCATGATGCTGTCAGCATTTTGGAGTAGCTTCTCCCAGGAGTATCCAGTGCTGAGTCAAATGAGCATTTGTTTTGCTATTGCCCTTCACGACGACCTACATGGGCGAGGTTGGATTCTCCAACTGGCTGAAGTCTGCACCTGAAGTTCGCACTGTCCTCTCCTCCCGTGAACCTGACTGGATTGAGATCGTGAGGACCAAGCAGGCTCCCCTTCCACATGCAGATAAGCGAACGTGGTGTGTGTCCCAATAGTCAGCCGGCATTGGTCCCGAAGGTCGGTTGGCGTGGGTCATGAAGGTCGGCTGGTGAGGGCCCCAAAGGCCAGCCGGTTAGCAAAAGTGGGGGCCGGGAAAAAAAGTTTGAAGGACACTGCTCCAGCTCATACCTATCATCACCTCAGTCCAGGCAGCAAATGCATCCTTGACAGCCATAACCATCTAAAGAATATCTTTTTATGTGGATTGTGACGACATCATTTAGATCTGAATCTATGCCCGTAGAACCTCACACAGTAGTTATTACACACAGTTAACATGGTGCCGAAACTAGTTCACAGCAATACAAAACAGTAGCTTAACTTTACTGAATCGTTCGAGGTGGGGTGGGGAGGTGGGGGGGGGGGGGGGGGGGGGTAAAATTGGACCCAGCCAATAAAGTTGAGCAGATGTAAGTGAGTTGAGTTTGAGACTACATGCAAAAGACTAAGCTTCCAACAAAGTGACAGTCAGTATGATGAATCTATTGTATTTCCTGTGATCAATTACCTCTGCAGTGATAAAAATAGAGGAAAGCTTGTGAATTGTTGCATATTTCATCTGAGAAAGACCAACAAGAGTCCTGCTGATGATTGCTACTTATTTTTATGGTAACTGGTGCGCAGGCGTCATGATTTTGTTGGTGATCCAGTATCGGCTGCTGTTTGCACAGAGGAACTTTGGGGTTTGCCAAATTGGTCCGGAATTTGCTGGAGCGTGTGTTCCTGGTTAGTCAGACTTCCTGCTTCGCCCGAGAGCCTTTTTTGCACTGTCAGCTGCTGGTCGTGCAAGCACATAATTCACGGCAAGGGCAGTGAGAGCTCAGTGAGCACCACAACTGGCATCTATCTCCTCAATCCAGGAGATTTAAAGATCGCAAAATAAATGGAGAAAGGACTGGAAAAGAGGGTGAATTAGGTTGGGTGAATTCAGTGTCGATTCCGGTACAGAAAGAGAACTAAGGAGTGAAGGAAAATTGGACTATTGGATAAATAGGCGAAGGAAAAGTAAGAAAAAAATATAAAAATTAAAAATTTTACATTTTGGAACCTGAAGAAATGAGAAGCCACGTTTTTAATTGGGCACCTTCTGGGCACCACAGTGGTTAGCACTGCTGCCTCACAGCGCCAGGGTCCCGGATTCGATTCCTGGTTTGGGTCACTGTCTGTGTGGAGTCTACATGCTCTCCCCGTGTCTGTGTGAGTTTCCTCCGGGTGCTCTAGTTTCCTCCCACAAGTCCCGAAAGACGTGCTTGCTAGGTGAATTGGACAATCTGAATTCTCCCTCCGTGTACCCGAACAGGTGCCGGAATGTGGCGACTAGGGGCTTTTCACAGCAACTTCATTGCAGTGTTAATGTAAGCCTACTTGTGACACGAACAAAGATTATTATTATAGAGTTTATTATCCTTGAGTTTATTATGGGAGTGGGAAGTGGGCCTGGTTGGAATGCACTTTCGGAAGGTCGGTGCCGACTCGATGGTCCAAATGGCCTCCTTCTGCACTGCAGGGATTCTATGGAGTCTCTGGGCAGAAGGTTTGGTTGGGTAACACTAACAATTAGCTTGTTGCTAAAATTTCTAGACATCTTTCTGCGGCAAGTTTAATAGGCAATTAAAGGTTAATTAATTGCAGCAACTTTATGGATGGAATTTTAAAGTTGGTGAGCGATTGGTGTTCGGCGCAATCTTGAACATTGATTGGCAGTGAGCAGGACTTCTGTCTACCCTCGGAACAAAGTCCTGCCTGTGAGAACTGTCGACCAACCTGATTCAACCCAGCCAAACACAGTGCTGCAGTGGCCAGGAGCGGTACTGCAGCACTCTGCCTGGGACTGAGTCCTGGGACCTTCGAGAAGGTAAATCCTGGGGGTCTCAAGGACAGGAGGGTAGAAACAGAGAAAAATAGAAGATAGGAGCAGGAGGAGACCATTCTCCCTTCAAGTCTGCTCCACCATTCATTATGATCATGGCTGATCATTCCAACTTAATAGCCTGCTTTTGCTTTGCCCCCTCCCAATATTCATTGATCCTTTTCACAGCAAGAGCTATTTCTAAGGGTAGGGGACACCCTGTGGGCTGGGAGGGAAGCGATCACAGCATGGGGTGGGGTAGGCCAGGGGGAGTGGGGGGGGGGGGAGCTTGGAGCTCCAGTGCCCCGGCGGGAGGGCACCCCAACTCTGAGGGGCCTTCAGAGTGAGACACACTCCCCCCCCCTCTTCCCGCGCGCGATTGGGGAATGCGGAAATGTCCGTTTCCCACTTTCCCCACACCTGCTCCCGCCAGCCTAAAATTTGAGTCTGGGTGCATTAGGACCCTTAAGTGGCCACTTAAGGACCTGAAGAGGTGATTGGGTGTGTTCGCCGCCTGAGGTACTGCCCGCCCAAGCATGAAATTGGATTTGGGTTTGAGTGGGCGGGTTCCTACGCGGAATCCCATCCATTCAATTTTATGCTCCTCCCACCTCAGAACCTGCCTTGGCGGGGATGGTAAATTTCTGCCCTGTGAAACTCACAGGGAGGTTCAGTGAAATAACCCATAAGCTGGGAAGAGTCTGGATTTTCTTTTGTGTAATACCCCTTTAAGAAGTAATTTGGCTGGGGAGTGATCTGAAAGTTTCCTCATTATAACATCATTAGAACAAAGAACAAAGAAAAGTACAGCACAGGAACAGGCCCTTCGGCCCTCCAAGCCCATGCCGACCGACCATGCTGCCCGTCTAAACTAAAATCTTATACACTTCCAGGATCCGTATCCCTCTATTCCCATCCTATTCATGTATTTGTCAAGATGCCCCTTAAATGTCACTATCGTCCCTGCTTCCACCACCTCCTCCGTCAGCGAGTTCCAGGCACCCACTACCCTCTGTGTAAAAAACTTGCCTCGTACATCTCCTCTAAACCTTGCCCCTTGCACCTTAAACCTATGCCCCCTAGTAATTGACCCCTCTACCCTGGGAAAAAGCCTCTGACTATCCACTCTGTCTATGCCCATCATAATTTTGTAGACCTCTATCAGGTCGCCCCTCAACCTCCTTCGTTCCAGTGAGAACAAACTGAGTTTATTCAACCTCTCCTCATAGCTAATGCCCTCCATACCAGGCAACATTCTGGTAACTCTCTTCTGCACCCTCTCTAAAGCTTCCACATCCTTCTGGTAGTGTGGTGACCAGAATTAATTCCAAGGAAGGCACAGGTGGCCAAAGGTTACAATGGGGATTAACAGATAAGAAGCAAAGGGTAAACAGAAAGCTCACTGCTGTGGATTTGTGTCAACCTGTTTTTCTTTCTGTTTCACAGCTCATAATACATAGAGAGTCTATGTGTGAGAAAACAAGTAATATTCTCTCCAAATGGAGCCGTTTTTTATTTGGCAGTCTTCGAACGGAATTTCCTTCTGAAACCTCTCCACCTCTTTCTTCCTTTAAGGCATAGCTTAAAACCTGCCTCTTTGAACAAACGGTTGATCACCTATCCCAATGTTTCCTTCTTTGGCTCGCTGTCAATTCGCATGTCTGATTACGCCTGCTCCGTTGTGCCTTGGGACGTTTTGCTGCATTAACAGGGGCTACGTGAATGCAAGTTGTTGTTGTTGGAACATTGGCCGCGATTACTTTGCACTGCGAACGTGCTGTCAACTTTTCCATCACTTGCATTCATTCTTGAAAGGAAGTTTTGTTATGGAGCCAGCATTCCCTAGGAGGTAGCATAATTACACAGTACAATCTGGTGGAAAGGATGTGACATTTTCACACTCAGGGCCAGTTGGGGATGTGACGTGGGTTCAACGATCTGCTTCCGGCTGGTGCCAACTTTCAACCAACTGCTCAAAATAGTAATGGGGGAGGGGGAGGGGCTGTGACGAGAGACAAAAGGCAACAAACAATCAATTTAAGTGAGTTAGGTAAGCGAATCATTTGATAATGCGGTCATGAAATCTCAATGCTGTTTCAATGCTATTTTTACATCAAAGAACAATTGGGCCACAATTGGCTCAACTAATAATAGCTTGTGATCAACACATTACGTTAATAATGCGCAAATCGGGCTCAATCCTGTGGGAATGAAGAAATACCCTATGAATTGCCAATCACCATACATTGTTGGACAATTCCTCCTGCTCCACCATCAGCCGTGCAAAAATGATATGATACCTCTTCAAAACCAGGATCTAGAGCTTCGGGCCTGGACAGCTGTAGGCACAGCTGCCAATGGAGGATTGAAGGAAGTGATCAATGCACAAGAGGCTGGAATTGAGGGTATGTATCTATCTCCGAGGGTAATAGGGCTGGATGAGGTTTTGGAGATTTTGCATTGAAATACTAAAGCAGTTTTGCATTCTCGGGGATGTTATCTTTTAGGTACGACACTAAACTGAAGATTTGTCTGTTCGTTCTGCAAACACATTACCAGATCCTGCGGTAGGTGTGGCATTGCCAAATTTCTTTCGAACAGAACTGGCAATGTTCCCGAGAGTCACGGCCATTTCAAGCCTTCTGCATTGTCCTGAAGCTTTCTTGATCACGTTGGGAAAATCTCTAAAGTGTCTTTTTTCCACATTCGCCACAAGTATTTATCTTCAGGAGGAATTTCAGAAGTTGGGTGTGGGGACTGGCGGTGCTCATAGAGTGCACCATCTGCAGGGTGAAATGGGCGGAGCGGATCATTTGATCTTTTCCACTCTCATCCGAACATTTGGGGCGCAATTTAGCGAAAACATTCCAAGAGTACGGTGGGGCGTTTCTCAACAGCCACGTTGGTGAGATCGTGGCCCATGTTCAACGGCACTGAGTGCCAAAAATGAACCTCCATGAGATTCTTGTCATTACTGGCTCCCTCGCCGTCTGATTCACCTGACTTCACACTAAGGTGTGCCTTATCTTCTTGCCAATGAGGAATGGGCCCTGGAAATCGCGGAGATGTCCTAGGAGAGAGCAGTCACTGACAGCGAGGTTAGCCTGCGTCACAGAGGTGAGGATCCACTGTCCCTTCACCCAGATGACCCCTGTAAGTGAGTTGTTCATGTCAGACACAATGATGCTTCCCTCTCACTGACCACGTGTCCATTGTCTCGCAGGGTCTCCATGTGATGAGGCTGGGCTATCCGGACTCGTTCCCCCACCTGCCACCCACCTCGGAGAGCTCTGAGTAGACCATCATCGGGGCGTCACAGCTTTCACCCCACCTTCCGCCAGAGCAGAAGCACACACGCCAGTGGGCGACATTAGTGGGCAGGCTTCTGGTGCACATCAGGTGAAGGCAGGAACATCCAGGGGACACACCAGTCGGAGGTCTGCTGGATCCCAGGATTCAGCTGGGTCCCAGTCAGATGCTGAGCCTCTGAAGATTATCCCAGAGCTGATAAAGGTGATAGGACACAGCCGTAACATTCAGGAGGGGATGACAGGGACATTTCAGTGACTGCAAAGTCGACTGGAAGAGTCCGAAAGGCTTCAGGTGCAGGAGATGGCATTGACCATGCGTGGCACCGAGGCCAATACTGCGAGGGTGTTGACCACAGTGAAAAGCCTGGAGCACGACGTCCACATCTTGCGTGGTGGTGCCCAAGGCATGGCTCAGTTTATGATGACCATGGCTGAGGGCCATGACATCATGTCCCAGTCACCGAGGGACATGACACAGATGCAGGTGGACATTGTTGAGGTACTCCGGAGCACGGCCCAGTCATGGAGGACCATCGCTGAGGGCGTTGACACCATGGTGCAGACAATGGGGAACCACCAGGACTGGTAGAGCCTGATGACCACTCCAGTTGCCCCTCCATCCATGGAGTCTCCCAGGGCCCTAAGGGCACCGTCAGGGAGGAGGATGCGTTGGAGGCCAACCCGGGACCTGCCACCAAGGAGACGCCAGTGGTCTCCAGTTCTTCCGAAACCCCCCTCCTGACATTGGCACATCTCAAGTGAAACGGGCAGAGTAGGGTGGCACTGCAATGCCTGTGAGCCGGCTGGTGCCCTCCGGCTTCAGGTCCCCTGGAGGTCGTCCACGAAGGACCTCAAAGGCCACAGGGCCTGGAATGCAGCTGCTGCCTCCACCTCTGAGGTGAATCCTGGGGAAATACCGAGATGTGGCACTAGACCACGAAAGATCAAGTGAGGAGCACTGAGTGGGCACTTGGTCTCCGCCTCGATCTCAGACCTCCGCACCAATGTCATCAGCCAGGACCTCAGAGGGCATCCCTTGTCCCCGAAGAGTCAACCCGTCATCCTGGGGTGGTCCTCGAAGACGCCGGGGATCTCTGGGTGCCCCAGAATGTAGCTGTCATGCACGCTCCCTGGGTAATGGGAACACACATGCACGACGCGGAGGTGGTGGTCGCACACGATCTGAACATTCGGGGAGTGGAACCCCTCCCTGTTAATAAAGGGCACTTCTTGATGCCCCAGTGCGCACAGGGTGACATGCGTGCCATTGATCGCCCCCGGACCATCACGACGATGGCAGCAAATCCTGCAGCCCGCACTTCTTGGTGGGCCTGGTCCAGCTCAAAGGCATCCGCACTAGTTAGGCCCCATTTAGAATACTGTGAGCAATTTTGGGCCCCACACCTCAGGAAGGACATACTGGCACTGGAGCGGGTCCAGCGGAGGTTCACACGGATGATCCCAGGAATGGTAGGCCTAACATACGATGAACGTCTGAGGATCCTGGGATTATATTCATTGGAGTTTAGGAGGTTGAGGGGAAGTCTAATAGAAACTTACAAGATAATGAACGGCTTAGATAGGGTGGACGTAGGGAAGTTGTTTCCATTAGCAGGGGAGACTAGGATCTGGGGGCACAGCCTTAGAATAAAAGGGAGTGACTTTAGAACAGAGATGAGGAGAAATTTTTTCAGCCAGAGAGTGGTGGGTCTGTGGAATTCATTGCCACAGAGGGCGGTGGAGGCCGGGACGTTGAGTGTCTTTAAGACAGAAGCTGATAAATTCTTGGTTTCTCGAGGAATTAAGGGCTATGGAGAGAGAGCGGGTAAATAGAGTTGAAATCAGCCATGATTGAATGGTGGAGTGGACTCGATGGGCCGAATGGCCTTACTTCCGCTCTTATGGTCTTATCACCTCCTAGATGCACCTTTAGGCTGTAGATTGTGGTATGCTCACTCGAGCCTTTGAATGAACAGGTGGTATAAGGTTGAGGGCTGCGGTAACCTACATGACCACTGGGAGCAGATGTCCTCCTCCTCCATGGGATGCCAAGTCTGCAAGGACGTGGCACAAGTGCTGCACTGTCTCGCTTTTGAGACAGTGTCTTCTGTGGCACATGCTGCCCGTCAGCTCAATGGTTGACCAACAACACCTGCACACCTTGGGTTGTCGCTGGCCTCCCCTTCTGGGTCCCTTCTCAGCCTGAGGGGCGGCTGAGTCATCAAGGTGTGCCGCGGCCCCTGCATATTGGGTGCTGCCTCCAGCCTGCGTTGTTGCTGCTGCTGCCTTCTCCGCCGTCTGCCCACCTCGGCTGCCACCAGCAACACGAGGGCAGCCGCTGCGGGATGGACACCAACAACCATCTTGGTATCTGTAAGGAATTGGAGAAGGAGGGAGACCAGCAATCAGTTAGGGCTTCCACCCCGGGACCCTTAAATCTCCCAAGCCACCCCCACACTTGTCCCGCCTTCTCTCAGAACGCCATCCAGCGAGCCAGTTGTGCTGGGGAACTTCACTCTGCACACTCACCCCGACCACACCAGGAGCCCATCGATCCCGTAACCCAGACTTCTGTTGGGAACATTCGGGAGGCCATACTCAGGTGCCCTTCCCTGATCCACACACTTACTGTTTGGTCACAAGAGGAGCTCAACGCTGGCGCCTGCTCTTTAGAGTTTGATTATTGGCAGCTGTCTCTATGTTGCTGATGTTCCTCGAGTTCAGACACAGTGTTCAGACATCAACGTTTGCTTGACATGCAATGCACTAATCATCCTCCGAGACATGGCACGTGTGCCCCTGTGGAGGCACTTGAGGGTTGAGGAGAGTGAAGTTCTATCACAACTAACAAGACCAATTTGTCAGTTGAAGTACCCTTCAGCTGTGAAGCTAGAGGCTGCTCACAGTCAAAGGGAGTGAAGTTAACTTTCATGAGAGAAGCCGTAGTAGGGCTCTGTCCTGGAAGAGTTTGGTTGGATGGACAGACTGCAACTCTGTTTGCCCCTGTTATGGGTGTCCACAATATTTAAAGATGGCTTGAAAACCTCACAGACGCCAAGTCCCTTACCCCCTCAGCCCAGTGGCGACTCCCGACCTTGAACACTTCAGCCCCCTGACCAAGCCCAACCTCCCCCAAGGGGACCCTCACCCGTGCCCCCCCCCCCCCAACCGCACCCCCCCCCCCTCCCTTAGCACTGGGGCAGCAACTCCGGTAGGTACCCTTGAGCTGCATTCCGGAAAATTGAAATGGTTACTCACCTCCTCACTCCCCCTCAGAAGCCATCGCACCAGCTTCAGGTTTTTGAAAAGGAATACTCAACAACAACGCATGATTTCTCGCTGGGGAGAGTGGGTAATACCCAGGAGGCAATCGCTAAAGAGATTGAAATTAATGCAAATGACGGTTAATTATATTCTCGCCAATTTTGGGCGAGATCCGGAACTCGGCATCGGGAGCGAGCCCGGTGAATTGCAAACTGGTTCGCACGCAGCGCGAAACTCGATTTTGGCCTTTCCAGCTATTTACCCGGAGCGCCCAGCTCTCTGCCGGGCACAATGCGGTGGTTAAATGGCACCCTTTCTTTTATAGCTGACACTCCCGTGCAGTGCTGAGGGAGTGTGGCGCTGTTGGATGAGGCATGAAATTGAGGCCCCATCTTCCATCTCAGGAGAATACAAAAAGGTCCCATCATACAAAAGACCGCGTATTAATTATCCCACAACCAGCCAGAACTGAAAGAGGTCATCTGGCCATTATCTCATTGTACTTGTGGGATCTTTGTTGTGTACCATTGGCAGCTGCATTATAGACCAGAGAGTTGTCCTAATACGCAGGCCAAGAAATGTCCCATGAGCTTCATTACCTGAGTGCACATCAACACATCATTGCTATTTATGGGATGGCTGAATGGGTTGTCATGGCACCAAAATACTGTTGAACAATGCACTTCAAAAAGAAAATAAAATCAGGTGAATTCTAGGGCAGCAAGGTGGCACAGTGGTTAGCACTGCTGCCTATGGCGCTGAGAAACTGGGTACGATCCCGGCCCCGGGTCGCTGTCTGTGGAGTTTGCACGTTCTCCCTGTGTCTGCGTGGGTTTCACCCCCACAACCCAAAGATGTGCAGGGCAGGTGGATTGGTCACGCTGAATTGCCCCTTAATTGGAAAAAAAAATTGGGTACCCTAAATTTATTTTTTAAATTCATTTGTGAACCTTTCATGTTGAAACTCTGGGGACTAGTGCGAAGATTATTCTTTGTAGATTACTGCAGTAAGGTGTACTCTGCTCCGTACTTCAGGCTGTGCATTCCTTTCTTACCAACTCGCAGGACAAAAAAGTCTTCCCATCCTGCCTCTGGTTTTGAATAACAATTGCAAATCATTTTCTGAAAACAAAAACACTATCTTCTTTTGGTTAACTGGTGTCATCTTCCGGGAGTGATGCCAAGTGAGTCCCTGAAACTAGGGGCGGAATTTTCCGGGGTTTGTTTTCAAAGTGTTGGCTCGCATGAGGAAAGGGGTGTGCAGCTTGCCGGCTGCACTGGCCGCTTTTCCCGTCATAATTTCCCACACTTCAGAGCCAGCCCCGATGGCAACGACGGCCTTCTGTAGATCAGGGCGCCCTTTTAAAGGGCACCGCAAACTAACAGAATAAAAAGTACAACCAAAGACCCCCCCCCCCCCCCCGTGCACATGGAGAACCTAGTCCCCCACAGACATAGGAAAGCCCCCGACCCCTATGGACCTCCCAGAGGAACCCCCACTCCTCGGCACTGCCCCGGCTGTACTCTTGCATTGCCCCCCTAGTACTAGGAGGCAGTGCCCTTTACTGCCCGGGTAAGTCCCTCCCCAAATCGGGAGTTGTACTTAGTTGTGAACCCCCGGCATGTTTTCTTTGTAAGGTTCATGTTTCTCCTGACCGGTAGTAAACCTCGGCGGTGTGACGTCACGTGGGGGAATGATACTGCGGGGAAGCCCACAAATGTTATTGAAATGTATTTAAATGGGGTTCCTGTCATTGTATGGACGGAACCCCATTACATCACTGGCGGGGGGGTCGGAGACAATCGTGTTGCGGGATCTCGCCGGTACAAATCTCGTTTGCGGCCTCTCGTGAGATTTTGTGCCCTCGTCGCCATTTACACCCGTGGAAAATGCGGGGGAGGGAGGTGTGTGGTTGGAATTCCGGCCTGTGCCAATATTTGTAGAAGGCTCCCCGGGAGAGGTGTCCAATAAATATTGTGATCATGATTGCAGGGAGTGAGTCATTGATGGTTATTTTGATTAATTGGCAGTTAAATCAGAGATATGGGATCATACCCCTGGTATCCCCCTCTCCTGTTTCTCTATCCATTGCAGGCAGCTGATCATACACGCTCCCATTACACTGTTTCCCAACGACAAAACTATCCCCAATATTTTCCGGGGTTCTCTAGTCGAAATGAGATGTTGTTTACAGAGAGTCCCACGCAGAAGGATTTGGAAATGACTGTTGCGGTAAACAGCAAGCACGCTCACCAAAAACCCGATTATACAGAGTGGTCGGCGTGTGGAAGTTCAGTTCCAGGAGCAGGTAAATTAACCAGCTGCACAATCCCAGCAGGCACCTTTACTCAACATGTATCCTACAGAATGGTTTATCCTGCCTTTGTGTCTCAGTTCTAGAGGCATATGCAGGAGCAATGCCCAGGAGAACACAAATATCTCTCGCATCCTTTGTCAAAATAGGAACAAATCTGCAATGTCCTTTGGTCACATTCTTTTGAAATGAAATGAAAATCGCTTATTGTCACAAGTAGGCTTCAAATGAAGTTACTGTGAAAAGCCCCTAGTCGTCACATTCCAGCGCCTGTTCGGGGAGGCTGGTACGGGAATTGAACCGTGCTGCTGGCCTGCCTTGGTCTGCTTTCAAAGCCAGCGATTTAGCCCTGTGCTAAATCAGTTCCTTTGTGCCTTGCTCCAGCATCGAGCCACATATACGAACAATGACAGACTGGAAAAGATCCTCTGCTGCAACCAGGGTATTTGGCACCTTGTTATTGTAGAAGACTGGAGAAGACCCCCTCCCGGAAAGTCCTCAGTACGTCACTGAGGGCCTTTCAGAGGCCAAGCTGCATTTGGGTGCAGGAACTGAGCAAATACCTTCCAATCATTGAAACTGAGAATCAGACTGAAAATTCACAATGAGATTTGGAATCATTGATGCTACCAACAGGGTGGCTATGGACTGTATTGGTCTTCAATTGCCATGGTAACTAATGTTCACTGCTGTCCTCCCACAGTTAATTGAAGGATGGAGATGTTTAATTTGCGTTTTTTTTTACTTTCTTGCCACCGATGACATTGTCACTGCAGCTTGAGGGTTCATTCGCTGGAACAAATATTTCCATCTATGTTTATTCACGGCCATCCTCATTAATGGAACTAGTCTTTACATACATTATTGAATCAAACTCGCCACTTAAGCATTCATACAATTAAATCTCTGGCTGTTCTAACCAAGGGCCATTAACACAATACCCCACAAAAAGAGTAGCAGACTGTGCTTTCATTTGACCCCCAGCTATACTTTCTCAAGTACTTAATTATTTTGTCGGTGGGAAATGGCAGGGGCTCACATTGAGTTGAAGTCTGGTCACTCATTTCCGTGTGTTTTTTATAAAAACATAGGCATTTATTTTTGATTCTTTACGTCCTCCACCCCCAGGTCTTACAGGGAGGAGTGATTGTGGATTCGGTGTAAGGCACGTTATCAGAGAGAGCCACAGAAACCCAGCATGCCTCTACACTCAGCGGATAAATTAAATAAATGAGAAAATAAATTGTTCCCAGGCCTGATCCACTGCCTCGGTATGTGAGCCAAGAAGCTAAAAATTAGTTCACTTGGCTTCTGTTTGACGCCGCCTTGGTCCTTTCGTGGAATATAAAATATCAGCTTGTTGGGGTTTCTTTTCTCAGGAGCTTATTATATTTTTTAAAAACTTGATCAGGCACCCCCATGTAAGGTTGGCAAGACTGGTCGGACTCATTCATTGAGTAGGTCAGGTCTACAGTGCAGAAGCAAAGGCCTTTCAGCACATTTGCTCTCCTCTGGCTCTCATGCTCCACACAAGTGTCTCCATTTTAACCTACAAACATAGCAACAATTTATATTTATATGGCACCTTTAATGCAATGAAAAGCTCAAAGGCACTCAAGCCCCTTGACATTCAATGGCATTACCATCACTGAATCCCCCAGTATCAACATCCTGGGGGTTACCATTGATCAGAAGCTGAACTGGACTCGCCATATAAATACTGTGACTGCAAGATCAGGTAAAGGCTAGGAATCCTGCAGTGAGTAACTCACCTCCTGACCCCCCAGAGCCTGCCCACTATCTACAAGACACAAGTCAGGAGTGTGATGTAATACTCACCACTTGCCTGGATGGGTGCAGCTCCAACAACACTCAAGAAGCTCAACACCATCCAGGACAAAGCAGCCCACTTGATTGGCACCCCATCCACAACATTCAATCCCTCAAACACTGACGAACAGTAACAGCCATGTGTACCATCTACAAGATGCACTGCAGGAACTCACCAAGGTCCCTTTGCCAGCACCTTCAAAATCCAGGGCCATTACCATCTAGAAGGACAAGAGATGCAGTTACCTGGGGACACCACCTGACTTGGAAATATGTTGTAATTCTTTCACTGTCACTGGGTCAAAATCCTGGACATCCCTCCGTGGAATGGACTGAATTGAATTGGTTGGAAACTGACATCGGTGATGCTGGACACCTTCGCAGGAGACCTAGATGAATCATCACTCAGCACTTCAGGCTGAAGATTGTTGCGAATTCATCTTCCTTATCTGTTGCACTGACGTGCTGAGCTCCTCTATCATTGAGGATGGGAACATTGTGGAACCTCCTCCTCCAGTGAAGTGTTTAATTGTCCATGACCACGACTGAATGCAGAACTTCGATCTGATCCGTTGGCTGTGGGATCGCTTAGCTCTGGATATTACTTGCTGCTTATGCTGTTTGGCACACAAGTAGTCCTGTGTGGAACCTCCAACAGGTTGACACCTCATTTTTTTTTAGTATACTGATGCACGATCAATTGCACAAAGACTAAAGTTGGGTACAGTGGAGGTGGCACCGATGGCGGTGGCAGCGGTGCTGATGCTGGCCAGTCATCGGGGAACTCCGGGAGCGTGCCGAAGTCCTCTTCGTCCTCTTGTGCGGAAAAGGGGAGGGTGGGGGCTGGTCTGGTGGGGTCAATATTGGCGGCGCGGTGGCAGGTGGGGGGGGGGGGGGCGTGGCGGGGGGGAGGGGGGGGGTGTTGAGGTGGAACCTGACGGTGCCAGGTCCCTGAGTGAGACAATATCTTTGCGGCCATCGGGGAACTCAACGGAGGCATATTGAGGGTTGGCGTGGAGCAGGTGAACCCTGTCCACCAAGGGGTCCGTCTTGTGGAGTCGGACGTGCCTACAGAGAAGGACCGGTCCTGGAGCAGCGAGCCAAGTCGGGAGCGACATCCCAGATGTGGACTTCCTGGGAAAGGTAAAAACACATTCATGGGGTGTGTTATTAGCGGCGGTGTACAGTAGTGACCGGATGGAGTGTAGAGCGTCAGGGAGGACCTCCTGCCAGCAAGAGGCTGGGAGATTCCTGGACTGTAGGGCCAGCTGGACGGCCCTCCAAACCGTCCCATTCTTCCGTTCTACTTGCCCGTTTCCCCGGGGGTTGTAGCTGGTCGTCCTGCTGGAGGCTATACCACTGCTGAGCAGGAACTGACGCAGCTCATCGCTCATGAATGAGGATCCCCTGTCACTGTGGATATAGGCGGGGAAACAGAACAGAGTGAAGATGGTGCTGAGGGCCTTGATGACGGTGGCAGACGTCATTTCGGGGCATGGGATGGCGAAGGGGAATCTGGAGTACTCGTCGACCACACTGAGAATGTACGTGTTATGGTCGGTGGAGGGGAGGGGCCCTTTGAAATCCACGCTGAGGCGTTCAAAGGGGCGGGAAGCGTTCACCAGACGCACACGGTCTGGTCGGTAGAAGTGCGGCTTGCACTCCGCACAGACCTGGCAGTCCCTGGTGACTGTCCTTACTTCCTCGACGGAGTAGAGCAGATTGCGAGCTTTGACCAGATGGTACAATCGAGTGACCCCCGGGTGATAAAGGCTGTCGTGTAGGGCCCGGAGTTGGTCCACTTGTACGCTGGCACATGTACCTCGGGAGAGGGCGTCTGGGGGCTCGTTAAGTTTACCGGGGCGATACAAGATCTCGTAATTATAGATGGAGAGCTTGATTCTCCACCGCAAGATTTTATCATTTTTGATCTTGCCCCGCTGTGTGTTATTGAACATGAAGGCTACCGACCGTTGGTCCGTAAGGAGAGTGAATCTCTTACCGGCCAGGTAATGCCTCCCATGCCACACAGCTTCAACGATAGCTTGGGCCTCCTTTTCGACAGATGAATGTCGAAGTTCAGAGGCATGAAGGGTGCGGGAAAAGAATGCCACTGGTCTGCCTGCCTGGTTTAGAGTGGCGGCAAGGGTGTCATCTGAAGCTGTTCTGCTTAGAAAAGCAGTGACTTGTCCACTGCACGCATCCCAGCCTTGGCGATGTCTGCTCTGATGCGGGCGAAAGCGTGTTGTGCCTCGGCCGCGAGGGGGAATTGGGTGAATCATAGAATCATAGAATTTACAGTGCAGAAGGAGGCCATTCGGCCCATCAAGTCTGCACCGGCTCTTGGAAAGAGCACCCTACCCAAGTTCAACACCTCCATTCTAGCCCCATAACCCAGTAACCCAATCCAACATTAAGGGCTGGACTGAATGGGTGGGCGGGCCTTGTCCGCATAGTTTGGGACCCACTGGGCGTAGTAGGAAAAGAACACCAGGCAGCGTTTGAGGGCCTTGGGGCAGTGGGGGAGGGGAAGTTCCATGAGGGGGCGCATGCGGTCAGGGTCGGGCCCGAGAAGTCCGTTTTGGATGACATAGCCGAGAATGGCTAACCGGGTCGTGCTGAACACACACTTCTCTTTGTTATAGGTCAGGTTGAGAGGAGTGGCCGTGCGGAGGAATTTATCGAGGTTGGCATCGTGGCCCTGCTGGTCATGGCCGCAGATGTGACATTATCTAAGTACGGAAAGGTGGCCCGCAAACCGTACTGGTCGACCATTCGGTCCATCTCTCTTTGGAAGACCGAGATCCCATTTGTGACACCGAAAGGGACTATAAGGAAGTGGTAGAGGAGACCGTCCGCCTCGAAGGCAGTGTATGGCCGGTCCGACTTCCAGATGGGGAGCTGGTGGTAGGCGGATTTCAGGTCAATTGTTGAGAAGACCCGGTACTGCGCAATCTGATTGACCATATCAGATATGCGTCGGAGGGGGTACGCGTCGAGCTGCGTGTACCAATTGATGGTCTGGCTGTAGTCCACGACTATCCTGTATTTCTCCCCAGTTTTAACCACTACCACTTGAGCTCTCCAGGGGCTGTTGCTGGCCTCGATAATACCCTCCTTAAGCAGCCGCTGGACTTCGGACCTGATGAAGATCTTGTCCTGGGTGCTGTACCGTCTGCTCCTAGTGGTAACGGGCTTGCAATCCGCAGTTAGATTGGCAAAAACGGAGGGAGATCGACCTTGAGGGTCGCGAGGTCGCAAACGGTAAGGGGGTTAAGGGCCCGCCGAATTTGAGGGTGAGGCTCTGGAGGTTGCACTGGAAGTCCAGGCCCAACAGGAATGCAGCACAGAGATTAGGAAGGACATATCCAGGAACTCGCCTGCCAGCATCTGTTGTACAAATGAGTGCCACCCACAGGTGGCCGGTGTATATATTGCCCCGGTGAGGGCAGGGCCAGAGGCGGAGCCCACCGGGGTTCCAGTACAGTACCTGGAAGTAGACTGTATTATCATTTCCAGGTCCTAGGTCACAGCACTACACAGACAGTTCATACTTAGGTGAATACATTCACCACACCTCAGCTAGGGGGAACAAGTCTTTCCTCTCTCCCCTGTCTAGGCCCCTCATAATTCTGTACACCTTAATTAGGCCATCCCTCAGCCTCCTCTGGTCTAAGGAAAACAACCTTAGTCTACCCAACCTCTCATTGCTGCAAATTTCCAGCGCTGGCCACATTATTGCAAATCTCTTCTGCACTCTCTCCAGAGCAATTATCTCCATCCTGTAATGTGGTGACCAGAACTGTCCACAAAACTCCAGCTGTGGCCTAACCAGCATTTTACAGAGTTCCGGCATTCCATCCCTGCTCTTGTATTCTATACCTCAGTCAGTAAATAATGCATTTCATGTGCTTTCTTCACAACCTTGTCCACCTGCCCTGCCACCTTCAGGGGCCTGTGGACATGCATTCCAAGGTCTCTCACGTACTCGACTCCTCTCAATACCCTTCCATTTATTGAGTTGGATTCTCCGCACCATTTGGATGTGGGTGTTGCGGGCTGGGCCTGCATTTATTGCCCATTTCTCTTTGAGAAGGTGGTGGTGAGCTGCCTTCTTGAAGCACTGCCGGCCATGTGGTGTAGATACAGCCTCAGTGCTGTCTGTCTGACCTCAAGTAAACAATTGACTGACCAATCTTTCACGATTAGCGTTGTTCCATTGAAAAAGTCCCCATTTTTCAAGCCTTTCCTCATCATATCTTTCCATTCTGTCACCACTCTGGTAAATCCTCACGATACGTTTCGCAAGGTCCTCATAATCCTCCTCTAATTAGATGCCAGGGACTGAATGCAATACTTCAGCTTTGTTACCTCCTTGTTAACACTTGGCTCTGAAAGTGTTCGGTATTTCAGCGAAGTTACAATGTTCCCTGATACACCATCAATAACACCCGACGAGTGATGAACGTGACTGAGGCTTTAATACACTAAACAGCAAACCTCATTCCTCTGGACCCGAACTGGGTCTGGAGGTGGAGACTTGCCACCTTTATACAGAAGCCCGAGGGGAGGAGCCACAGGCGGAGCCAGCCTGGACAAGCACCATACAATATAATGCAATAACGTGGTTTACCACATTCCCTCTGATTTGTTTTTGCTGCACTCCGTCTCTTTGTCACACTGCGTGGTCCCTTTAAGATGGCTGCACAACCATAAACTTGTGCACACCATAAAGGGATGTTGATTTTGGGGTGCTGTACCCCCGCGGCAGCTTGGAGGGAGAATTGCACAGATCCCTGCGGCACACCACTGTCTTGACAATCTGAAAGTGATCCATTTAGCGTTCTACCCCCCCTCCCCCCCCCCGCAGTCTTTCCACGTGGCTAGTTTCCCAACGCCATGTGCTTTCATCCATTTCCAATAATAAATTGTTTAGGAAAATCCTTGGGTTGCTACCTGTCCACCTTTGTCCAAGAAAGGGAGGCCTTTTCTTTCGGGTGTGTCCAGAGCAGGTCAGAGCTACAGATACATCGACTTGTCCTGTATTCCAAGAATAGGGGGCACGATTCTCCACTCCCACGCCAGTTGGGAGAATCGCCTGGGCCGCCGGAATTTCCGGGGACGCCGGTCCGACGCCCTCCCGCGATTCTCCCAAGCGGCGGGAACGGGCCGGTCGAGTTTCGCGGGCTGCAGGCCGGAGAATCACCGGAGACACCCAAAATGGCGATTCTCCGGCACCCCCGCTATTCTGATGGGCCGAGCGGCCAGGCCAAAACGGCGGGTTCCCCCCGGCGCCGTCCACACCTGGTCGCTACAGTCATGGGCGGTGCGTGAACGCTGGGGGGCGGCCTGTGGGGGGGCGAGGGGGGGATCCTGCACCGGGCTTCACCTTGAATGTGGGGTGGCCCGCAATCGGTGCCCACCGATCGTCGGGCCGTCTTCTCTGAAGGAGGACCTCCTTCCTTCCGCGGCCCCGCAAGATCCGTCCCCCATCTTCTTGCGGGGCGGATTTGGACAGAATGGCAACCACGCATGCGCGGGTTGGCGCCGGCCAACCCGCGTATGCGCAGATGATGTCCGTTATGCGGTGCCGGCCGCATCATCTATTCGGCGCCGCTTTTACGCGGGCGACAAGGCCTGGCGCGTGTAGATGACGCGGCCCCGATACTGGCCCATTGTCAGGGCCTGAATTGGTCGGGACCGGGGCCGTTCCACGCCGTCGTGAACCTCAACGGCGTTCACGACGGCGCGGCCACTTCGGCGTGGGGGTGGAGAATTGCGCCCAGGGTCATTGGCACATCGTGGTTTGGCATCAAGCTACTTTTTCTTTTTAAATTTAGAGTACCCAATTCATTTTTTTCCAATTAAGGGGCAATTTAGCGTGGCCAATCCACCCAGCCTGCACATCTTTGTGTTGTGGGGGCGAAACCCACGCAGACACAGGGAGAATGTGCAAACTCCACACGGACAGTGACCCAGAGCCGGGATCGAACCTGGCACCTCGGCGCCGTGAGGCAACAGGGCTAACCCACTGCGCCACCGTGCTGCCCCCCCAGGCAACAAGCTACTTAAGTCCTCACTTAAACATAGAAAATAGAAACAGGAGGAGGCCATTCGGCCTCACACGCCAACCATTTTGAGCACAGAAAGGTCCCACAGGCAGCAATGAGATGATGACCGGGTAGTCAGTTTTCGTGATGCTGGTCAAAGGCTTGGCCACCAAAGATGGGGCCAAAGGCAATCAGGGGTGCACAAGAGGCAAGATTGGAGGAAATCAGTGCTCGGGAGAGACTGTGGGGCTGGAGGAGGTTACAGAGATAGGCAGCACACACACCAATCACGCGTCCAGATAACAACATTATCCTGCCTCCCAGCCCACATCACTTTCAGGCTCGCTGGAATGATTTTTGCAATCAGTCCACGGAGGCAGAGGTCCCTTCACCAGATTTCCTTTTATTAACAAATCCATCAGCAATACGACCAGCTGCATTCCGTCTGCTGTCTACACCGGGAGGGCAGAGGATCTGACACTCCCTGTTATATACAAAGAAGAGGTTCCCTGATTGGCCCCCTAATCAGGGAACTCGTATTCCAATTGGCCAATCTCAAAGGCCTGGTCTCAGTCATTACAGTTTTGAAGACAGAAGTCAATTTCTCCCACCTCATCCACCTGTCTGACGAGGCGCAAACACTAATTGTAGGAGGGTGAATTGTGACAAGGATGCAGGGATCCTACAGCATGATCTGGACAGGTTGGGCGAGTGGGCAAATCAAAAGCAGATGAAGTATAATTTGGATAAGTGTGAGGTTATTCACTTTGGAAGCAAAAACGGGAAGGCAGATTACTACCTGAACGCTTATAAATTGGGAGAGGGGAGTGTGCAGCGGGACCTGGGTGTCATTGTGCACCAGTCGCTGAAGGTAAGCATGCAGGTACAGCAGGTGGTAAAGAAGGCTAATGGTATGTTGGCCTTCATAGCGAGAGATTTTGAGTATAGAAGCAGGGGGGATGTGTTGCTGTAATTGTACAGTGCCTTGGTGAGGCCCGCTTGGAGTATTGTGTGCAGTTTTGGTCTCCTTTTCTGAGGAAGGATGTTCTTGCTCTAGAGGGAGTGCAGCGAAGGTTTACCAGACTGATTCCAGGGATGGCGGGACTGTCATATGAGGAGAGATTGACTCGGTTGGGATTGTTCTCGCTGGAGTTCAGAAGAATGAGGGGGGATCTCATAGAGACTTATAAAATTCGAACAGGACTAGACAGGGTAGATGCAGGAAAGATGTTACCAATGATGGGTGTGTCCAGAACCAGGGGTCACAGTCTGAGGATTCAGGGTAAACCATTTCGGACAGAGATGAGGAGATATTTCTCCACCCAAAGAGTGGTGAGCCTGTGGAATTCATTATCACAGGAAGTAGTTGATGCTAAAACATTGAATATATTCAAGAGGCAGCTGGATATAGCACTTGGGGAGAATGGGATCAAAGGCTCTGGGGAGAAAGCAGGATTAGGCTATTGAGTTGGATGATCAGCCAGGATTGTGATAAATGGCGGAGCAGGCTCGAAGGACCAAAAGGCCTCCTCCTGCTGTATCCATGTTAGATCTGAGGGGGTGGGGTGGGGAGAGAAAGATCAGGGAAGAGTGGCGGAGTTACATTAGCCTGGGAGAGAAGGAAATCTCATCGAGTAGGCATCTGTGATCGTCTCAGCGTTGAAACGGAACGCCAGGTGAAGGAAGAATGTGGGTCTGAAAATGAAGGATTAGCGGGGATGAGGAATCGCTCAGCAGGGTCTAAGAAAGAATGCAGGCGATTCAGGGAGAGAGAGAGAGACAGCCTGTGAAGACTATTTAATTCCCCCGCCCCCAGCATACATCCCGTTCACAAATAATGAAAGAAAGCTGCAGAAATCTCATCAGTGAGGTGTCATAAATCCTGAAGATTTATTAATATTCATTTGTATTCCACCCGGGATTATTAGCCTGGGGCCAGATGCAATTAATTTCTCAATTGAGCCTGCTGAGTCGCCTTGGAAAATAAGTTTTAAGAATAAAGAATGAGGGCCTCAGTGGCCTGTCTGAATACAGCCGGGAAATTTCGCCCATCACTTGCTATTTAATACCAAACGGCACCTGCAGATTTACATCTTTGATCTTTGAGCTGCTTCTCTTGTAGTCCTGTGGGGAGCTTTGGTAAATTTTGGTGTTGATTAATCTGTGAAAATAGAGGGGATGAAACATGTGGTGAACGTATTACGGCAGCCATTCACCACTGTATTACATGACATCACATTGTACTATGCTGCTGCCCTTGTGGGCTCCACCTATGGACCATTGTATTACATTACATTGTGTCATGTTGGTGCCCTTGTGGGCTCCGCCCCTGGCTCCGCCCCCTCGGGGGAGGTACATAGATCTGCTGCCCTGCAGGCGGCTCTCATTGCAGAGCAGTCGCAGGCAGGCACAGTTCTAGCTGATCAAAACCATTGTTCACTTCAACTCTCCATCTCGTGTGAATTGATGATCGCATCAAAACATACTCCCTGTTTTCTGTAACCATCTCCTCTAACCTGACAAGTCTGAGAGCTCAGCGCTCTTCCGAATGTGTCCTCCAGCGCATCCCTGACTGTGCTCATTCCGGAGTGCAGACAGCCATGCCTTCAGTTGCCTGGGGCCTAAAGCTCTGGAATTCCCTCCCTAAACCACTTTGCCTCTCTCTCTCTATCTCTCTCCTCCTACAGAGTGCTCCTTAAAACTTACCCCTTTACCAAGCATTTTTACCAGCACTTTCTGACATTTCCTTTTATGGCCCCGTGTCAATTTCTTTTTTGATAATGCTCCTGTGAGCCATCTTGGGAATTTTTACTCTATTAAAGTTGCTGAATAAAATACAATTCAAAGTCTGTGTTCTGAACTGTGACCCCCACAACAAAGTGTGACTTAAATTTACAAGGTTTCGACTGCTCAACCAAAACTGAATGGGCCGGATTCTCAGTTTCTGCGGCTAAGTGTTGACGCCAACGGAGAATCCGTGGACTTCTACGACGGGAAAATCGGCGCCGATTCCGCGACCGGCACCATCGAATCCCATGAAAAACGGTGCGGGACTCGCCGGGTCCGTGATGGACACTCACAGGACTGACACGCTGCAGCCGCACTTCACCAATACACCCCCCACACACACTGATCGAGGCCAAAAATATGGGACAGGTTGTGGTGAAGCGCCCACACAGCTGATGGATCAGCTGGGACCAGAGGGCACCCAGGGGGTGCACCAGAGAGGTCACCTATCCAACCCAGGCTACCAGATTTAAAGCTGCATGGCTGCCTTGCCGGCTGCGGTAATGGTGTTGCGTACCCGTTCACCCCAATCCCACAGCCCATTTCCTGGCCCCCCACCCCCCCCCATTACTCCCCACAGCCCTGGCAGAAGCCTTCTGTTGGCGAAGTATGGCCATGCTGGTCACTGTCCGTATGCCCTCTCTTTCTCAACAGCCATCACACCAGGTTCGCGATGTCTGAGAACACACGTGGACCGCGTCGCCGGGGAGGAGTAAGTCACCCCTTTCCTCCCCAACCCCAGGTACAGTATGTTGTGTTGGGTGCTCTGGATCCGTGGAACACATACAGGTCACCAACACTTGAAATTGTGCAACACTATTTTATTGAATCATTAACTGTTGTAACATACTCTGACTGTGGGTTAACACGATACTAGCTTTAACTAAAGACCTTTGCCTTGTCCTAACCAGTCGATACACTCAGCACATGGTGAATGTCTGTGCTGCAGGCTGTGAGCTCTGTCCTCCTAGCTAGCTGCAACTCGAATGAGCGGGAAATCTGATGCCCCCTGTCTTTATAGTGCGTGTGCTCTAACTGGTGATTGGCTGCGGTGTTGTGTGTGTTGATTGGTCCCACTGTCGGTCCACCAGTGTGTGTCTGCACCATGATATACTTGTGTATATTATGACACAGTACTGAACTGAGGTGGTGACACAGGAAGGTCCATGGATCCAGCAGCACGGTGCCGTCCATGAAGCGCGGTTCAGCACGGAGCTGGCGCGCGGGAACCGGTCTGCCCCGGCAGAGTGGTGAATGGCACATCAGGAGCAGTGCGGCACCATGACAGAAAGGCTTTGTTGCACTCTTCTCAAAGTCTCTGGCAAACTGAGGGGCGTCTTGCGCGTGCCACTCATTAGCAATCGGGATTTGCCAGTGTGATTTCCTGCTGGCATGCCGCAAGATTGGGAGGCCTGACGGGACATCGGCGGGCAGCTGTTTTAATGAGCATCCATGAGATGGACGTGAATGCAAATAACCTTCATGCCACCTGCCAGCGGGGTGACCAAACCACCATTAAAACATCAATGGGAGAATTGCGGCATAACTTTCCTCCGACGGGTTTCCGGCCTTTTGGCTCCGGTCGGATTCTCCGCGCCCACCCTACACCAAACCCGCCGTGGGCACGTTGGGAGAATTCCATCCTAATTGTTAGTGATACTTTCCAGCAAAGCCAGTTTTGTTTCTAGGAATACAGTCGGGAGTGAAGGACATTTCGAAAGAGAACAGGGAATGATTGCAGATATTGCAAACTTAAATGCAGTAAAGAAGTTAATGAGACTATTATTTTGCTTGGCTTTAAAGTCAAAACAGTTAGTGTTGACTTCGACTTCTTCTTCGCATTTTCACTCCTTGACAGAGCATAGAACATGGACAAATTCTTACCATCTAATCGCACCTTGGGCCAAACTCTCCCGTTGTTGCCATGTACAGCCCTCGGCTCTCATCTCCTTTTCTGTATCTCGCCTCCGTGTGTTTCTCGGTCTGCCTTGCGTTCTCTTTCCTTGCGGGTTAGTGTAGGCTATGACAAGCTAATTAACCTTGTCCATACGGCCAGAATGGAAGACAAGACCCGCCACTGACCGGGTACACGTTCTGGAGAAGCAATATTTCAACGAACAAGTGGCCAACTTATGGAACATACTCCCTGGGGAACAGTGAAGAGAGTTAGTATTGATTCATTCCAGTGCAAATTAGATAGTTGTTTGAGAATTTCAAGATTCATATGTCAGTAATGTGACATGCTACATGCTGTTTGAAAAGGAAGGGGTGACATTTGGACCTTTTGCTATCAAATCTTTCCACCAGTGGGGTTCTCCTTGTTCTGCTCAGCCTGTTTTGGTCTAATTGGCAAAGGTTGGTACTGATTTGACAACCAAGGTATCATCCTGACTTGGAAATATATCGTCCTTCTTCCAACATGGCTGGGTCAAAATCCTGGAACTCCCTCCATAACAGAACTGTGTGTGTACCTGCACCGCATGGACTGCAGTGATTCAGAAGGCAGAACACCATCACCTTCACAAGGGGAGTTAGGAATCGGTAATAATTGCTGGCCTAGCCAGCAACACCCACATCACATGAGTGAGTTTAAAAATTGTCCCTGGTCTTTCCAACGTGCTGGTCAGGTCACACGTAGAACAGTTTTCAGATTTGCTCGCCATACAATTCCGAAATGTTTGAGTATTGGAAAGGGCACCATAATTATCAGCAAGATTGAGCCCAAGAGTAAAAAGAGTGAGTTACAAGGAAAGGAGGGAGGGTAGCTCATGGTAATTCCTTTAGCAATTGTGTGATGCAAATCCACCTCAAACCTCCCCAGTAGAAGCCCCTGGCATTGCCAGGGGGGCGGTGCAGACACAGCAAGGGTAGCATGCCAGGCATGACCCACTCCGCCTGGGGGCTGTATTTACTGTACACGCAAAGCGGGTTCATTTCAACAGGTCCCCATTTGTCCATCCGTGTTGTGAACCTCACCGATCTGAGGTCACACCAGCGAGGAGGGATTTCCCCACCTCCGGAGATGATATCGCACCAAGAATCACAAATACTAGCGGGCTTTGCACAGTAACTTCATTGAAGCCTGCTTGTGACAATAAGCAATTATTATTATATTTCAATGAATGGTAATGGGGCACCCCCCATTTCATAGCAGGGACCCCGTTATGTCACTGGTGGGGAGGGGGACGATCTCAGTGAGAAATCCCACTGGCGTGAATGTCGTTTTGGGAATCCCGTTGGATTCTCCGCCCATTCCGGCTTTCCTGCAACTCAAATAAAACAAATCGGAAACAATTCGCAGCACTAATATACCGTTTTCCAATCATTCCCAACAACTGGGCGGGATTCTCCATCCAGCGGGATTCTCCGTCCTCACCAGCGGGGCGGACAGGCAATGAAGAATCCTGGCCCTCATCACGGAAGGGCCCAATTCACTCTACCACGTTGTACGCACAATCCAACCGGGCTCCAACTCTACCAATTGAGGCCCAACTTAAGCAATCCATCAACCAAAAAATGTCTGAGTTTACCAGCTGTTTTTATTGGCTCCACGCTCCAGCTAGTTAGGAAGCCTTTTCCCTTGAGTTATTTATTTCAAATGTGCAAGGATAAATAATTAAATAAGCTCAACAGTTGGCCGAGCCCACAATTAAATAAGGCTTGGGAGTGCATTACGACTCCAGCTGATTCCTGACTTTACTTAATTATCCTTTGGAGCATGCAATTGAAGACATCAAATGGGAAACAGCCCAGGATAAAGCCTGGACAGTGATACACAATGTAAAGGAGGAATTATGAACTAGAATACCATGAGAGTGGAAGGGAATTAGCTCACAGAGCGAATGGAAAGGTTGGCGCGGGGTGGGGGGAGGGGGGGAGCAAGGACACTGCTTTGAATCATAATGCACCAAGTGTCACCCATCATCAGAAGGAGAAAGATGCAAGAGCTCAAGGGCTCTATAAGCAACGTACGACAGTACAACGAGTAAAATATTAATTGGTGCAGAGAAGGTGAAACCATTTTAATACATCAATGAAGCCCATGAAAATAAAGCCAGAGGAAATAAATGTAAATGAATGATAAGCAAACTTAAAAACAGGATTGGGAAGAGACATGTTATTCGAAGTGATAAAAATTTGAAACAATCTCCCAAGTAAAGTAACAGACAGCCTGACGTTTGGATTATTCAAAGTACAATTAGATTTGGCGATGCAAGTTAACATTCTCAACTCTGTGGAGGGTTGAGCTTCAATGGGCCGGAATGACCTTTCTTATGTTTGGCATTTCCCTATTTTATGTGTCATGTGAGAGTACCTTTAAGAAATGGGTGTTTACGACTGCAGTGATGTCAGAGAGTGGGTGGAGCTGGGCTGTCTGTCAGCTTTTTTTACTTTCGTTTTAGGCTGTTTGCTGCAGGGTGTGTTTTAGTTTTGTTTTCAATGTTGGAGCTGAAGCCAGACAGAGCAGGTGTACTAATGATCTCTCTGCCATGAAAAGACTATCACTTGATCATTTGGTGAATTCAGAATTATAAATGTTCTCAGTAGTGAATGTAAACTTAATGTGCTTGTGTTAAAAGGTGTTTCTTTTGTCTTCTGGATGTTGTTTGGGAAGTTATTAAGGATTACTTAGTGTTGTATTCTTTGGGGGTTGTATTTGAATTGATGGTTGCTAAGATGTTCACCGTATGTTTTAGAAAGGTTAACTTGAGTTCATAGAATAAACATTGTTTTGCTTTAAAAAATACTTTTCCATTTCTGCTGTACCACACCTGTAGAGTGGGCCGTGTGCTCCCCATACCACAATCTATTAAAAGTTGTGGGTCAGGTGAACTCCATGATGCACTTTGGGGTTCTCATAAACCCTGGCCCATAACATATGGCAATTACCTAAGCATCCAGTTCAGTACACCTGAGCTTGCGTACGAAACACCAACTGCACGTGGCTGGGATGGGCGGGGGGGGGGGGGGGGGGGGGGGCGGGGCGGGCGGAGCGGCAGAGTTAATTTTGAGGTTTGCCTTTGTAACTCTGCATCAGGGGCGATCATTCAAAATTCTGGGCTGTTTTCTTCCCTTTCACCGTTTTGCTTTTGTGGACTAGCTCATGGGTGATCGAAGACCGTGCGGTGATCAGCGATGCACTTCTGTAGCTCTCGTTCAGAAATTCAGCGGACAACCAATAGGAAAAACACTTGGCTGGTTCCAGAGACTAGGAATTATCGTATCCCCTGATGCCTCTTTCATCTTATCTGTCAAAACGGTGGATTTCTGCTTGAATTTTCCGTTAGTCAGTGCCCACCAGCTCCCTAAAACAGTCCCTTTTGTACATTTGCCACCCTCTGCATCCAGTACTTCAAACCATGCTTTCTGTGCACACTCCTTCCAAGCTTGAGGCTGTTCCAGATTGCTATTCTAAACAGAGCAAGATCAGTAAAAATGAAATGCAGCAGGAAAGACAGCGGAGGTGGTACAAGCACATTCCAGATTCTTCCCATTTCATTCCTCTATGGTTAATCTCAATTTCATTTCAATCCATCTTTTTTTTTATTTCATGTCCGCTGTTTCTTATTTTTCACACCAATTTCTTCCGATGGAGGGGGGGGGGGGGAAGCTTCGCAAGATTGGCCCCGACCCAGGCTTGGGTCACTTAATACCATGCGGCTAAACCCAGGGCCTGCGTTTATTCACAGCTCCCTGTGATATTTACCTTGAGTTCAGTCCTTCTCTTGTGGCTGTTCTCCAAATTCAACAGGGACACAGCAGCGCGCATCTGACTCTCACTCCTACGTTCCTACAAAGGTGCACATTTTCACCAAATGTCCTTTCGGGGGTGTTGTGTTATGTACTCTGGGATAACACAGGCTGCAACACGATGCAGCTTTGACCAAAAGATACTCCAGACTTTGAAGTAAGTTCAATGTGATTTATTGAACCATTAGCACAGTTTTCTATGAGTTCGACTCTCCTGCTAATCTTGCTATAGTAACTCAGTCTAACTAACCAGTCTGCTCTAAGCCACGTGGTGGGTGTGATGCTTCTGATCTGCCCCTGCCCTACTCTCTAAGTGTCGCCTGTGGAAAGAGACAGAGCATGTGTGCCCTGTCCTTATATATGGGTTGTGTAATGCCCCCTTGTGGTAGTGTCACCTCTGGGTGTCTTGACTGCCCATTGGTCGTGTCCTATTCTATGTGTTTATTAGCTGTATTTCTGCATGTCATGACGTCTCTGGTGCTCCCTCTAGTGTTTACTTAGTCGTAGTGTATTTACATTAATCCCTGGTGTATATACGGTGATGCATATCACTACAGGGGGAAGGCAATCTGTCGCCTTTGACCTCTGCAGCTTATTATGCGGGACTGGTGTCCCACACCAATTCGGTTGTCTTCTGAACTATCCCAAGCCATTCACTTGTATCAAACCATCACCATTGATTCTAATAATGTGACTTGCCACCCATCTTCCAAGAACTAGGGAAAGGCAATAAATTCTGGCCTTGCCAGTGACAATTTTCTTTTCCATTTAAAAAAAATTTGAGGTGTCCAATTTTTTTTTTTCTCAAGTAAGAGACAATATAGCGTGGCCAATCCACCTACCCTGCACATCCTTTTGGTTGTGGGGGTGAGACCCATGCAGACACGGGGTGAATGTGCAAACTCCACACGGACAGTGACCCGATGCTGGGATCGAACCCGGGCCCTCGGCGCCTGAAGCAGCAGTGCTAACCACTGTGTCATCGTGCCACCCGACAGTTTTGGTGTTGGAGCGGGGGTTGTGGTGGGGCGGGGTGGTGGAGCGGGTGTGGGTGGAGGATGGGATGGTGGTGGAGCGGGGGTTGTGGTGGGGTGGGGGTTGTGGGGTGGAGGATGGGATGGTAGTGGAGCGGGGTTGATGGTGGAGCGCGGGTGGTGGTGGAGAGGGGGTGTGCGGTGAAGCGGAGGTGGTGGTGTAGAGGGGGGGTGGGGTGAAGGAGGGGTGGGGTGGAGCGGGGGTGGGGTGGACCGGGTGTGGGGTGGAGGATGGGATGGTAGTGGAGCGGGGTTGATGGTGGAGCGCGGGTGGTGGTGGAGAGGGGGTGTGGGGTGAAGCGGAGGTGGTGGTGGAGAGGGGGTGTGGGGAAGAGAATGGGGTGACACATGTGCCATGAGGAACTGCAACTCCGCGACGTCTGCTTTGCTGTCTAGATCTCTGTGAATCCTGCCCCAGCATCAACACCGAGGGCTGAATTCTCTGATTCTGCGGCTATGTCCGCAGGATC
The DNA here is from genome assembly GCF_047496885.1 of Scyliorhinus torazame. Taxonomy (NCBI): domain Eukaryota; kingdom Metazoa; phylum Chordata; class Chondrichthyes; order Carcharhiniformes; family Scyliorhinidae; genus Scyliorhinus; species Scyliorhinus torazame. Next base: position 14,960,316 of record NC_092723.1, on the reverse strand, counting down.
CGTCTGGTCTTACGACCAAAAAGGCAGCGCCACCCCCACACCGATCCTTCGCCCGGTGGGGCATTAGCAGCTGCGCCACGTAAAGCCCAGGCTTTACCTGCAGACACAGCTGCAGAATGGCTGGGTCCATGGCCGCGCATGCGCACCTCAGCGGCCTGTAGAGGACCCGGCCTGCCAAAAACTGGCCCCCCCATAACCCGCCTCGCCACCCTCAGACCACCCCCCAATACCGTTGTAGCCCCCCCTGCCAGAGGAATGGCCCGTCCCCCCCCCCCCCCCCCGACTGAGGCGGCGCTGGACACCGTCCGCAGCCTCCACGCGAGGTCCCTGAAAGTTGTGAGGACAGGTGTCCCGCCTCGCGGGGACTCGGCCCATTGGGGGCAGAGCATCGGGGGAGGGCCTCAGGTGACGTCCTGAGGCCGTCCCGACGGCGTGGTGGGTACTCCTCGAGTATGCCGTTTTTGAGGGGGCGTAACATCGGAAAAGCGGCACCGCCCCCAATTCCAGCGTAAAAATGGATTCTCCGGCTGACCGCCGAACGTGATTTTGGCGTCAGCGGTCGGAGAATCCAGCCCCTCGTGTCAGGAACTCATCCGAAAGACGGTACCACTGCCACTGCTGCACCCTCGCAGTACTGCACCAAGACTGTCAGCTCAGAATTAGTGCTGAAGCCTCTGGACTGGATCTTGAAACTCCGACCTCCTGACTCAGAAACAGGGGCCACACTTGTTTCCACGGCAGCCAGGAGTTGTTGCGGATGCATTTCAGCATTCTATATCAAATTTATTTTTGAAAGGCTGCACAGAATTTCAGCAGATAGCACATACTCATCTTTGGAAGCTTTCTCTCTGATTGTTCTCCCTGCTGCCAGAATGACTTGCTGTGTAGTCGCCTGAAACCATTTCTCTTGTATACGGATGTTCAAGTGCAGAATTAGCCGCCGCTTCCCGAATCAGGATTGCCGAGCAGATATTAGCTCGTGCCATCACTATTTTTCCCCAGTCTAATCCTCCGTCGCCAAGTTTGTGCAGCCACACTTGCCACTTTTTGGGACAGCTGTTACTCACCTCGGTTGCCTCCAGGTGAAATAAGTTGTGTGACGCTGTGCAGTGTACAGGTAAGTGCAAAACTCTCCTCAAAATAACACCGTGAGAAAACTGATTGTGCAGATCATAGAATCATGCAGATCGCATGAAGGAGGCTAATCAGCCCAATGTGCCTCTGTGCAGCCCTTTAAGAGATCGATCCATTTTGTCTGTCTCGCCTTCCTATTCCCCATGGATGTTGCATGATTCCCATACTGAGCACTTCTCTATCCCAAATTGAATTGCGTAAAACCTACAGCATTGAAACAGGTCCACTCCAGTGATTACGGCTCCACCATAGCCTCTCTCTACCTTTCATCATCTAACCTTATCAAGCACACCCTCCAATTCCTCTCTGACTCCTGGGCTTATCAAATTTCCAACTGAATTTCTGTGTAGGGGCTTAGGTCACTGTCTGTGCGGAGTCTGCATGTTCTCCGTGTGTCTCTGTGGGTTGCCTCCGGGTGCTCCGGTTTCCTCCCGCAGTCCAAAGATGTGGATGGGCCATGATAAATTGCCCCTTAGGGTGTGGTTGCAGGAATAGGACGGGGCATTGGGCCTAGGTAGGGTGCTCCTTCAGAGGGTGGGTGCAGACTCGATGGGCCGAATGGGGATGATGACTCTATGATTCACTCGCACCGGTGAGGCAGTAATTCATATCCCACTCCAGAGACGTCCGTGCTAAAATCAAAATAGTGAGCCCCTGGCAGTGTACTGCAGCCATGATGTGGAGATGCCGGCGTTGGACTGGGGTGAGCGCAGTAAGAAGTCTGACAACACCAGAATCACCTGAGGAAGGAGCTGTGCTCCGAAAGCTAGTTATTTGAAACAAACCTGTTGGACTTTAACCTGGTGTTGTAAGACTTCTTACTTTACTACAGGACTGAGGGAACCACCTTTGGAGTGAGGTATTCATCAAACCAAGGCCCTGTCTGCCATCCATCTGGGGCGAATGTGAAAGGGGTTTATTCCTGGTGCACTGACCACTATATATCCCTCAATTGGCATCACAAAAAAAGAATTAGCTGATAATTATCTTATCACGATCTGTGGGATTTTGCTGTGTACAAACTGCCTGGCACCTCCATACATCACAACAGCAGCTACATTTCAGAAGTACTTCATTGGCTAGAAAGTGCTTTGGGACATCCTGAGACCATGAAGGTGCAAGAAGTACAATCCCATTCTTCCCTTTTTTACATCCACCCATGCTATTCACCTCAGGCTCTCTGTGTGCTTGTGTTTCCCAGTCTTTGGGTAAAGATGTTTCTCCTGAATTCCCTGTTGTGTTTATTAGTGACTGTCTTATACCAAACTCCGCAGGTTTATAGGCATTCTCGAGCCAGTTAAACACACAGAGGATCCACCAGTTGACAGAATTACAGAACAGTTTAAACCAGTGAAGCAGGTCTGTAACCCGTTTATGCTCTTCCTGTTGCAAAATCCACCTCTTTGATTGGGAGGCGATGCCTCAATGTCATGGCAACAAATAAAGAAACAAAAACAAATTCATACACTCACCAGTATGTATGGGTGTGCACATTGAGACACAAGCATACATGCGCACACAGGCATGCACGTGCACAGGCACACAGACATTTTTGCACACACACAGACACAAGCACGTGCACACACACACACTTACATGTGCACAAAAACAGGCATGTGCATGCACACATACACACAAGGATGCGAGCACACAGACAAACATGAACGCGTGCACACACAGACAAGTATACGTGCACACACAGACAAGCATGCGCACTCACAAACAGATAAGCATGCGCACGCACACACACATACACAATCATGCGCGCACACACACACAAGCATGCACGCCCACAAACACACTAGCATTCACGTGCGCACACGCACAAACATGCACACACAGACAAGATTGCATGAGCACACACGCACAAGCATGTGCACACACGCACACACACACAAGCATGCAAACACACACACTCGCACAAGCAGGTGCACACACAGACAAGCATGTGTGCGCACACACAAGCACATGTATGCGTGCTCATGTGCACACAAACATGCCTCGCACACAAGCATGTGCACACACATGCACACACAAACACATGCATGTGCACACATGCACAAGCATGTGTATAACATAGAACATTACAGCGCAGTACAGGCCCTTCGGCCCTCGATGTTGCGCCGACCTGTGAAACCACTCTAAAGCCCATCTACACTATTCCCTTATCATCCATATGTCTATCCAATGACCATTTAAATGCCCTTAGTGTTGGCGAGTCCACTGCTGTTGCAGGCAGGGCATTCCACGCCCTTACTACTCTCTGAGTAAAGAACCTACCTCTGACATATCTCTTATATCGATCTCCCCTCAATTTAAAGTTATGTCCCCTCGTGCTAGACATCACCATCCGAGGAAAAAGGCTCTCACTGTCCACCCTATCCAATCCTCTGATCATCTTGTATGCCTCAATTAAGTCACCTCTTAACCTTCTTCTCTCTAACAAAAACAGCCTCAAGCCCCTCAGCCTTTCCTCATAAGATCTTCCCTCCATACCAGGCAACATTCTGGTAAATCTCCTCTGCACCCTTTCCAATGCTTCCACATCCTTCCTATAATGCGGCGACCAGAATTGCACGCAATACTCCAAATGCAGCCGCACCAGAGTTTTGTACAGCTGCAACATGACCTCATGGCTCCGAAACTCAATCCCTCTACCAATAAAAGCTAACACACAGCGCGCCTTCTTAACAACCCTCTTAACCTGGGTGGCAACTTTCAGGGATCTATGTACATGGACACCGAGATCTCTCTGCTCATCCACACTACCAAGAATCTTACCATTAGCCCAGTACTCTGTCTTCCTGTTAGTCCTTCCAAAATGAATCACCTCACACTTTTCTGCATTAAACTCCATTTGCCACCTCTCATCCCAGCGCTGCAGCTTATCTATGTCCCTCTGTAACTTGTAATATTCTTCCGCACTGTCCACAACTCCACCGACTTTAGTCTGCAAATTTACTCACCCATCCTTCTACGCCCTCCTCCAGGTCATTTATAAAATGACAAACAGCAGTGGCCCCAAAACAGATCCTTGTGGTACACCACAAGTAACTGGACTCCAGTCTGAACATTTCCCATCAACCACCACCCTTTGTCTTCTTCCAGCTAGCCAATATCTGATCCAAACTGCTAAATCACCCTGAATCCCATGCCTCCGTATTTTCTGCAGTAGCCTACCGTGGGGAACCTTATCAAACGCTTTACTGAAATCCATATACACCACATCAACTGCTTTACCCTCATCCACCTGTTTAGTCACCTTCTCAAAGAACTCAATAAGGTTTGTGAGGCACGCCCTACCTTTCACAAAACCGTGTTGTCTATCTCTAATCAAATTATTCCTTTCCAGATGATTATACATCCTATCTCTTATGAACCTTTCCAAGACTTTGCCCACAACAGAAGTAAGGCTCACTGGTCTATAGTTACCGGGGTTGTCTCTACTCCCCTTCTTGAACAAGGGGACAACATTTTCTATCCTCCAGTCTTCTGGCACTATTCCTGTAGACAAAGATGACATAAAGATCAAAGCCAAAGGCTCAGCAATCTCCCCCCTAGCTTCCCAGAAAATCCTAGGATAAATCCCATCCGACCCAGGGGACTTATCTATTTTCACACTTTCCAGAATTGCTAACACCTCCTCCTTATGAACCTGAAGCCCTTCTAGTCTAGTAGCCTGAATCTCAGTATTCTCCTCGACAACATTGTCTTTTTCCTGTATGAATACTGACAAAAAATATTCATTTAGCACCTCTCCTAACTCCTCGGACTCCACGCACAACTTCCCACTGCTGTCCTTGACTGGCCCTACTCTTATCCTAGTCATTCTTTTATTGCTGACATATCTATAGAAAGCTTTAGTGTTATTCTTGATCCTACCTGCCAAAGACTTCTCATGTCCCCTCCTGGCTCTTCTTAGCTCTCTCTTTAGGTCCTTCCTAGCTAACTTGTAACTCTCGAGCGCCCTAACTGAACCTTCATGTCTCATCTTTACATAAGCCTCCTTCTTCCTCTTGACAAGTGTTTCGACTGCTTTAGTAAACCACGGTTCCCTCGCTCAACCACTTCCTCCCTGCCTGACAGGTACATACTTATCAAGAACACGCAGTAGCTGTTCCTTGAACAAGCTCCACATTTCCATTGTGCCCATCCCCTGCAGTTTTCCTCTCCATCCGATGCATCCTAAGTCTTGCCTCATCGCATCATAATTGCCTTTCCCCCAGATATAACTCTTGCCCTGCGGTATATACCTACTCCTTTCCATCACTAAAGTAAACGTAATCGAATTGTGGTCACTATCACCAAAGTGCTCACCTACCTCCAAATCTAACACCTGTCCTGGTTCATTACCCAGTACCAAATCCAATATGGCCTCGCCTCTCGTTGGCCTATCTACATACTGTGTCAGGAAACCCTCCTGCACACATTGGACAAAAACGGACCCATCTAAAGTACTCGAATTATAGCGTTTCCAGTCAATATTTGGAAAGTTAAAGTCCGCCATAACAACTACCCTGTTGCTTTCGCTCCTATCCAGAATCACGTTTGCAATCCTCTCCTCTACATCTCTGGAACTTTTCGGAGGTCTATAGAAAACCCCTAACAGGGTGACCTCTCCTTTCCTGTTTCTAACCTCAGCCCATACTACCTCAGTAGACAAGTCCTCATCAAACGTCCTTTCTGCCACTGTCCTTGACTAACAATACCACCTCTCCCCCTCTTGTACCACCTTCCATGAGCTTACTGAAATATCTAAACCCCGGCACCAGCAACAACCATTCCTGTCCCTGCTCTATCCATGTCTCCGAAATGGCCACAACATCGAAGTCCCAGGTACCAACCCATGCCGCAAGTTCACCCACCTTATTCCGGATGCTCCTGGCATTGAAGAAGACACACTTTAAACCACCTTCCTGCCTGTCGTTATACTCCTGCAACTTTGAAACCTTACTCATGACCTCACTACTCTCAACCTCCTGTATACTGGAGCTACAATTCAGGTTCCCAAGCCCTTGCTGAACTAGTTTAAACCCTCCCAAGGAGCATTAGCAAATTTCCCCCCCCCCCCCCCCCCCCAAGGATATCGGTACCCCTCTGGTCCAGGTGTAGACCATCCCGTTTGTAGAGGTCCCACCGCCCCCAGAATGAGCCCCAATTATCCAGGAATCTGAAACCCTCCCTCCTGCACCATCCCTGTAGCCACGTGTTCAACTCCTCTCTCTCACTATGCCTCGTCTCGCTAGCACGTGGCACGGGTAACAACCCAGAGATAATGGGCGAAATTCTCTCCCAACGGCGGGATGTCCGCCGACTGGCGCCAAAGCCGGCGCCAATCAGATGGGCATCGCGCCGGCCCAAAGGTGCGGAATGCTCCGCATCTTTGGCGGCCTAGCCCCAACATTGAGGGGCTAGGCCGACGCCGGAGGGATTTCTGCCCCGCCAGCTGGCGGAAATGGCGTTTGTTGCCTCGCCAGCTGGCGCGGAAATGCGGCGCATGCGCGGGAGCGTCAGCGGCCGCTGTCAGTTTCCCGGCGCATGCGCGGGAGCGTCAGCGGCCGCTGTCAGTTTCCCGCGCATGCGCAGTGGGGAGAGTCTCTTCCGCCTCTGCCATGGTGGAGGCCGTGGCGGAGGCGGAGGGGAAAGAGTGCCCCCACGACACAGGCCCGCCCGCGGATCGGTGGGCCCTGATCGCGGGCCAGGCCACCGTGGGGGCACCCCCCCGGGGTCAGATCGCCCCGTGCCCCCCCCAGGACCCCGCAGCCCGCCCACGCCGCCTGGTCCCGCCGGTAAATACCAGCTTTGATTTACGTCGGCGGATCAGGCAATTTCTGGGCGGGACTTCGGCCCATCCGGGCCGGAGAATCCAGCGGGGGGTCCCGCCAACCAGCGCGGCCCGATTCCCGCCCCCGCCCAATCTCCGGTACCGGAGCCTTCGGCGGGGGCAGGGGCGGGATTCACGGCGGCCAACGGCCATTCTCCGGCCCGGCGGGGGGTCGGAGAATGACGCCCAATAACTCTGTTTGTCCTAGATCTAAGTTTCCACACTAGCTCCCTGAATTCCTGCCTTACATCCCTATCCCTTTTCCGACATATGTTGTTGGTACCTATGTGGACCAAGACTTGGGGCTGCTCCCCTTCCCCCTTAAGGATCCCAAAAACACGATCCGAGACACACACACATGGACACACATACACACTCACACACATGCATGTGCACACACATGCATGTGCACACACATGAAAAACATGTGCGCATACACAAGCACATGTATGCGTGCCCATGCGCACACAAACATGCCTTGCACACAAGCATGTGCACACACATGCGCACACAAACATATGCACACATGCACAAGCACAAGCTGCACACAAGCACACACACATGCACAAGCATGCGCACACTGGGCAGCCTGCCACTGGCGGTCTAAATGTGGTCTCCCGTTCTATGTACCGCCCTGCCCTGCTGTCGAGAAACCCGTGGTGGGCATTTACCATCAGTGGGACAGGAAGATTCCGACGGGAAGAACAGCCAGAAAATTCTGGCCTTGGTCTGGGATTTTCGAAGCTGCCGCGGCAGGACTCCCCGCTGGGGATATGGCAGGGTAGCCAAAGGTCCACTGATGTTTGGCAGGACTCGAGGATCCCGGTGGTGGGTGTTGCTGAAAGCTCCCGGCTCTAATTTAATTTAATACCGCCAAGACTTTTCCCAAACTTGGGAGAGTCCATTCCCGCACCCTTTCCCCCACACATCCCACCCCACCCACCTCACCCCTTCACAATTGTGGACAGGGAACAAGAAATAGGTTGTTGTCTGATGGACAATTCCTCCTTCAGTTCAGACCATAAGATGTGGGCCACTCAACACATCAAGATTATGGCTGACCTGATATAACCCTCCAATCCATATTCCCACCTTATCCCCCAGAACCCTTGATTCCTTTACTGATTAAAAATCTGACTATCTCAACCTTGAGCATACGTAATGACCCAGCCTCCACAACTCTCTGTGGGGAAGAGTTCCACAGATTTACTACACTCCGAGAGAAGAAATTCATTCTCATCGCTGTCTTAAATGGAAAAACCCCTTACTCTGAGATTCTGCCCTCTGGTTCGAGACTCTCCCACAAGGGGAAACAACTTCAACATCTACCCTATCAAGCCCCCTGAGAATCCTATATGTCTCAATAAGGTCGCCTCTCATTCTTTTGAACTCCAATGAATACAGGCCCAACCTACTCAACCTCTCCTCATATGAAAATCCCTCCACACCCGGGATCAACCGAGTGAACCTTCTCTGGACTGCCTCCAATGCCAGAATATCTTTCCTTAGATAAGGGGACCAAAACTGTTCACAGCATTCCAGGTGTGGTCTAACTAGTGCCTTGTATAGTTTTGGCAGGACGTCCCTATTTTTATATTCCATTCCCTTTGAAATAAAGGCCAACATTCCATTTGCCTCCCCAATTACCTGCTGAACTTGCATGCTAGCTTTTTGTGATGTATACATGAGACAAATCCCACTGAGCTGCTGCCTTTCTCCATTTAAATAAAGTTCAGCTCCTTTATTCTTCCTACCAAAGTGCGTAACTTCACATTTTCCGACGTTATCTTTTTTTATTTTTCTAATTAAAGGGCAATTTAGCGTGGCCAATCCACCTAACCTGCACATCTTTGGGTTGTGGGGGTGAGACCCACGCAGACATGGGGAGAATGTGCGAACTCCACGCGGACAGTGACCCGGGGCCGGGATCGAACCGCGGTCCGCGGCACTGCGAGGCACTGCGCCACCGTGACGCCCATTTTCCTGCATTATAGTCCATCTGTTGTCCATTCACCTAACTTGCCAATATCCCTCTGTAAACTCTTTGCGTCATCCTCACCGCTTGCCTTCCCGCCTATTTTGTGACGTCCCGTAAACTTGACATTAATTTCCCTCGTCCAAGTCGTTAATATATTTGTGAATTATTGTGGTCCCAGCACAGATCCCTGGGGTGCTCCACTAGTTACAGGTTCCCATCCTGAAAATGTCCCTCTTACCCCAACTCTCTGTCTTCTATCAGTAGCCAATCCTCTATCCATGCTAATATACTGCCCCCAGCACCTTGGGCTTTTATCTTATTAAGTAGCCTTTTGTGTGGTACTTTATCTATTCTGTAATTACATTTAATACACACCAAATATTTCAGAACAAGTTATAGAAAATGCTTATTCATTTATATATTAATAGAGGTATCATCAACTTCAAATGATAAAACCAAAATAAATATCCGGACGCACAGCTCTCATCACGGTCAATGTTGAGCAGTTGGCACACACCTCACTTCACTCGCCCTCGCTTTACGTATGTATCACTTCAGTCACACCGGCAGGAAAAAAATTACGCGGACGGAAATCAGCGGAATGTGGCAACCCTGCACAGGGACAATGGTCAACAAAACGTCTTGTGGGCAGCGCTCAGAACCCAGATGGACGCATGTGGCCCAGGTAGCCCACCATTGCTCTCACCTCTTTAACATTGCAACCTTTCTTGAGTTGCTCCTATTTTGTCCTTTTCGTAGAACGATACAATCTCGGAGGTGACCTTTCAGCCTAACAGGTTCATGCTGCTGTTAAAGCTGCACAAGAGCCTCATCCCACCCGTCTTCATCCAATCCCCTTTAACATATCTTTCTAATCCTTTCTCCCTCGCATGCTTACCTAGCTTCCCATTCGATACATCTGTGCTATTTACCTTAAATATTCCCAAGAGGGTTGTAGGGCTGGAGGAGATTGTATTGGGAGGGAGGGGCGAGGTCATGGATCAATACATTCTGTCAGTGCAAGGTTTTCCAATCAGCTGCCCACTATAATTAGTGGTCAAACCGCTACTCTCTGACTGCCATCCGGCAATCTCCCATCAGCGATGGCTGGAGAGAGGAAATTATTGAGTTAATTCAAAAACTACGTGATGACAGCCAAATTTTGCACAATGGAAGAGAATGGAAAGTGATTGTTTTCATTGGAGTTCAGCATAATGAGAAAAAATGTAAAATTTGTGTTTGGGGAGGCGTACAGCGTAACACCCAGACCACTAGAGCTGCATGTAATTTGGGTAAATGAGAAGAAATTAATCAATTGAGATTTCAGGCCATGGGAGCAAATATAAAGCGAGATAGGGCAAACGCTCCTCAACCTCTCTGTCTTAGAACAGCAGCATTCGAGTCATCAGTACTTGCTTCTGCAGGCAACTCAATCCAAACATGATTATGCTGAGGAGCTTCGCGACAGAGTATAAATGTGTGTGCTCACCGAGCTGCAGCCATTTCGGCAGCAGCTGTAGGAGGCAACACATCTCTGCTTAATAAATTGATGCACTATCAATTACGATGAGACGAGAATAGAGAGTAATCGAGGCTTTATTAAGCAGAGATGTGTTGCCTCCTACAGCTGCTGCCAAAATGGCTACAGCTCGGTGAGCACACACATTTATACTCCACCTACTGGGTGGAGCCAGCAGGCAAGGATCTACCCCCGTACCAGTAGTACAGGAGCCTTACCGTATTACTTTTCATATGTGCAATATATACAAACAGTGGTGACTACCACAACAATGAAGAAGCCAAAATAGAATCCCGTCAGCCCGAACTGGATGTTACAGAAGTGCCATGCGATAGAGCTACAAGCAAGCTCCATTGAGAAAAATGTGGAGTATCCTTGAGCAAGGAGTAAAAACATAACATAAGAAAAAAGTGAGAGTATTGCAATTGATTATTTATCTTGGCGTGTCAAGGATATTCTTTTGTTGGATGTGGCATTTGAAGGAATGTAAGAATCAATACGAGTACATAAGAGAAGTGCCTTCCATTTGACAAATTGCTCACAAATGCACACTATAGGGCTCTCAAGTCAATTCTGGTTCATAGCTGATGACAGCAAGATATCTGGTGTATCAAATACTTTTGGATCAATCGCACTGACTGAAAGATGGACTGCAGCAGGAAACACCCACCCACCCCCGCCGGAGCACACCTCCATGATATAGGGCTGCGGGGGGGTTAATGGGTGAGTGCAGAAATTGGCAGCCTGCCTGGCATATTCAAATAGATCATAGGTATTCAGAAATGGGGAGAAATGTTTTCCCGCAGCGTCTGTGAGATCTTCTTCCCCAGAGAAGAGTAGAGGCAGGACCATTGGCTATTTCTAAGGCAGAGGTCGATGGATTCTTGACAAACAAGGGAGTCGAAGGGTATCGGGGTAAGAAAGATCATGGCATTGAGGACACAATCAGATCAACCATGATCTTACTGAATGGTGGAGCAGACGTGCGGGGCCGAATGGCCCACCCCTGCTCCTAATTCCATTGTCCATTCTCCATGTCTTCATCTGTTCAGAAATAATCTTGGCGAATGTTTACCTGTAAATTCCTGGCCAGAAACATGCCCTGTGTTGCCGCATTATACAGAAACACCAGGCGAAGAGCAAAAGACCCAGTGATGTCTGCCTATTTCTGTTAGAAGATCATCTATTGCCAAGTGACTGATAAGGACAGTGGGAATAGTGGCTCCTAATTGTACATAGCAACAACAATTGAGAACTTCACTGCTGAGGTCTAAACGAATGGTTCGAACCATGCCCATACATCTGCCCTCCTGCCTTCTTCCTTTGATCATGTCTTTGGTGAATCCCCAGTTATGAATCGTTGATTATGACTGTTAAACTGCGGAGCAGGGGGATTTTGTTAGGAGGAAGAGCCTGGAACAGTTCTTCAGCTTACTTTCTTGCAGGCATTTGGCAGTGGCTTTGCGTAAAATTAGCCCTGGGTTTGTGAAGGATAGATGCCTGCCACACTTGCATACACTGCGACCTGACATAATGCCTTTCTCACCGATCTCAACCTTTCTGTTTTCAAAAGGTTGCTGCCTTCCGATTTAAAAGATGTCTTGCCAACCCTGTTTGGGGGGCAAGGAACAATGGAAGCCACAAATCACATCATCTTGCCTGAAGCATTTCACAATATTTACATTAATGATGTGGATGAGGGAATAGAGAATTGTACATCCAAATTTGCAAGTGGGAAAAACAATTCTGCGTTCCTATTGTGCTTTTCACAAGCTTAGCAGCGAGTGAAGAGCTATAGTCACTTCTCTAATGTCGGTGACAATTAAAACGATGCTGCAGCTTAAAAGGGTTAATTTAGGAGTTACGGGTTGCACAAACATAGCTTGCATTCCTTTGGAGGGTGGAGGGTTGATGTGGTGCCGCATCCTTGCCTCAGAGCTGGAGGCTCTGGGTTCAGATTCCACTCCAGGACTCTATGGTTGTGCAAGGTGTGTTCCTAACGGACAAACAGATTGATTATCAACCTTTAAATCCTTCCAAAGCACCTATGGCGGGCGGCAAGAGCGGGAGAGTCTCCTGAACCATACTTGATGTACAGTGACACCTCTATATCTATAGCTTCAAGTAAAAAAGGTTAGTGACCATTTCCAGGTAAAACGGATCATAGAAACAGGCAAGGCCTTTGTCTCAGGCTCCACTAGGCATGGGAAAATAGAACATAGATGGTTTAAGACAATTAACGGATTTGATAAGAAATGGTAGAAAATACTAGGGTTAGGGTTAGGCGTGGCCCAGAACCAGGGTTAGTTACTGCAAATCTGCCTCTCTTGCTCTGCCTTTCAAGTTAAGGCTTCAGTCGAGTACAAGCACTTTCCAAGCTAAAGAAAAAGCCACAGAGAAGTTTAAATGGTCATAGAATTGAGCAGCCTCGGGGGGGAGGGGGGGGGGGGGGGGGGGCTGTGGTTGTAGGTGGGGTGCAGCAAAGCAAATGGTCATTCTTTCCGAGCACCTCCACTGTCAAGACGTGAGCGTTCTGCCATGGTCAGCAGGAACCCGACTATTCTATATTCATTTCTGGGAATATTCTCGGGGGATGGGTCTTTTAATGCGCTCCAGCTCAAGTACTTTCCGTTCACGCGTGAACGAGCTGATGAAGGCAGAGCAGGGCAGGCAAGCAGGGCTCAAGAGATTATCGCACATCAATGCAGAGGAATTCAAAAAGAAGCGTGTGCCATTTAAGTGGCGTGAGTGGAATATTTTTAAAGTTGCCGGTGTTTAGCGAGCAGTTTATGGGGGAAAATGCCTTTTAAGAAGTACGTGGACCATTTAGCCGCTGAAATAAAAATAATGGGCTCGCACATGGGCGGTAATGTGGCACTGAGCTCGGCTTTGCTGCTCTGTAACGCCCCTGACTTCATCCGCAGCCATACTTCTGTAAATCCAGCTTTTTGGCCAGTCGAACACTGCTGTCTTCGAAGGTGGTTGGTGTCCCAATCCCCTGGGGAGCGCCATCACACAGGGGTCGACTCTCCACTTGGAGGAAACCTCAGTCCGCTATAGCTCCTCCTTCCCCAATTAGCACAGACATGATCCCCCTCAGATCATGGGTTCTCCACACTTTTTATTTTTTTTTATTTTTTTTTTTTAATTTAGAGTACCCAATTCATTTTTTTCCAATTAAGGGGCAATTTAGTGTGGCCAATCCACCTACCCTGCACATCTTTGGGTTGTGGGGGTGAAACCCACGCAAACACGGGGAGAATGTGCAAACTCCACACGGACAGTGACCCAGAGCCGGGATCGAACCTGGGACCTCGGCGCCGTGAGGCAGCAGTGCTAACCCACTGTGCCGCCGTGCTGCCCGGGTTCTCCACACTTAATGCCAATCAAACATCTCTTAAAATCTCTTGAGCTGTCAATCCCCCCCTTTTAAAATACTTCAGCTGGCCCAGGTTTCTCTGATGGTCCACTCCACATATCGACCAATCTTTTGTGAGTTTTAAGTTCCATTTTAACTTGGGGTGTGCGGGATTGTCAACCTCGCCCAGCGTGTGGCTCGACCAGTCCCAAGCTGGGAGGATTGAGATAAGATTGAGATAAGGCTCTGGGGAGAAAGCAGGATTAGGCTATTGAGTTGGGTGATCAGCCATGATCGTGATGAATGGCAGAGCAGGCTCGAAGGGCCAAAAGGCCTCCTCCTGCTCCTATCCTCTGTGTATCTATGTATCTTTGAGATTTTATTGAACTGTTCAAGATAATAATCATCTTTATTATTGTCACAAGTAGGCTTACATTAACACTGCAATGACGTTACTGTGAAAATGCCCTGGTCGCCACACTCCAGCACCTGTTCGGGTACACGGAGGGAGAATTCAGAATTTCCAACTCACCTAACAGCACGTTTTTCAGGACTTGTGGGAGGAAACCGGAGCACTCGGAGGAAACCCACGCAGACACGGGGAGAACATGCAGACTCCGCACGGACAGTGACCCAAGCCGGAATCGAACCTTCGGACCATGGTGCTGTGAAGCAACAATGCTAACCACTGTGCTTCTAGACAGAGCAGGTAGAAACTGCTTCCTTGGGCGGCGTGGCGGCACAGTGGTTAGCACCGGTGCCTACATCCTGAGGACCCAGGTTCAATCGCGGGCCCTTGTCACCGTCTGCGTGGGTTTCACCCCCACAACCCAAAAGATGTGCAGGTTAGGTGGATTGGCCCCAGTAAAATTGCCCCTTAATTGGGGAAAAAATAATTGGGTACTCTGAATTAAAATAAAATACATATAAAAAAAAGAAACCGTTTCCTTTGGTGGGAAGGGTTGAGAAATAGGGGATAGAGATTTGAGGTGGTTAACAAGAGGATCAAAGGCGACATGAGGGGAAACGCTTTGATGCAGCAAGTGGTTAGGATCAATGCATTACCTGCTGGAGGAGGTAGATTCAATCATGTCTTTCCAAAGGGAATTAGATAAGCACCTTAGTGATAAATAAGCTTATTTTCAGGGTTACAGGGAAAGGGTATGGAAGTAGGACTCAGTGGGGTGCAACATGCTGTAACCATGCGATAATTCTATAACTCCCTCCCAAACCCACCATGAGGCCAGAAAGACAATGTTAAAGAGCCAGGAGAAGTGATGCAAGCAGGGTGAGTGAAGTGAAGTGTGATTAAACGGGAGGCCCGTGGCTTCCTTGAAGCAGGGTGCCTCTTGAGAACCACTTTTTCTCTTCCTGGCCTACAAGGATACACTTAAAAGATAAAATTGACTTCCCTTTTCCGGAGGCTCTGTTCCGGGCTTGTTGCCCCTCAGCACCTATTTTGAGGCCGACTCTCTGTCAGCGGTTCGAGTGAGAACATTGACCCCTTTTATCTCCACAGACGGGGGCCGTACAATATTGCTGTGTTCCCCAACATTTTCTGCTTCAGATTTCCAGCATCCGTCTATTCGCTCCCCGCGTGACCTGGCCTTTAATGTCTCCAAAGGGCAGTTCTCTTCCCTCAGTCATTCTTTGTCCGACAACATGCAGATCAGTCACGTGAGCAGCCACACAAATCGACAGGGTCCAAATCAGGAGGTTTCCGCAACATAGAATTAACGATGGACAAGAGTTTCAGAGCAACACGAAAGAGCAAGAATCAGGAATTCACCGCAAGCACGACAGGATTGAAAGTAAATTGGCTGAACGCTTCAACCCAGCCATCTTATTGTTTTCAACTGACTTCCTTACATCAATTCCCTGCAGTGTTGATGTTTTTGTCATAAATAAACACAATATACCGAACAGTACCTGACTTCAGCATTCCCATTCTATTTGTGCGCTCTGTCCCAACATGAGAAATGGATTTCACTCTCATTTTAGGAATTATGTCAAGATCAAATGCACAATCATTAATTGGTTGAAAGGGGTACCTTTGTTTCATTAATGCTAAGAATTAGGAATGATCCAGTTTGGGACCAGACTTGCTGTGTATGCACTGTGCGGTGTGGGTGCTCGGCTGTGAACTCCAGAAGGACCACCCGTTTCATTCTCCTGCCTATGGTGAGTCAGCTGATCCCCATTCAGGACAACAGTTCATATTTTAATTCATTATAATTTAATATAACAGTTAATATTTAATGCAATAATAACAAGCACCAAGATGTGGCTCGGCTGGTAGTGGGAAGGGCCCACCCCATCAGGTCCTTCAGGCACATCCGAAGTCTCTGCGCCATCGCTCGCTGCCCCCCAGGCGGCTGCATGAAGAGGCCGTCGCTGCGTGCGGACTGTGTCTTTGCGAAGGAGGCCTGGAAAGAGATGCGACGGATTTGGTCAAGTTCATCCTGAGTCGTTCTGACTCTGTGCCGCATGGGCTGTTCCCAGGGACATACCGAGACAAATATTCGCCAGCTGCCGGAGGATCGTCTACCCGGTGGAAGTCGCCCTTTAGCCCTCCCGAAACCTGTTGGTCGGCCAGTACAGAGGGGCGTCCATGACTGAGCATTGCAGGCATTCCAGGGCCCAGGGCTACATGCTGACAGATGTACAAAAGCTTGAGGCAGCCGCCAAAATGACGCTACGGGGGAAAGCCACTGTCCAAGGCCTTTTCAGCCTTAAGCTCGGGGCTGTTGGACAGAAATTGAATGAATATAGTGAATATCACAATTTTACTGAGATATATCAGAATGAAATATGCTTCATGGGGAAAAGTTGAATATTATTGCACTTTCCATAATGGGCATTTTGAAATGTTCTTTTAGATATTTTATGAATAAAGTGTATTTATGGGGAGGAAAAGGTTCATATTTTGGATCCACGCAGGTTTTCAGGATGAAGACTGCATTGTTTCCACTGTTGCCAGTGAAGTGCCAAAACCCAAACTCATTCATTCAAAGGAAGAACTGGCCTTGAGAATGAGATACAGTAACATCTGCCAGGAGCAATGGACACGCATGTCAATGCAGATTGGGGACTGAAGGAGGAGAGGAGAGAACGTCAAGCAAGCAGTGATGGGTGACACGAGCGGAGATGGCGAAGGCGTTACAGACAGTCTTCAGCGCTACAGTTCTACATACGATGAACCCGTCTTGACTAGGAACGAGGGGTTGCATGGGGTTCTAACAAAGGCACTCATGATTTTAAAGGGGGCTGACACCATTGATGAAGCAAAGGACAAGAGGGCACAGGTTAAAAGTTAGGAGGAGAGGAGTTCAAGGGAGATATCAGGCTGAACACCTTTCCCACAAAGTTTTGTGCAATGAATTCCCAATGTAGACAATTGACGCAGACAGTAACAAACATAGAATGAAGATGTCCTCTGTGCCCTGCATGTAACAGAATCAATCACCCATTTATGAAGAATGAGTGTATGATTCTATTGCATATCAGATTAGTATGCAGAGGACAATTTGCATTTATATAATCTCTCTTGCAAGCAGAAAGGCAGCTCTAAGAACTTTTTAACAAAGATGCCCTCCAGCCTCTTTCTCAAAGGAATCAAACTTACTGCATGGAATGTCGGATGGGTCATTCCACTGCCTCCACCCTCCCCCTCCCCGCCAAAGGAGAATTCTAGGAGAAAGTGACGTTGATATCACTCATAAAAGGATGGGGTTTGTTCCAAATTGAAGTATCTCCTTCCCAAATCTCCTCACGTTTTCCCACCTCCCACTCCGGTCAGGAGCAGAACGATTGGCCAAGTTGACAATGAGGAGGCTAATTTTCACCCATTTCCTGTTCCATCAGCTGTAGAGCTGAGTGACCAGGAAAGGACACTCCTTTCCAAGTCAGAGAACAGTCAGCGGAAAGTGGGTGGTGAGTGCGAGGGCGGGGGGGGGGGGGGAGACAGTTGGCAAAATATTTAAGAAGCCAGGGTAGGTAAGTTAGGTGCCTCCCTCATAAACTGTCTTCCCCTTCTCTCTGTGTCTCTACTAAGATATCATTTCACTTTGACTTTGGATAGGTAGTAATGGAGCTACAATGCCACTTAATGAAGTACGTTGCCCGCGATTAACCTTTGTAGCTGCACAAAATACGTCAGTTCATGGTCTTGGCATCTGCCCAGGCTTGTATTATTGGCCTGTATTCTACCTTGTAAAATCTTCCATTTAATTGTGGCACATCAGGACATTACCCCTCATGCGGAACAGTGTGTATGACCTGCTGAACTACAGAAAGAAATAGACTCAGTTTGCGCGTGATTTGTCACTTATCATTACTGTATCGTGCTCCTGCTCCATAAAGGCAGAAGGACACCCCACCAACAGCACAGCTGGTTCAATTGCAAAGCTGTTAGATATTAGTTTTGATCCCCTTTCTGTGATAAAATCAGTTGTGGTGATTAAGCGCTACAAACCAAAACTCACAATAAATCCCCTATGCTCACATTGGTTCCCAGTCCAGCAATGTCCCGATCTTAAAATTCTCATTCTCATGTTCCTCATGGCTTTGAATCCTCCCTGTCTCCATAATCTCCGTTAGCCCTGAACCCTCCAAAACCCCTACAGTCCTTCAATTCTGGCCTCTTGTACATCGCTGATTTTAGAGGCTACACCTTCGGCAGCCGGTGCTTCAGTTGCCAAGGCCCTAAGTTCTGGTATTCCCTCTGAACGCCGCCCCCCCCCCCCCCCCCCCCCCCGCCCCCAGTCCCAGAGATGTTTGCACAAGGGGGGGTGAAGGTCAATATAGGTCAATCAGGTTTAGAGGGCAGGAGAGGAGAAACGAGGAATGAAACGGGGAAGATTGCAAGTGAGGATAGAGTCATAGATGTATACAACATGGAAACAGGCCCTTCGGCCCAGCTTGTCTGTGTTGCCCAGTTGCTATCACTGAGCTCGTCCCATTTTCCTGCATTTGGCCCATATCCCTTATACATGGAGACAAGTGAGACTAGCTTAGTGTTAGAAACTGGGGATTGGAGAAGATTGGGGTTCGGGACAGGGAAGCAGTTGAAGGGAATTGGAAGGGGTTTTTGGAGGATGGATGGGGGGGGGGGAGTGGGATAACGAAGAAGATGAGGGGAATGGGAAGGTGTTGGTGAGGATAAGAAAGGGGAGGTGAAGGGTGAAAACCTCTTATGAAATAAGGTAAGGAAAATTTTGACCGTGGACTGAGGGCAGGGGGGAGGTTACTGGTGACCATACCGCCTCCTGGTGCGTATGCTCATGAAGAGAACAAAGAGAACAGGCTGTCCTAGAAATACAGGATAAAAGATGTCCCTTTTAGAAACACAGTGCAGTCAAAATAAGGGACAGTCCCTTAAAATAGGGGACAGTTGGAGAATGGGGAGGATGGAGGAGGGGAGTAGGGGAGATGGAGGAGGGATGAGGCGGTCAAGAGGAGAGAGAAAAAGAGATGGTGAGCAAAGGCTAGAAAATTTACTCAACAGTAACAGTCAGCCCAGGACAAAGGAGCCCACTTCGTGGGCACCCCGTGCATCCTGTTCACCATTCACTCCCTCCACCACTGACACACAGGAGCAGCCGTGCGTACTGTCCACAAGATGTACTGCAGCAACCCACCAAGACTCATTCAGCAACACCTTCCAAATCCAGAACCTCTACCACCCTGAAGGACAAGGGCAGCAGATGCACGGGGACAACCCCCACCTGCAAGTTCCCTTCCAAATCACACACTATCCTGACTTGGAGACAAATCGCCGTTCCTTAACTGTGGCTGGATCAAAATCCTGGAACTCCCACTCTGGGCGTACCTGCAACACAGGGGCTTCAGCGGTTCAAGAAGGCGGTTCGTCACCACCTTCTATGGGGCAATTAAAGATGGGCAATAAAATGCTGGCCTAGCCAGCGATGCCCACACCCCATGAAAGATTGGAAAATAGCTCAGATTTCATAGAAATCATAGAATTTACAGTGCAGAAGGAGGCCATTCGGCCCATCGAGTTTGCACCGGCCCTTGTCTTGTATGGGGGTTGGAAATCCTGGTTGGGGGCTGGGGGTGGGGTGGGGCAGGTCTATAACCCATAGACTCAATCGTATAGGAGAGGGTGTAAATGGCTGCACCCGAGTTGGAGAGGACGAGGAACCGGGAAGGACGAGGAATTTTTCAGCGTTTCCTTTACGGTGAAAGCTGTGAGAAATCAAAGCGACAGTGTTCACCACCTGATTCACAGAACCATGAATACAGATAATGAACAATTAGCCGAGGTTATTTGACTATTCAAATTCTGCCAATGTTACATCAGGTCACAGAGAGACAAATCTTTGCAGTTCACTGATGCCAACTTATTTTTTTTAGATAACAGTAGCAAGTGGCCCATATGAAATTAAATCTGTTTCTACTTCAACTGGTTACCTGAAAGGTTCATTTTCTTCCCGACAGATGTGCAAAGCATTGAGTGAAAATCATTGCTTCTATTGAAATCTTAGTAGAACAAAGACTTGCATTTACGTGGCACCGTCCACAGCCACGGGACGTCGCGAAGCTCTTTACACTCAATGGAACTCTTTTTGAATTGCAGTCATACGGTGGTAATGTGGGAAGCAGAGCGTGCAGATTCCACTCTGCAAGTTCCAACCAGCACCAGATAATCTGTTTTTGTGATGTTTATCGAGGGATGAATGTTGGCCGGGACACCGGGGATAACTCCTCTGCTCTTCTTTGAAATAGTGCCGTGGGATCTTTTACATCCGCCTGAGACAGCAGGTGAGGCCTCGGGTTAACATTCTCATCCACAATGAGAACAACTCTCCCATTGCTGTGGCGCCGATTGCAATGTTCAGTGTGTGACAGAGAAGTTGCAACATTGAAAATTCCTGTTGCAGTGCCTCTTACAGGTGCAACTGGTACTATGCACAGGTAAAATGGTTCCGGGGGATAGGAAAGAGCATCTGACTATCCACTCTGTCCATGCCCCTCAATATCTTGTAGACCTCTATCAGGTCACCTCTCAACCTCTGCCATTCCAGTGAGAACAGACCGTGTAATTATTGTGTAATTCCTACATGCATTGGATCTTCCAACGTGCATTACCTCACATTTGTCCAGATTAAACTCCATCTGTCATTTCTCCACCCAAGACTCCAGCCAGTGTATATCCTGCCGTATCCCCTGACAATCCTCTTCACTATCCGCAACTCCACCAATTTTTGTGTCGTCTGCGAACTTACTAATCAGACCAGCTACATTTTCTTCCAAATCATTTATGTACACCATGAACAACAAAGGCCTCAGAACTGATCCCTGTGGAACCCCTTCCATTCAGAAAAGCACCCTTCTACTGCTACACTCTGTCTTCTGAGACCAAGCCAGTTCTGTATCCAACTTGCCAGCTCTCCTCTGATCCCATGTGACTTCACCTTTTGTACCAGTTTACCATGAGGTACATATTGATAAGAGACTTCAGTTGCTTGGATAGATTGGCTGGGGTTATTCCGCTTGGCTAAGAGTAGGTTAAGAACAGATATGATGGAGGTGATCAAAACCATGAGGGGTGTGGAGAAAGTGGAAAGAGCAAAAGGATTAATAGCCAGAGGGCACAGATTTAAGGCAAATGGCAGAAGAAGCAACAGTGACGTGAGGGAAAACCTTCAGTGTCCCAATTGGTTATGTTCTTTGTTGCAACGCCTGAGAATCTGGTGGTTGCAGATCCAATCATGGTCCTCAAAAGAGAATTGGCTAATTACCTGAACAGAAAACAAACTGTAGGGCTATGAGGAAAGGCAGGGGAGTGCGGCTAAGTGAATTGCTTTTGCAGAATGTTGGCACGGACACAGTGGGCCAAGTGGCTTTCTTTTGTGCTGTAACCATGCTGCGATGCTATACAATGGGATTGCCCAGAGGGCCATGCGTAACACAAAGCTGATAGTTCCAAAGTCAAACATAGCTACAAAACACAACACCCAAGGCTTTCTGCACCTAACCCCTAACATCCCTTAATAGGGGCACATTTTCAGTGAGGTGAGAATTTCACCTGCCCCAAAACTGTCCCCCTGACTCTTGCCTCATTTTTAGCCCAGGCTGAATACGATGAAGAGAAGAGCCGGCCTGAGCATATTTTGCCATTCAATAATATTGTTCTTTAGTGACATTTAAGGGGCATCTTGACAAATACATGAATAGGATGGGAATAGAGGGATACGGACCCAGGAAGTGTAGAAGATTGTAGTTTAGTCGGGCAGCATGGTCGGCACGGGCTTGGAGGGCCGAAGGGCCTGTTCCTGTGCTGTACTTTTCTTTGTTCTTTGTTCTTTGTATATCTCAGCTACTTTGTATTTTCACTTCTTTCACCTGTTTCGGTCCCAATTCCGTTAAATGCTCAACAAAAACCAATTGATCTCCTCCTTGATATTTCCAAACGTTCCCAAGCCTCAGCAGCTTCTTGAGGAGGACTGTCCCTCCATAACCTCCTTCAGCCCCTTAACCTACCGAGATATCTGCACTCCTCCAATTCTGCCATCTTGAGCATCCCCAAATTTACTTCCTCCATCATTGGCGACCACACCTTGAGCTCGCTGGGCCCGGTGCTCTGAAATTCCCCTCCCGGCTCCTCTCAAGACATTCTTTTAAATCCTCTTTCACCATGGCTTTGGCCAAATGACCTTATATTTCTTTACCTGACTTGGTGTCAAACTTTGTTTAATAATGCTCCTGCAAATTGCTCCTTGGTACATTTTATCAGCTTAGAGGTGCTATATAATTATGAGTTCCTGTTGATTTGTCCGCTATGTGAAAAGATTCTTCCTGAACGGCCTCACCCTAGTTTTGGAGCCCAACTTGCTACAGCACCAGGCATAAACACAGGAGCCAGAGTAGGCCATTTGCCCCTTGGAGCTTGCTCCGCCATTCAATATGATGATGGTTGATCCTCTATATCAATGCCACACTCCTGCATTCTCCCCATACCCCTTGACGCCTAATGTGCCTAGAAGCTGATCTATTTCTTTCTTCAATATATTCAGTGACTTGACCCCCACAACCTTCTGCATGGAGAATTCCATTGGTTCACCACCCTCTGATGGGCATTGTGGGAACGACTGTTCCACATTCCAAAACAAAAGTATACCATTCTGCATCTTGTTATTTGCCACTTCTGTTTTGAAAGTGGTCGTTGAAGATTTTTTTATTGAGTTAAGTTAAAAGAACATAATTCCTGGAATCTCTGGCGTTACCCCAAAATGGCCGAGATTTGCGATTGCTCCCACCAAAGGAAATTATTTTTCTCTACCACATATCAACTCCTTTAATCACCTCAATTAGACTATTAATTAATCTTAACCTTTTGTATACAAGGGAGTATAGAGAACTCAAAGAGAACTATGTACAGTTTTGATCTCCCTATCTCAGAAAAGATGTCAATGCATTAGAAGCAGTTCAGAGAAGGCCCACTCAACTGATACCTAAGATTGAGGGTTTATATTTTCAGGAAATGTTGGAGAGGTTAGGACTGTATCCATTGGATTTAGAATAATGTGATATTATTGAAATTATAAGATCCTGAGGGAACTTGACAGGATGGATGGAAAGATGTTTCCCCTGGTGGGAGAGACTATAGGGCATGATCGAAAGGCCTTGTGCATCCGACTCAGTGACGCAATGAGGCTGTTAAATCTCGCGCGGGAACGCCTTGTGAGATCTAACGAGATCTCGCGAGATGTCACGATCTGGATCTCACCCACGTTGGTACTGCCAGGGTGTCTGGGTAGCACTGCCAGGCCTCCAGTAGCTCTGTCAGGATGCCATGCCGGGTGCCACATTGACCATGCCAGGTATCAGGCCTGGAAGTGACCTTAAGAGCTGAGACGAGGAGAAGGGTCTCAAGGAGTCCCAAGAGCTAAGTTGGGGCATTGAAGGAGGAGGGATCCAGAGTATGCGGTGGGATGTCCGAGGGTGGCTCGAGATATTGGGGTGGCATTTCAAAATGGTGCCCCAATCTCTTCCTGCACTGTCGTGCTGAGCTCATCAGTACAGGAAATGAGGTAAGCGCAGCCTCGGCAAGATGTTCCTCACGGGGCCCGTTTGAAAGCGGTATCGTTCAGCGCCGCGAAAGATCCCGCTATACATGCCCAGAACGGGACTCTGGTTTTTGTGCGATAAATCACACCCTATAACTAGGGGACACAGTTTAAAAATAAGTGGTCTCCTCTTTAATCTAGAGACTAGAAGAATTCTTCTCTCTTAGAGGGTCATGAACCTTTGGAACTCTCTTCCCCGGGCAGTAGCGGAGGCAGATGTGGATAGATTCTTGACGAACAGGGGAATCAAAGGTTATCAGCGGGGTGGGGGTTAGGCAGAATGTGGATTTGAAGGGAACATGGTTTTGTTGAAGCGTGGAACAGGTTCAATGGGCCCAATGCCTCACTCCTATTCCCAATGGGTAATATGTTACTTGTTTGTTAGACATTTGAATGTAATGCACTCATTGGGGTCCAGGTGATGCTGGCAGTCCAAGGATATAGAGACAGTGAAGAAGGAGCTCGACAATGATTTACAAGGGCAGAGCCAGAACTGAGAAACTGAACCGCCTCTTCACTCTAGAAAAGAGAAGATAGAGGGGCAACCTTGTGGAGGTCTTTAAGATTATGAAAGGGCTTGATAAGGTAGAGAAGATGTTTCCACTTGTGCAGAAGTCCAAACCCAGGAGCCTTTGTCGTCAAAAATAAATCCAGTGGGGAACTCAAGGCAAACCTCTTTATCCAGAGAGTGGTTCGAATGTGGAAATTGCAACAGGGAGTAGTTGAGATGAATGTAGAAATATTTAACGAGGAGTCTGGATAGGCATGTGAGGATAAGAGGAATAGAACAATATATTGATAGGGTGAGATGAAGTTAAATGGGCAAATGCTCTGTGGAGCATCAGCATGGTCATAGACAAGATGGGCTGAATGCCCTGCTTCCCTGCTGTAAATTCTGTGCTTCCTATAAGCCAAATACCATGAGTTATGCCATAGATGCTCTCTGGTTTATTTAATTTCCCAGCATTACTTGTAAAGGGAGAAATGCTGTGCAAGGTATTCTGGGTCCATAAAGGTGACTGAATGTCGAATTCCAGGACATCATTCAACCCTGACCAGTCCATTCCACAAATTACATTGCCATGTTCCCAGTAGGGCTGAGTCCATTGTGATCTGCACAGTATTAGATCAGCTCTGTCTATACTCATCCCCATAACACTCAATCTATCTTGTACTTGAATCATTGACCGGCTCTTTTCCAATAGAGTTCGCTGATATATTATTAAGTATCCTTTACGAAGGTTTACCGTTATGTGTGGGAAATAAGGCTTCTGAACTGTAGTCTGGCTCAACGCTTGTGAATTGGTAATGATAACCTCCAGTACTGTACACTCATTATTCAAATCACGCAAGGTGGGAGCATCCTGGAAACTTCATTTGTGAAGAGACTCTACTATACAATTTTGTATTGGAGGCAATAGAAATGAAATTTATCCATGGGACGGACTCTGCCAAAGGATCTGCTGTTCCAAGCCGTAAGAGGTGCCAATCAATGTTGCCAGCATTCACTCCCTAGGCTCAAATGTAGCGAAGGGCCATTTAGCTGAGGTACCAATGAGGTGTCAGTTGCCTGTATTACGGTGCGCAGCTACAGGAAATGAGAACATTAAAGCACAGAAGTAAGAACACAAACAGAAGTGCCGCTGCCGGTTTGGCAGACACAAACCCTATTGAGTGCAAAGGAGTGACACAAGGCAAAATATGTCTTGTACAAACACAATCTGACAGGATAAGGTAACTAAAGAATAAATGTATCCACCATGATACAAGCCAAGGCCAAGCACTGGAATGGATGCTACGAGATCACAAACGTCGAAGGAGTTGTGTGAATGAGGGTGGGCTGCTGTGACAGTAAAACCTGCACACTAAAATTTGTCCGGAACCTCAGTGCGCAGGGATTGTAGACTGGATGAGCATTTGAAACGCCATAGCATCCAAGGCTGTGGATAGAGTGCTGGGAAATGAGATGAGAATGGATGTCCGGCGCTGACATGATGAGCCGAAGGGCCTGTTTTTGTGCTGTAAAACTCCATCACTCAGGTGACCAAACCCAGTTCCATCCACGGGCCAAGGAAAACTGACCACCTCACGCACTGTACCTTACTCATGTAATCTCCTGCGGCCAAGTTCCAAAAATAGCTCCCCCTCTAATCTCCGAGGATAATCAGAGCCAGGCACCATTTCTGCACCTAGTTCCATGCTGGTCCCACTGGCTTTCAACATCCGGGTTGTACAGCTGGTCATAATAGCAAAGCAAGCCTTGCTCTCTAAGCCGGGTGGTCAAGAAGGCCAGACCCAGTGAGTGTTTATTTTCAATTCCTTTTATACTTTCTCTCTCTCTCTGACCTGAGGCTTTCGATCACTGGCTTTAATGCATGGGGCAAATTAATCACAGCTTACATTCCTGCCACCCTCCCGGTGCGCAAGGCGTTGCCTCAGGGTATTTTATGTGAAGCAGCAGCTGGAGACCAAAGGCAGAGTTGACAGCAAAATAAAACTTTGAGGAAAGTTCGGAAGCAGAAGAGAAGGATCAAGGTGAATGGAACTCGGCAAATTACAGAAAGCAGGGGATTATATGAGAGGCAGGCACAGAAGAGCAAAGGAAATGGGGATAAGGGAATCCTATGTGCAAGAGGAATGGAGGGGACATGCGGGATTGAAGAGACGAGGTTGGGTGAGGCACACGGAAAGGTTTAAAAGTGAGACAAGAATTTTGAAGCTTGCTAAGATGTTGCTGCTGGCTCCAAAACCCAGCCATGTTAACTCATCACAAGGGGGCTCTGAAAAATAGCTGGGGTGTTGATACCAGGCTTCACCTCTTCAAACGTGCATCACTTTTTGTTTTTACATTAATTCTTGACATTGTTGGCAAGACTAGCATTTGTTGTCCCTCCCTCGAAGGTGTGCAGTGTAGGTGGATTGGTCACGCTAAATTGCCCCACAATTGGAAAAATAAAGAATTGGGTACTCTAAATTTATTTACAAAATAGTGGTGGCCTGCCTCCTTGAACCATGTGGTGAAGGTGCTTCCGCAATGCTGTTAGAAAGGGAGTTCCTGATTTGGATGAATCTACAGCAATATATTAGTGAGAATGGTGTGTAACATTGAGGTGATGGTGTTCCGAACCCTAGCATTGCGCAAGTTGGAAAGGCCATAAGTTTGGGAGGTGTTGCTGAAACGTCTTTGGTGAATTGCGACCGCCCTAGGGTTTTCCTTCTAAATCTTCTCCCTGTTCGCCGCCCACTAATAATTCAACAAATTCAGCAAAGCGAACCCTCCCCTCCGCCTGCCCCTCTCCAGAAACACCCTCCTTTGCCTTTTCAATCGCTCCACCTCACCGATGCGCCTTGATCAAAATAAGCTCCCCCCCATAATTACCTCCTTCAGCGCCTCCCACAGCACAGAGGCAGAAACCTCCTCACTTTTATTAAGCTCAACATAAGTGCGTATAGCCACCCTAATCTCTTTCATGCCCCCTGATCAGCCAACAATCCCACGTCCAGCCTCCACTGCGGTCGCTGGGGACCCTCCTTTCTCTACATACAAATCCATAAAACACGCATGATCTGACATCACCATCGCCAAATACTCTGCCCCAACCACCCCGCCAACAATGTCTTGTCCATATGTCCTCCGGTATATCAAAGTAGCATTCCTTTCCCCCATGTGTGATCCACAGGCGAGCGGGGCACATCATCCCGAACTGCACCTGATTTCTAAAAACGGTCCTCCTTGGCCGTATTAAATCCAGCCTTTGCTTGGCCAGCTCTGCTCCCAAGTCCTGGTAAATACAAACCGTAAGACCTTCCCAGGTGCATTCCCGCTCTCGGTTTCCTCCTCAATGACCGGTGTGCCCGGTCCACCTCAGGAGGGCAGTCGAAGACCCCCACCTGCACCAGCTTCTCAAACATCTTGGCCATGTATTCCATGATCCTCGTTCCCTCAGTACCTCCAGGCAGCCCCCACAATCCTCAGCGTCTGCCTCCTTGAGCAGTTCTCCAAGTCTTTGATCTTCTCCCTCATCTTTTTCCGACCATCCGTCTTCATTGACATTCCTGCCTCCAATGAGGCAATCCGCTCCTCATGGTCAGTCACCATCTCCTCCACCTTTTGGGTCAACGCACTCTGCGCCTCCCGTCTCTACTCCACTCTCCCCAGGTCAGCCCGAATCGGCCCTGCAACCCTCGCCAAGTCCTCCAAGGCCGCCTGCCTCTGTTTTTTTAAACTCAACCAACTACTCCATTGCTGGCAATGGTGACATAGGTCCCTCTGCCATCTTTTCCCCTGCTACGCCACGCGTGTCCTCCTGTCCTGAAGCGTGCTCCTTATTTGACACACTCCTCGTCTGGTACCCCTTTAACATTCCCAACCGAAGGAGATGGGTATCCCTCACCCTTTAGCATTCCCACTTTATCCACTTGCAACTCCCCTGTTAAATGGGCAGAAAAGGTCCAGAAAATCCGACCTCAGGCAGGAAGCACCGTATGTGCGACCTCTCACTCCATGTCCGCCACCGGATGTCCATTTTGGTCTATTCATGAAATGAAAATCGCTTGTCACAAGTAGGCTTCAAATGAAGTTACTGTGAAAAGCCCCTAGTCGCCACATTCCGGCGCCTGTTTGGGGAGGCTGGTACGTGAATTGAACCGTGCTGCTGGCCTGCCTTGGTCTGCTTTCAAAGCAAGCGATTTAGCCCAATGTGCTAAATTTACAGCATCACAATTTAACCTATGTAGCTCCTCCCCAAAGGGGTCTATGCTCTGTCTTGCTCTTTTGAATTGCAAATCTCCTTTCTGACATTGAGGTTTGATGGTTATAGGGTGGTGCAGGTGGAGATTTCAAGCTTGAGAGTGGGCTGTTTGCCAGCTCTTTCAAACTGGGACTATTGCATTGGTACTGAGAGATAGTTAGAGGGAGGGAGGGGGGAAAGCACTTACTGAGCTTGACAGCATGCAGGAAACCAAATTAGCATCAGTAGAGATCATTAATCCAGGGTGCTTCAGCAATAGTGTCATTTCAATTGTGCATGTGTTAATTCAACTCCCTCAAACACTGCATTCACTCACTCTCGCAGCCAAAAATATAAATAGAAAAATCTAACCAGCAATTAGAATTCATTAACATTGTTTGAGGGGTTTAATTTCCGCTATAAACTGCTCAAGTGTCAGTCTGGCATTTGCTGATGGCACTCTCGCCTCCCAGTCAGAAGGCTGCGGGTTCAAGCTCCACTCCAGGCAAGCCCTGGAGTACATAATCTCGGCTATGATTCAGTGCGGTACCGAGGGAGTGCCAGAGACGTCAGTCAGCTGAGATATGAAGGTGCGATCTGACTTTTCAATTCAGGTGAATTTAAACGCTTTCTTTCAAAGGAGAGTGTCGGGTTTCTTGAGTCTCCTGACCTCCCAGGAAACTCCACGGGTTACCTCTATCCAACCATTGATTGCAAGTTCCTTTTTGCAGGGATTTGCAAAGTTGCCCACCACGTTCTCCTACAGAGGAGCAGTGATGAAAGAAATCCATTGAATCACGGAATGGTTACAGCAAAGCAGGCCATTCGCTCCATCAAGTCCTGTCATTTCTCTGTAGGCCTGTGACTGTTTTTTCCCCCCAGGCAATTATCCAATTCCCTTTTGAATTCCATGATTGAATCTGGCTCCACCACACTCTCAGGTAATGTATATCCGATGCTAATCACCGGCTGCATGAAAACTTTCTTTTTTTTAAAATAAATTTAGAGTACCCAATTCATTTTGTCCAATTAAAGGGCAATTTAGCGTGGCCAATCCACCTAGCCTGCACATTTTAAGGTTGTGGGGGCGGAACCCATGCAGACAATGTGCAAACTCTATCCCGACAATGACCCAGAGCCGGGATCGAACGTGGGACCTTGGCGCCACAAGGCAGCAGGGCTAACCCACTGCGTCACCGTGCTGTCCAACCGGCTGCATCAAAACGGTATTCCTCATGTCGCCATTGCTTCTTTTGCCATTCGCCATCAATTATTAAATTCATTGGCCATGAATGGCGGGATTTTCCAGACCTGTCCCCTGGGGGACGGGATATTCCCGCTCAAAGTCAACTGACCTGTTGGTGGCCCAAAAATTCCGTCTCATCCGCAACGATTCCAGCGATGGACAGGATGGAAAAATCCCACCCAAAGTATTTTAGGGCATCCTCCTACTGTGTCAGAGCAACATATAAATACAAATTCTTTAAAATCTTCCATTCAGCGATGGTGAGAAACTAGCACAAAGGCATTAATCACCAGGCCTGCAGCATCCATGGCGAGGGAAGTGGCGTTGACATTGAGTCGAATATGACTTCTCCAGAAGCGAAGGAGGGTAGAAAAGTGGGTGGGATAATACGAGGGAGGGGTGTGTGGAGGTGGGAGGCAGAGTGGGACTCCTGCCCCTCACCGGGGTCGACGTCCCACCTCCCGAATTGGCTGGCAACTTCATCAGTGCTGGCAGTGCCAGTAGGGTATCAGTGGCCACTGCTGGGACTGCAGAAGAGGAAGAAGACCAATACCCAGAGTCCTTCAGCAGGAGGGTTTGGGTAGGTTAGGGAGAGGGGCAGGAGGGAGTGGGCAGAAAGGAAGGGGGTGGTTTGACCTTGGCAGGGGGCGGGGGGGCACCCCACGGTCGGCAAAGGGCAGCCCCCGAAGAGCGAACCCTCCCTTCCAATATTTAAATTGGTAAGTGAGAAATTTAGGCAGCCTGCTCTCGCACGGCGACTCACACCAAACATTTGATGGCGTGGGCAGCACACTGTCAGGGTTAATTGGCTTGACAACAAACCTAATTGACCCTTGATTATGTATTCAAATATGTTGGGCAGGCTGCCAATTTCAGTAAATGGCCTGCCTCTTATTCTGGGCCTATGTGCCCTGGCTTTCGACTCCCCATCATGGGGAAACATCCTTCCTGCATCGACCCTGTTGAGCCCTGTAATAGTTTTGTATGTTTGAATGAGATTTCCTCTCATTCTTCTACACTCTAAAGAATACAGACCTCCTCAGTTTCTCCACATAGGACTATCCCGCCATCCCAGGAATCCGTCTGGTGAACCTTCATTGCACTCCCTCTTTGACAAGTAAATCCTTCCTTGGGTAAGGGGACCAAAACTACACACGATTTTCTAGGTGCAGTCTCACCAAGGCTCTATACAATTGCAGCAAGACCCTTTACGGCTGTATTGAAATCCTCCTTTAATGAAGGTCAACATATTATTTCCTTCCTAATTGCTGGTTGCACCTGCATAATAGCTTTCAATGACTCGTGAACAGTTACATTCAGGTGCCTCTGCACATTAACACTTCCTGATCTCCCCCTATTTAAGAAATACTCTGAGCGGGATTCTCCGTTCCACCAGCCCTGTTTCCAAGCGCGGCGCCCTCCCGCTGGCAGCGGGATCCTCCATTCTCGCAGCCGGCCAATGGGGTTTCCCATTGCGGTCACCCCGGTTCACCGGCAAACCCAGGGCCATGAGTGCGCTGCCGGCAAAGCGCAGGATCCCGCCGAAGGAGAATCCCGCAATCTGCATTCTTGTTTTTCCTACCAAAGTGGATAACTTCGCATTTTCCCGCAATATATTCCATCTGCTATGTCTGTCTAAATCCCATTCAAGCCTCTTTGCGTCCCCTTCACAACTCACGTTCCCACTTAATTTTGTGTCATCAGCAAATTTGGAAATAGTACAATTGATCCCCACGTCCAAATCAATGAACAGCTGGGGCCCCAAACAGTGATCCTTGCGCAACCCAACTAGTCACAGCCTGCTAACCCGAGAATAGTCCATTTATCCCTACTCTGTTTTCTGCCCATTAACCAATTCTCAACCAGTATATTACCTACATAGCATGTGCTCTAATTTTCCTTACTCCCCTTTTGTTCAGCGCCTTAACGAAAGCATTCTGAAAATCCAAAAACACAATCTCCACTGGTTTCCCTTATCTATTCTGCTAGTTACACCCTCAAGAAACTCCAACAGGTCTGACAGATGTGATTTCCCTTTCATAAATCCATGTGGGCTCTGCCCAATGTTTCCATTACTTTCTAAGTGTCCCGTTATCACATCCCTTACAATCGATTCCAGCATTTTCCCTACAAATGACGACAGGCTAACAGGTCTGTAGTTTACCGTTCTCGCGCTCCTTCCTTTCTCAAATAGTTGGGCTACATTCGCCACCTTCCAATCGACAGGGACTGTTCCAGCCAGAATCTATAGAATTTTGCAAGGTGACCACCAATGGATCCACAATCTCCACAGCCAGCTCTTTCAACACTCTGGGATGTAACTCATCAGGTCCAGGGGATTAATCAACCTTGTGTCCAATTAATTTCTCCAGTACTACTAAAATCAATCTTTCAGTTCCCCATGTTCACTAATCCCTTGTTCTTTAGTATTTTGGGGATGATTTCTGCATCTTCCTCCATGAAGACAGACAAAATATTTGCTTCCCTTCTCTGCCATTTCCTTATTCCCCATCATCACTTCTCTGTCTTGCCTGTGATGGATGTTTGTCTTTGTTAAACCTTTCCATTTTACATTCCTATAAAAGCTTTTACAGTTTCATTTGTTTCTCACCAGTTTTACTCATATTCTGTTTTCTTTCTCTTTATCAGTTTCTCAGTCCACCTTTACTGAATTCTAAAGCATTCCCAATCCTCAGGCTCTCTACCCTTTTTTGGCCACTTTATAAGCCTCTTCCTTTGGTCTAATGCAATTTTTAACTTCCCTTGTTCGCCCACGGTTGCATCATCTTTCCTGTTGGTTTTTGTTCCTTAAAGAAGTGTACATCTATTGTAAGTTGGGTATTTTGTCCAATCATATAATCTGTTTTCTATGTCATTTCCCAAACTACCACAGCCAACTTGCCCCTCATGCCTTTGCAGTTTCCTTTGTTTAGATGCAAGACTCTAGTTTCAAATTCAGACACAACTCTTTCAAACTCAATGCAAAATTTTATCCTGTTATGATCACTCTTCCCTAAAGTCTCCTTTACAATAAGATTATTGATCAGCCCTTTCTCAGTACACAACACTATATCTAAAATAGCCCATTCACTTTCTGGTTCCTCAACATACTGATCTAGGAATCCATCTTGCCTACATTCCAGGAATTTATTACACAGCACTTCTGCTAGTTTTCCCCAGTATATATAGATTGCAGTCCAGCACTATTGCTGTATTACCCTGTTACATGTATCTCTGATTTCCCGATGAATACCATTTCCTACATTACTGCTACTATTTGCTGGCTTCGAAACAACTCCCACCAAAGTTTACTGCCCCTTGCTCTTTCTTGGCTCCACCCAAACTGATTCTGCATCCTGATCTTCTGATCTAAGGTCCTCGCTCATTAATGTACTGCATGAATGAATGAAAATGAAAATCACTTATTGTCACGAGTAGGCTTCAATGAAGTTACTGTGAAAAGCCCCTAGTCGCCACATTCTGGCGCCTGTTCGGGGAGGCTGGTACGGGAATTGAACCGTGCTGCTGGCCTGCCTTGGTCTGCTTTAAAAGCCAGCGATTTAGCCCAGTGAGCTAAACCAGCCCCAGTCCTCATCCTTTTATTTTATTTTAAACATTTTTTTTTAAATTTAGAGTCCCCAATTCAATTTTTTTCCAATTAAGGGGCAATTTAGCATGGCCAATTCACCTACATTGCACATCTATGGGTTGTGGGGGTAAGACTCATGCAGATATGGGGAGAATGTGCAAACTCCACCACGGACAGTAACCCGGGGCCGGGATTGATCCCAGGTCCTAGTGCTGTGAGGCAGCAGTGCTAACCACTGCGGCACCGTGCCGTCATCTTTTACTAACTGCACTACCCATCTCCTTTTCCCTTCTGTCTGTCCTTTCTAGGAGTTGAGTACCCTGGAATATTTAATTCCCAATTTTGGTCACCCTGCATCCACGTTTTTGTTTACTTCTATTTGTGTCCTGAATTTCTCTATCTTATTGTAAATGCTGTACGCAC
This sequence comes from Scyliorhinus torazame, assembly GCF_047496885.1. Classification (NCBI taxonomy): domain Eukaryota; kingdom Metazoa; phylum Chordata; class Chondrichthyes; order Carcharhiniformes; family Scyliorhinidae; genus Scyliorhinus; species Scyliorhinus torazame. The sequence continues at coordinate 14,926,424 of NC_092723.1, read as the reverse complement.
ATGCCTTTAACGCTGCCTTTTTAACATTTTTCCATATTTTGACCCCGTTTGATGATGGCCTTTGTTTCCACTGTCTTTCAATTTTGCTTACTATTTTTCTTCCTGTTATTAACAGCTTTACTTTTCTGCTATCTGAATTCCCTCTCTGGTTCCCATCTCCCTAATTGAAACCCTACTCGACAGTACTAGCAAATCTTCCTGCAATGATATTGGTCACAGTCCTGTTAAGATGTTGTCCGCCCGGTTTGTACAGTTCTGCTCCAGGATTAATCTCAATGCCTCAAAAATCTAACGCCCTCCTTCCTGCACTATCTCTCCAGCCACACATTCATCAGTTCCATCTTCCTGTTTCTGTACTCACTGGCACAGGCGCTGGGAGTAATCCTGAGATTACTGTCTTTGAAATCCTGCTTTTTAATCTCTTTCCTAACTCTTTAAAATCTGCTTTTCAGGACCTCAGCTCTCTTTCCATTTATGTACTTGGTATGATGAGGATTGCTACCTTTAGCTGTTCATCCTTCCCCATAAGGATGTCCTGCAGGCATTCAGTGACATCCTTGTCCCTGGCACCAGGGAAGCAACATACCATGCTGGAGAGACGTCTATGGCCACATATACTATAGCATTCTCCCGCCACTATTTCTCCTCCACTCTTCTTTCGGGAATCCCCCCCCCACCCCGCCCCTCCTCCCGGTTGAGCAGCTAAGCCACCCGTGTTGCCACAAACTTGCCTCCAGTTGACATCCTTTGAGGAACCATCTTCCTCACCAATATCCAAAATGGCAAACCAGTCAATGAGCTATTGGGACAATCAATCACAGCAAAGTTCCACGAACCACACTGTGATAATGACCAGATGGTCTGTTTTGGGAATCCATATTAGGCAGGAGGACTCCCCGACTCTTCCAGTAGTACCATGGGATCATTTCCATCTACCTGAGAGGGCAGAGGGGACACGGTATTTAATAATTGACCTGTAGGGTCACACCTCCACCTGTGCTGCACCCTCTCAATACTGCACTCAGCTGTGCGCTCAGGAATTGAACCCGCAATCTCCCGAAAGAGAGGCAAAAGTGCTAGCAACTGAGCCAACATATGAAAAACGATGGGTTGTCTACCACCTCTGCCCCTGGAGAACAAGGCAGACGTTTAGAAAGCAGGATGGCAACAGTTAACAAAGTGATAGTCTTCCTTTGGACAAGAATCTCACAACTGCAGGGGAAAGGACCCAGGTATTGTGAGGATGGAGAATACTATACCCTCTGTCATCTACAGAGATAGTAACCTTGTGATCACAATTCCCACCGATTTTTGCTTTGTAAGTGTATGATTGATTGGCACTTGCAATATTCTCAGTGGGAATATCAGATTTTAAGGGACTCAGTGCTGGTCTGCCGTGATCATATATACATCTGGTGAAGGCTAATTATATCACTTTAAGACGGGGCAGCACAGTGGCACAGTGGTTAGCAGTGCTGCCTCACAGCGGCAGGGGCATGGGTTCAATTCCGGCCTCAATTTCCTCCTACAGTCCAAAAATGTGCCTGTCAGGTGGATGGCCATGATCAATTGCCCCTTAGTGTCCAAAGAGGCGGAGGTTAGGTGGGGGTTACGGGGATAAGGTGGGGAATGGGCCTAAGCAGGGTGCTCTTTCAGATTGTCGATGCAGACTCGATGGGCCGAATGGCCTCCTTCTGCACTGTCGTAATTCTATTCAAAGACAAGGGGGTGGATCGTGTCTGCAGAGATTTCTAAATCTTCATAGAACTGCGTTTCTTTTTGACATCTGTGCTGCCGTAATTTTGGTTACAAGTAAGCCTTGAGCTGCCAGATCTACAGGCGCGCAATTCCATTCTGCAGATTCCATGAGAAAGTATTCACACCGCTGAATAGAATTTCACAGCAGCGATCCAAAGCTTTATTACAAAAGGCTTTTTTTTCCACACAATTTAACCTTAAACCTCCCCCATACAAACCACTTACACTCTGGGAGCCTTGTGTCTTTTCTTTAAATTTTAATCAAGCGATCAGTTTTTGAATCCAACCCTCCGACAAATGTCCTTGTGGGGGGGAAGAAAGTGACAAGTATTTTTTTTTTAAGTTTAAAAAGAGGCGCGATGAAAGAGGAATGGCAAAATAGCAACTTGTTCAAAGCACACCGAGGGAATGGTGAAAGGTCCCATTCATGCATTTAGCAATCCAATTGCCTGAAAGGAATGGGCTTTGTTGTATAAAATTAAGTGGGTAATGCTGGTGAAAAACACACATAATAACCGCTCACCGCCTCTTGCGGGAGGTGACAAGGAAAGTGATTGGGGAAGTGGAGATTAGAATTCAGAACGTGTTCAATGGGCCTTGCCTAGGGGTAGTCTTGCATTGTCCAAAGGCACTCGATTTTTAGCTTTGTGACCATTTCCCACATCACAGAACAGAATTTTTTCTCGTTTGATAAACCGCACAAGCAGGGCTTTCGAAAGGCAGTGCCAAATAATTCAAAACTGCATTTAAAACAAAGAGGGAAGCAGTGAGAAGGTAAATAGAGCATTTATATGGTGCTTTTGTACAACCAGCCTACCATCTCAAAAGTGCTTTAAGCCAGGGACTGTGTAGTTGTTGCTGTTGTAATTCAGAAATGTGGCCAGCCAGTTTCTGCACAGTGATGCACTATCAATTACGAGGAGACGAGAGTAGAGAGTAATCGAGGCTTTATTACACAGAGATGTGTAGCCTCCCGCAACTGCTGCCGAAATGGCTGCAGCTCGGAGAGCCCACACAATTATACTCAGCCTACTGGGTGGAGCCAGCAGGCAGGGATCTACCGCCGTACCTGTAGTACAGGGGTCTTACCGTAATACCCGTCGTATGCGGTATATACAATACAACAGTGGTGACTACCACACACAGGAAACAGCAACGTGATAATAACCAGATCGTCTCTTTTTAGTTATGATTACTGGGGGGATAGAAATTGGCCAAGATACCAGGAATAATTCCCCTGCTCTACTTCAAATTGTGGCATGGGGTCTTTCGCAGTTACCTGAGCAAGTGAACACCTTTTGCGCCTTTACTTGATATAGTATTTTATTGAAAAAAGCATGTTCTGTATTTTTTTTGTGTTGAATATTGGGTCTTTATACATGGTTCAGGGTGGGCACGGTGGCACAGTGGTTAGCACTGCAGCCTCACAGCACCAGGATCCCGGGTTCGATGCCCGGCTTGAGTCACTGTCTGTGTGGAGTCTGCACGCTCTCCCCGTGTCTGCGTGGTTTTCCTCAGGGTGCTCCGTGTTTCCTCCCACAAGCCCCAAAAGACGTGCTGTTAGGCGAATTGGACATTCTGAATTCTCCCTCTGTGTACCCGAAAAGGCGCCGGAGTGTGGCGACTCGGGGATTTTCACAGTAACATCATTGCACTGTTAATGTACGCCTACTTGCGACAATAATAAAAATGAGAAAGATTATTATTAGGTGGATTGGCCACGCTAAATTGCCCCTCAATTGGAAATATTTTTTAAAACAGGATTTAAAAAAAACGACATGGTTCAAATGACAATGCACTCAAAAATGGATGCGGGCAAAGATGAATGATTAGCAAGTTGAAAAGGAAAGTAAAATCAGACAGAACATTTCCCCATTCAAATGGTAAGAGAATCTGTATAAGTTATCAGAGAAGGTCCTTAAAATGAACAGCAATGAAACAATTTTAACGAGACAATTAGATTCATAGAAAATGTATTCAATTTCCTAGAATTTGTAATGTGCCCCAGTGAGCCTTATTTACTTGTGCCGGTAAGCGGGGAGGGGGCAGAAGTTGTCGATCCCGAGTAAGGTGAATGCTCACAGTGACAGCGTGGTCTGCTGTTTTTTAAAAATATTCTTTCAAAGGCTGTGGGCATCGTGGGCAAAGCCAGTACTCGTTGCCCGCCTCTAAGTGACCTTGACCTGAGCGGCTTACCAGGCCATTTCAGAGGGCACTGCTGTGGGTCTGGACCACACGTAGGCCAGACCAGGTAAGAATGGCAGATTTCCCCTGGGTGCCAGCCTGGCACTGCCAAGATGCCCAGATGGCACTGCCAGCTGGCATAGGCACTGCCAGGGTGGTGTTGCCAAGCTGGTATTTTTTGCACATCTGCCATTGGGCCTGTGGGGTGTCTTGCATGGGTGTTGGGGCGGGCGAGTCTCCCATAGTGTGTTCGGGCTGGGGGGGGGGTTGCTTTGGAGGGTTTGGAGATCGGGATGCCATTTAAATATGGTGCCTGATCAGTTGCTACACTGGGGAGTACTGGCGAGCGGAGCTGCCCACTGTACAAAACGGGGCTATGAGCTGTCTCTACCAAGCGTTCCCCATTCAGGCCGCTTATACAATGTGAGTCGCATTGAATAGTCATGTGTTTCTTGGAACTGCGAGCTCTGGAAACACGTGGCTAAACCTGCTCGCTAGGGGTCTTTGTTCCCTTTTGGGAGACTCGGGCCTATTTGTGCTGTGAGACAAAACTGGCATTGTATTTTTTTAAGTAAAAATGTATCCCCCAAGGGCATAGCTCACAGTAAGTAAAGTCGCCATAGTCCCAGATGACCATTGGCTGCTTTCCCCTTTGAGGGGGAGAGCTGACTGGTGGCAATTTAACCTGTGGGTCACCACACCTCAGGCGAGGGGCAAGGTTGAGAAGGCAGGGTCCTCGTGAATAACCTTCCCAATAGTGGAGCTGTAACTCCGCTGAGTGGCTGTATTCTACGGCTACAGGACGACCAAAAGGCTTCACTCAGGCAATTCCTATTGGATCTGGTTGCATATTCATTTCAGTCATGAATGTCAACATAAAAAGCATGACCAATCATCACAACGAGAGGTACTGAATGCAAAACAAAATATAAATAAATTATGTTTCAGGGCTATAACGTTTAGCATGTCTCCAGGTTTATTTCAAATTGATGCATCCATTTCAAGACGTAAAATTAATTTGTGAATTGGATATAAATAAACCAGAACAAGGGCCACTTTAATGTAATCTGCCTTCTTTACAAAAATTAGCAACCTGTACAGTTGTCAAAAAATTCTTCACTCTGTGTTCTCTCCCATTCAGAGATGAGTGGTAATGATCAACTTCCTTCTTACCAAAAATGAACACTTCGGGCGGAATTCTCCTCCCCCCCCCCCCCACGGCGGGTGGAAGAATCGCCGGGGCGCCATGCGCGTCCCGCCACGCCGCCTCGGCACCTGCACGCGATTCTCCCACCAGCCCCCCCCCCCAAACCGGCGCGGCGTGAATCACGGCTGGCCACTGGGAGAATCGCCGCTCACTGTTTGTAACGGGCGAGCGGCGCTTCTCCGGCCCGGTTGGGCCGAGCGGCCTGCCCAACACGACGGCTTCCCGCCGGCGCTGGCCACACCTGGTCGCTGCCGGCAGGAACAGCGCGGGAACGCTGGGTGGGCGGCCTGTGGCGGGGGGTGGGGGAGGGGGGGAGAGGGGTTCCTGCACCGGGGCGGCCTCAAAAGGGGTCTGGCCCGCGATCGGTGCCCACCGATCGGCGGGCCGGCCTCTCTGAAGGAGGACCTCCTTTCCTCCGCCGCCCCGCAAGATCCATCCGACATCTTCTTGCGGGGCGGCCGCGGGGAGGGCAGCAACTGCGCATGCGCGGGTGACATAATTTACGCGGCGCCGGCCGCGTCATTTACGGGGCGTCGCTTTTACGCGGCGCCAAGGCCCGGCACGTGTAAATGATGCGACTCTGCTCCAACCCCCCCGGGGGCGGGAGAAAAGGGGGCTGGGAGCGGTCTCCGACGCCGGTGTGAAACACTCCGGTTTTCACTCCAGCGTCGCCGCTTAGTCTCCCGATGGGAGAATTGCACCCGTGATTCCTCAATGTGTAACGCTGCCTTGCATTCAACAAAGAACAACTATATTCTCAATTTACACCCTCCGCTCAAATGACCCTGTTATGCTTGATTCTTCAGTTTTGCAGTTCTGATTCACATCCTATCCTTTTCTTGCTACACTTCTGTGGTGGCCCGAGACATCCGGGCTTCCAGTAGTTACGGCTTTTATTGATGAAAGGCAAAGGCAGCTAAGCAACAGGCACAGAACGCAATATAATCACCGGCTCCGGGGTCCACACCGCCCGGGGCCTTGCTCCCAGGGCCTCGTGCAAACTCCCTATTGGCCAGGGTTCGTGTACTCCCATGAGATTGCAAAGAGCTGACTGAGACACAATGGGCCAAAATGGCCACCTCCCATGGTGCATCATTCTGCAAACATTGTCCAGGACACCGGGGATAACTCCCCTTTCCTTTGAATTAATCCCATGGCATTTTTTTTTTTTACATCCATCCGAGATTGGGGCCTCTCTTCCTCATCTTATTTGAAAGAAGCCTCAAACGAGCGCTCCCTTCGTCCTGGAGGGCACAGGATTAATCTTTATGCTCACATCCTGCAGTGGGGCTGGAACCCACTCGGAACTTGCCAACAGAGCCACGCGGACACTGAGCTTGAAAGGGTAGATGCTGAGAACATTTCCTGGTGGCGGGAGAATCTGGAACGCGGGGTCACCGTCACAGAATGAGGGGTTGCGCTTGTGGGACTGAGCTGAGGATAGCTTCCTTCACTCAAGGGTTTGTGAATCTTTGTGAATGTTGTGAATGTTCTGCCGTTGACTAGGTTTTTGGGCACTGAGAGAATTCCGGGATGTCAGGGACAACTGTGGGAAGGTGGAGTTGAGGTAAAAGATGAGCCATGATCTTATTAAATGGCGGAGCAGGGTTGAGAAAGGCCAGATGATTGGTCTGCTCCAGCTACTACTCCTTTCGTTGTGCCATTGAATGATCATTGTGACATTGTCAATGGTGGAGGCCAGCCACATTGTCAATTGCCATTCCATAACATTCTAATTTTAGGCTCAATTGTCGGTAATTGTTCAACTATCTAAGCCAAAATATTGTGAAATATGTCAAAATAAAGCCCCGACTTTGATTAGATGGAGAGCTTGCTCATAGGTGCATACCCCTGGAGGGCCGAAGAATCTGTACTTGTGCTGTATTGTTCTTTGTTCTTTGTTCCCACTGACAAAAAACAGAGATTTTAAGGAGTAAGTTTGCCATATACGTTGCCTCGGGACACTACCTTCCTGTTGCTTATCCAGCCAGAAGGAAACCTAAGTGCGGGACTGGTTTACAGAGTTGCCTGGAATTGAATGGGACGAACAAGTGAAAGCCCTTCAAACTCATTACTCATCGATACTACGATCCCAGACCAGACCAAACAGTTGCTAGGATACCGGACAGAAACCTCAATATTTTATTTGACTTGTAAGACTGTGAGGAAAGGATACTTCACTCCAGGAGTGAATACTTGCACAAATAGGGATATGGTACATTGAAACAAACTTTGTTACTGACATAGTATTAAACTCACTTTAACGTCATACAAGAAATAGCTGAGAATTACCCGTTAAACAGTGCTTAACAATAAAATGAAGCACTTTTTGTCCGAGCTGCTATCTTTTGTTTAAGAAGGGTAGCACTGTTTAAGAAGGGTAGCACTGTTTAAGAAGGGTAGCAAGGATAATCCCGGGAACTACAGGCCGGTGAGCCTTACTTCAGTGGTAGGGAAATTACTGGAGAGAATTCTTCGAGACAGGATCTACTCCCATTTGGAAGCAAACGGACGTATTAGTGAGAGGCAGCACGGTTTTGTGAAGGGGAGGTCGTGTCTCACTAACTTGATAGAGTTTTTCGAGGAGGTCACTAAGATGATTGATGCAGGTAGGGCAGTAGATGTTGTCTATATGGACTTCAGTGAGGCCTTTGACAAGGTCCCTCATGGTAGACTAGTACAAAAGGTGAAGTCACACGGGATCAGGGGTGAACTGGCAAGGTGGATACAGAACTGGCTAGGCCATAGAAGGCAGAGGGTAGCAATGGAGGGATGCTTTTCTAATTGGAGGGCTGTGACCAGTGGTGTTCCACAGGGATCAGTGCTGGGACCTTTGCTCTTTGTAGTATATAGTATATATGAATGATTTGGAGGAAAATGTAACTGGTCTGATTAGTAAATTTGCAGACGACACAAAGGTTGGTGGAATTGCGGATAGCGATGAGGACTGTCTGAGGATACAGCAGGATTTAGATTGTCTGGAGACTTGGGCGGAGAGATGGCAGATGGAGTTTAATCCGGACAAATGTGAGGTAATGCATTTTGGAAGGGCTAATGCAGGTAGGGAATATACAGTGAATGGTAGAACCCTCAAGAGTATTGAAAGTCAAAGAGATCTAGGAGTACAGGTCCACAGGTCATTGAAAGGGGCAACACAGGTGGAGAAGGTAGTCAAGAAGGCATACGGCATGCTTGCCTTCATTGGCCGGGGCATTGAGTATAAGAATTGGCAAGTCATGTTGCAGCTGTATAGAACCTTAGTTAGGCCACACTTGGAGTATAGTGTTCAATTCTGGTCGCCACACTACCAGAAGGATGTGGAGGCTTTAGAGAGGGTGCAGAAGAGATTTACCAGAATGTTGCCTGGTATGGAGGGCATAAGCTATGAGGAGCGATTGAACAAACTCGGTTTGTTCTCACTGGAACGAAGGAGGTTGAGGGGCGACCTGATAGAGGTATACAAAATTATGAGGGGCATAGACAGAGTGGATAATCAGAGGCTTTTCCCCAGGGTAGAGGGGTCAATTACTAGGGGGCATAGGTTTAAGGTGAGAGGGGCAAGGTTCAGAGTAGATGTACGAGGCAAGTTTTTTACGCAGAGGGTAGTGGGTGCCTGGAACTCGCTACCGGAGGAGGTAGTGGAAGCAGGGACGATAGGGACATTTAAGGGGCATCTTGACAAATATATGAATAGGATGGGAATAGAAGGATATGGACCCAGGAAGTGTAGAAGATTGTAGTTTAGTCGGGCAGTATGGTTGGCACGGGCTTGGAGGGCCGAAGGGCCTGTTCCTGTGCTGTACATTTCTTTGTTCTTTGTTCTTTGTTGTTCTTTTCATCTCCAATCAAGCAAACCTATATCAGGTCTAAACCAACTTTTAAATACAGTTAACAGATCCAGGAATACTTGCTGTGTAGGGATGTCTTGGAGAAATTGCAATGAGAGAGATCCTTCAGGAGCCAACCTGTAGGTTCTTGCCTGTGTCAAACTACTGTTTAACTTCCAAGCATTTGGCAAAAAGTTCCCGTTCTGGTCACAGTCAAGTCTTTAACCAAACTGTTTTTTACCGGGAGCTGCAGTTCTGTTCACACGTAGATCTAAACTAAACTCAGCAGCTGACTGCTTCAGCTTCTCAATCCTCCCATTAACCACATCATCTCTATCGCAATAACTGGGTTATAACCATCTGACTCAGGCTAAACGCAATGGGTGCAATTCAATGGAAATAATCTCTGTCCGGTTTCTGGCACGTTTAGCGGGGTGTTTCTCAGCGTCAGCAGTGAGAAGACTACTCGCAGATCAGGGTGCCATTTTTAAAGGCAGCCCCAATCATTCAACCCCCTTCAGCGGCCTCTGGACACCCCCAACTTCACCCAACGTTCCTCTTTCGGGGTCCTCGAATACCCCCCTCACCACGTCTCTAATGGGTAAGGCACCCGATCAGGTCTTCATTGCATCTGATCAGTGTTGTAAGCTGTGAGGTGGACAGTGTAGAACCTCAAAAGGACATAGACAAGTTGGTGGAGTGGGCAAATGGGGAGCAGGTGAAGTTCAATGCGGAGAAGTGTGAGGTGGTGCATTTTGGTAAGAAGAACATGGAGAGACAATACAAATAAGAGATAAAATTCTGAAAGGCGCGCAAGAGCAGAGGGACCTGGGTGTACCTGTGCAGAGATCATTGAAGGTGGAAGAACAGGTGGAGAGAGCTGTTAATGAAGCATATGGAATTCTGGATTTAGTAATAGGGGCAAGAGCAAGGAGGTTATGCTAAACCTAGACCTCAGCTGGAATATTGGCCGGGATTCTCCGTTCCCCCGCACCTCTCCAGTCTCCCCCGAGTCGATTCCCTGATCTACCTCAAGTCAACCCCTGGTCTTCCCAAAGTCAACCTCCCGGTTTCCCCAAGGTCACCCTCCTAATCTCCCCGAGTCAGCCCCCAGTCAACCCCCCCCCCCCCCCCGCCCCCAATCTTCCCTGTGTCAATCCCAATCTCCCCCAACTAGGCCCCTTGTACCCGGGGGTCTCTTCCCTCCCCCCCCCCCCCCCCCCATCACCTCGCCCAGTACACTGGAATCTTCCCTCGGGTCTCTGCTGACCAGGCCCCCGGCACCCTGGAATATTCGACCCGTTACCCCGCGGTCAACCCCTGGTCTCCCTCAACTAGGCTCCCGTTACCTTTCCAGTGTTACTCTGGTCTCCTTGGAGTCAGAATCAGTCAACTGCTGGTCACCGCCAGTCAGAGCCGGTACTCCCGTGTCAAAGGCTGGTCACCCCATGCCACAGCCTGGTCAGCCCCGCAGCAGACCCGGTACTCCTGTCAATACATGTCTCCCGCTGTGAGGGAGGGAGTTCCAGGATTTTGACCCAGCGACAATGAAGAAACGCCGATATATTTCCAAGTCAGGATGGTGAGTGACTCGAAGGGGAACTTCCAGATGTTTCCATGTGTCTGAGGTGGGGTGTAAACTATGGGGAATATTTTTTACCAGGACAATATTGAAATAATAACACTCAAAGCTGTTTTATGTCAAAAGTGTGAAAATTTAATCTAGATATTGCAGAGACGGATAAAAACTCCCTGGTGCTGAAATGCATTGAGATAGATTTTCATCTTCATCGCCTGGGCAGTAATCTAACAGAGCACATCGACAACCCTTTTATGGAACTACCTGACTTTATTCATTGATTTGAATGGGCTGGAAATCAGACAGGTCCCATAAAGGATGGAGATTATTGCAGTAAAAAAGGAAAGAAAAATTTACATTAATGTAACACCTTTCAAAACTTCAGCACGCTCCAGTGAACTTTACAGGCAATGATGTTCCTGTGAAGTCTCGTCATCGGTTGAATGTAGGAAAGGCAGCGACCGTTTCTGGCAGTGAGCTAAATGATCACGTTCTGTGTTTTAGATGTGGACTGGAGGATAAATATCAGCCAGGGGACTAACTCCCCTCGTCTTCTGTGAAAAGCTCATGGGCTCTTATAAATCGACCTGAGCGAGCCTGGTTTCTTAACATACATAGAATTTACAGTGCAGAAGGAGGCCATTCGGCCCATCGAGACTGCACCGGCTCTTGGAAAGAGCACCCTACCCAAGTCCACACCTCCACCCCATCCCCATAACCCAGTAACCCCACCCAGCACTAAGGGCAATTTTGGACACTAAGGGCAATTTAGCATAGCCAACCCTGAAGATACATCCGTGGTGGATGACACATTATAATGATTTGAATTGCATGTTTAATTTATTTGATGAACAGATGGTATTGAATGTTCTTGATTTAATTATCAGAATAGTTTCCTTAAAATCAAAGAAGTCGGAAAAATCAATTATGAAGATTGTTCGATCGAGACTTGCTAATATTTTCATCTCCCTGGATGTTAGATATGGTGATATAGTTGTACCAATGTATAAAATATTGGCGTGTTTATGCAGGTATTTGTACAGACCCTTTCACAGCCTCAGAATGTTCCAGAGCAATCCATTCAACAAGGTACTTTTAAATAATAGTCTTTATTAGTGTGACAAGTAGGCTTACATTAACACTGCAATGAAGTTACTGTGAAAATCCCCCATGTCACCACATTCCGGCGCCTGTTCGGGTACACAGAGGGAGAATTCAGAATGTCCAAATCACCCAACAGCATGTCTTTCGGGACTTGTGGGAGGAAACCGGAGCACCTGGAGGAAACCCACACAGACATGGGGAGAACGTGCAGACTCCGCACAGATAGTGACGCATGCCAGGAATCGAACCGGGGTCCCTGGCGCTGTGAAACAACAGTGCTAACCACTGTGTTACCGTGCCGCCCATGTGCAATTCACATGGCAGTTTGTGCACAGTAAGGTTCCACAACATCAATGTGATAATGACTGTGAAATCTGTTTTCATGAGGTTGGTTGGCAGACACTGGCAAGAAGTCCCTTGGTCCTCTTCATATTGTGCCATGAGATCTTTCCTGTCCAATCATGAGAGCAGATGTGAACATGGTTCAAGAGAATGACATCTCGCACGGTGCAGAACTCCCTCAGTGAAAAATGCAATGAAAGTCCACCATAGTCCCAGAGGACCATAGGCTACTCTACCCTTTTGAGAGCGAGAGCTGACTGGTGGTGACTTAACCCAAGGGTCACCACACCTCAGGCGAGGGGCCACTTTGAGAATGCAGGGCCTTCTTGGATAACCTCGGCGGAGTGTTGAACCCGTGCTGTTGGTGTCACTCCGCATCACGAACCAGCCATCCAGCCAACTGAGCTGACTGAACCACCCCTCTCCCCCACCCAAAGAATTCTCTCAGTACTGCGGAAAGAATGGCATCCGAGACACTTTGGAGTGGGAACATAACCTATGGCCTTCTCAATCAGAGGCGAGAGTACCTCACTGAATGATGGCTGACATGATGCAAGGTTTGAGGGGGGTGGGGGGGGGCGATGAGAGGAGGATATTATACACAGCACAATAAAACAGCTACAACTTTATGAAGCATTGGTGCCTGCTGTTATTAAGCTGCAAAGGTATTTGAATTTTAAAAGATCTTTCTTCAGGGTGAAAAGAAAACATAAGAGGCTGTGGGGCTGGTATCGCTTTATTTTTGTGGCCCTTAGTATCATGGTAGACAAACTGTTCCAAGCACATTGCATAAGCTATTCACCGTTAAAGATGTAATTCACTGCAGGGAACTGTCGTGCTGTAGGGCAGCAGAATCCAGCAAGAACTGAATAGCATTATGGATCGCCTGACATTCTACGTACCTTTGCAGAAGTGTGTTTAATTAGCTCACAAATAAACTGCTCCCTCTTAACCCTCACCTGCAGTCTGCATCGGCTGAGCCTTTGCAATGCAACGTTAAATGACAGGCACTTAACTGCGGTAAAGCCAGCACAGAGCTGCAGTCATTCATCAGATTGCTCCAGGGCTGTGAGATAGATGGCGAAAGCCAACAGGGTATATAACTGCAAGCGGAGAGAAAGAGAAAGCTGTTTGGGGGAATGATTCATCTCTCCGCTCCTCACAGGCACTGTAGCTGATGGAAGTCCAATTCACGACTCAGGGTCTCATCAATTAAATCGCTCTTCCATTTGTGTTTTTTATGGCTGCCTGTTTTCTAAAGGTCGTCAAGCCCATTGCGGCTCAGGGTTCTTCCTCGAGGGGCCCCCCCTCTTCCAGAAAAGATGCTTTGCACTTGCAGGCAATCCATTCAGGTTGCACGCCAGCCGATTATTTCTTTCGAGATCTGCAAAGCTAAAGACTGTCAGAAATGGCTGGGTTTATTTGTTTGGAATGTGCGGCCAATTTATTATGATGTGAATTGCACAATTGAGTGGAGGAACCAGGGCCTTCAGCGACAACAGGGGCACGATAATATAGGTGACTCTGGCTTATGCACTTCCGGATCTGAGGGTTGAATTTAGCACAGATTGATGATATGAAGGTCTCGAGCTTTTTCATCGACAGTCACCATTTGGTTTCACCTCAACCCCCAGGTTCCCAGCGAGCACAAATCCCAATTGCCGAGAATTCAACACCAGTCGGCACTAACTTGTCAATTTGACTCCAACAGCCCATAAAGACGCAGAGCAGAATATAAATCGCATTTCCATTTCTAACTAAAGCACTTGGGGGGGATAAGATTTTGAAACCTCCCACAAAGTGTGAATGAGTAAGGCAGAAATAATGCAAAATCAGTCACCAAACTATTCCTATCATAATCTTCGCCTGGTCCCTACCCGAGCAGCCAAATTGCCGAACTGGATCAAGGAGCAGACTCATTAAATTTGTAACGCAGTGTGTCCTACAACGTAGAACTCCATTCACCATTTAACAAGAATAATGTATGGACAATGTGCTGCACACACTCCATCCGGTTTCAATTAACGGTCTGGACAAAGTGGAACCGACACATAAGTTTGAGTTTATTTCTTTGGGTCTTCTCCAGGCCAATCTCAGTAATGGTGACCATGGGCGGGATTCTACCCTACCCGGCAGGGCGGGGGGTCCCAGCGTGATGGAGCGGTGGGAACCACTCCGGCGTCGGGCCGCCCCAAAGGTGCAGAAGTCTCCGCACCTTTAGGGGCCAAACCTTCACCTTGAGGGGCTAGGCCCGCGCCGGAGCGGTTTCCGCTCCACCGACTGGCGGGAAAGGCCTTTGGCGCCACGCCAGCCGGGGCCAAAATGTCTTCGCTGGCGAAGCGGGTCCGCGCATTCGCGGGAGCGTCAGCGGCTGCTGACATCATCCCCGCGCATGCGCAAGGGAGGGGGTCTCTTCTGCCTCCGCCATAGTGAAGACCATGGCGAAGGCGGAAGAAAAAGAGTGCACCCACGGCACAGGCCCGCCCGCGGATCGGTGGGCCCCGATCGCGAGCCAGGCCACCGTGGGGGCACCCCCGGGGCCAGATCGCCCCGCGCCCCCCCCCCCTCCCCTCAGGACCCCGGAGCCCGACCGCGCTGCCTTGTCCCGCCGTTCAAAAGGTGGTTTAATCCACGCTGGCGGGACAGGCATTCCAGCAGCGGGACTTTGGCCCATCGCGGGCCGGAGAATCGGCGGGGGTGGGCCCGCCAACCGGCGCAGCGCGTTTCCCGCCCCCGCCAAATCTCTGGTGGCGGAGACTTCGGGACACGGTGGGAGCGGGATGCACGGCAGCCCCTGGCGATTCTCCAACCCGGCGGGGTGTCAGAGAATCCCGCCCCATGAAACTATCATCAATTATCACAAAAACCTATCTGGTTCATTAATGTCCTTTCGGGAAAGAAATCTGCCGTCCTTACCTGGTCTGGCCTACATGCAACTCCAGACTGATAGCAATGTGGCTATTAACTGCCCTGTGCTATGACCCAGCCAAGCCTCTTAGTTCAAGGGTAATTAGGCAAGGCAACAAATGCTTGCTTTGCCAGTGATACCCACATCCCATCAAAGAATAAATATTAAAGAAAAGGCTCCACATTAGTCATCTGACATCAGACATGCCCTCCTCCTTCAAGATAGAACCGAACACCTCACTCCCAACCCCCAGCTCAAGCCTCTTACATTCTTCCAATCTAACCTGGCACATAGGGCATCACTTATTGAAATGTTGATAATTGGGAAATGTTGATGTACAAAAGGGACTTGGGGTCCCTGTGCACCAGTCATTGAAAGCAAGTACGCAGATACAGCAAGCAGTTAGGAAGGTGTTAGATCCCGACAGAGCGTCCACACAGAAGAGATGACAAAGGTTAACAAAAAAGGTTTATTTGCACAAAACTCCAAGAAACAATTCCGCCCCCGGAAGGATCTCCCGCCACGATCCACCTCCGGGGTCGGGGTTTTTATGTCCAGATTCTTCCCTTGTAAAGGTAAACCCTGCACCAGTTTGTGTTCTACCAAAGTTATGGGGAACCTAATGGTCCACACCCTCTGACCCTCATGAGGGTGACAATGCTCACACCTTCCCCCTGGACATTCCGGGGTGTCCATTATGGAGATTCCCCCAGGACGGAGCCATGTTTTTTTGGGTGGGACAACGACAACACCGTCCTCTATACTGAGCTCCACGAACTTTGTCGTGAACGCTTTCAGGTCATCGGGCAAAGCGCAATGTTGGGCCCCGTACAGGATGACGTGCTGGACATGGGCTAGCAGGGCACCCGTCTGGGGCCTGGCACGTATCTGGGAAACTGTGACGCGCAAAGTGTCCCTAAAATGCAAGGCCATGATGACTTTGTCGGCACTGGCGGGCGTCAGTGGCCTGGTTGGCAAGGGCAGGTGACTCGAGGTGTCTGCATGAGAGACCTGTATCCCAAGGCGGTGCTGTAACATGTATTTGTAAGCCGTAATCAATAAAGAACATCTTTGGATCCTCGCGGATGCGACCAGAGGGATTGCCCTATCCTCTTTGAGCAAACCCAACAGGGGCTTGTGATCCATCAACACCGTGAGTGTACACCCGTAGACGTATTGATGGAACTTTTTAACCGCAAATAATACGGCCAGACCTTCCTTCTCGATCTGGGCGTAATTTTGCTCGGCCGCAACGAAAGTCCGGGATCCGAGTGTGATGGACCGTTCGGCTCCGCCGTCCATTTGATGAGGCAAAACCGCTCCGATGCCGTAAGGCGAGGCATCGCAGGTGATCACCAATGGCCTGGCGGGGTCGACGTGGGCAAGCAGCTGCAAAGAAGAGAGCTACTTCTGCACCTCGGCAAAGGTTGCCTGCCGTGGCAGACCCCATGTTCATGCCTGACCCTTCCTTAGTAAATGATGCAGGAGGGCCAACGGGGTTGCAAGGTTCGGAATAATTTATTAATCCAAGGAATGAACAGAGCTCAGTGGGACCACCTAGAATGGGGGACTGCCGAATAGCTCGTACTTTGTCTTTGACGGGTGATGGCCGATTTGGTCCTCGCGGTAACCGAGGTACGTACGTTCCTGGGCGTGGAACATGCACTTCCCCCTCCGGAGCCAAACCCCACAGCCGAAGATCGGCGGAATACTTTGTCAAGATTTCTCAAATGCTCTTGGTCCAACGTTCCGGTGACCAAGGTAGACCGTGACGGTAAGCCCCACAGTAACAGCTTCCCCGAACAGGCGCCGGAATGTGGCGACTAGGGGCTTTTCACAGTAACTTCATTTGAAGCCTACTTGTGACAATAAGCGATTTTCATTTCATTTCAGTATGTTTTCCGTCACTGGCTGGAATATCGCACAGGCCGATGATACCCCGCAAGGCAATCGGGTGAACTCATACAAGCCCTGGTGTGCATTCACTCTTACGTATTTCCTTGAATCCAATGTCAGCTGGAGGTAAGCATGACTCATGTCGAGATTCATACTGGAATGGCCGCTGCTGAGCTTGGCTTAAAGATCCTCGATTCTTGGTACGTGGTAACAGTCTAATCGGGAAACCTGATTCACCATCATCTTGTAATCCCTGCAAAGGTTGACGGTGCCATCAGGCTTCCGCAAGGACGAGCACCACCCAGGTGGTGAATTGGACGGGCAAAATGATGCCCAAACTCTCGAGATGGTCGGGTCCAGCGTCCACCTTCCGTCCCGACGCATATGGAACTAGGTGGGCATGGAATTTTTTCTCAGTTGCGCCGATGGTCCACAGTGATTTGCGCCGTGGCTCCCCGGATGATACCCATCCCCTTATGGAAAACTTTGGGATATTTTGCAAGTATGCCGTTCAGTCCATCCAAGCACATCTGGAAAGTCTGCTGTCAGTTGAGGTGCAGAAGCTTCAGCCAGTGTTGACCCAGTAAGCTAGGGCCACCACCTCATAAGTCGGCCAACAGTAAGCATGCGGATTATTGTCCGTACGCAACGGGAACCACCACTGGGGCTGGTTTAGCACAGGGCTAAAGATCTGGCTTTTAAAGCAGACCAAGGCAGGCCAGCAGCACGGGTTCAATTCCCGTACCAGCCTCCCCGAACAGGCGCAGGAATGTGGCGACTAGGGGCATTTCACAGTAACTTCATTTGAAGCCTACTTGTGACAATAAGCGATTTTCATTTCATTTCAATGTCCCAGTAATTGCCAACAGCTCCCCTGTCTAGGTAGCCAAATGAGCCAGACAATATCTTGTCTGTTCAAGGCCTGTATTACCAATTCGAGCTGACGACTGAGATGGCGGCTCCTGTATCTAGCTCAATCACGATTTGGTGGCCATTGATGTGGAGTGTGACTCATATCAGGGCCACCCTCAGCGCAGCGATACAATTTAGATACAAAAAAATGTCTGCAATTGGGGACATACCTGGCGGGGTGGTGGGTGGGCAGATCATCTCGCAGGCGCCTCTCACCTTGGTCCAGGCGGTCACATGCATTGCAGACCCGGGGTTCCGGCTCTTCTGGGTTTGAGAAAACCACCCGTCTGGTATCCGGGCCATTCTGATTCCTGTCTGGCTCTCGGCGATTGGGCCCGCCTGGGTCAGGGGTTTGCGTCACTTGGACCGAAAAGGCGTTTCTCTGTGGGAGGTTGAATGCCCGAGGCAGAGGGCCTCCAAGCCCTGCAATTCCTACACGCTTTGGTCCATGCTTTCATGGGTTAGAGCCATCTCAATTGACCTCTTTAGGTCTAGGTTTGACTACTAATTTCCTCAGAGTCGCTGTGTTCCGCAAACTAACCTGTCTCGCAGCATTTCGGACAATGAAACCCCGAATTCGCAGAACTCCGTGAACATCTGCAGGTGAGCCAAAAGGTCCATCACAGTCTCCCCTGGGATCTGTCCGGCGATATTGAAACTGTAACACTGGATGATTACGGACAACCAGGAGTTGAAGTGTTTACCCAACAATGCGACCAAAATCCGTGAACGATAGTGTACCTGATGCATTGGGGTACTTGACCATGCTGCACGCGTCAACCCTGCAAGTTGTCAGGAGGACGAGTGTTTGCCGCTCACCCCCAACGCTGGTATTGGCATGAAAGAAATGTTGCATTCTTTCCACATGTTGTGACCAGTCGCCTGTATCCACATCACATGTTTCAAGCTTCCCTATGTGTGATGTCGGTGGGGTGGCCTCCTGAGACGTAAAAAAAAAAAGGGGGCAATGTTGGAGAATTAGGCGCCGCCTGCAGCTTCACTTTATCCTCGTCGCCAGTGTTAGATCCTGACCGAGTGACCGGGGGGGTCTGGTACAAAGGTCCACAGTCTCAGGGTATGGGGTAGGCCATTTTGGACTGTGATGTGGAGAATTCTCTTCACTCAAGAGGGTGGTGATTCCGTGGAATACGCCTCCCGTAAGGCTGTGGAGGACAAGGCACAATGTACTTCAGAAATAAATAAATTTCCAGGCACAAAAGGTGTCAAGGGGTCTGGGGAGAGACGGGTGTGTGGCGTTGTGATAGAGGATCAGACATAATCACATAGAACGGCAGAGCAGGCTCGAAGGATTAATGGTCTGGGCCAGCCCCCATTTTCTATGTTTCTAAGCAGTCGCAGAGTCTGGGATTCAGGGCTTCAGTAATCAGCTTTCCAACAGCCTTTAAATTGCTTATGCACTGACTCTATACCTAAAAGTATGACAATGCAGGCGTATCTGTATAAATTACAGCCACTGGTAAGTAATTGGGTAATTACTGAGGAGTACAATCAATATCAATAACAGGTTAACTCTGCTCTTGTTTCCAAAATCACGAGCATGCTTGCATCTAAGGTGAAGCTTTGTGTTTAGACAAAGAGGGAATGAGTCTGGACTGTGAATTATGTTTGATTCAATTCACAACAAAGTGCCAGAGCTAATAACACGGTCTGAGATCTATTTACAAATTAACTGGAATTACTTCGCTCCTAGTCCTCTACTTATTCCATTCCCTCCGACCATTTTTCGACAGCATTACCAATCTTTTCCCGTGAACCGAGTGGTCAATGTCCCACTTAACAGGAAAGCTCCATTTGTGTGAAATAGTGCAGCAAATTTTCCTTCCAGTTGTTCAAATGCGCAGATAGAGCATCTCTCCCTTGCAGAGAGGAGTGTGAAAGTCGGTGAGGTGGGTGCGGGGTATCAATAAGTGATCACAGTGTACAAGAATTCTCTTCCTATCACTCACTGGTTTGGTTTTTTGCTGTATTTCATCACTGTGTTATTTTGATGCTACAGAACTCGACAGAATGAATGAATGCCCTCACACTGCCGACAATGAACGGGCTGCATACCTGAGATAGATTATTTCTTCCAATTAGTACCCCATTGTATCCCCTTAGTACCCCAAAGATTGCTCACAGTTACTCTATTAATGGCGTCTGGGACATTCCTCATCAAAAACATATTTGGAAAGCAAAAGCGAGAGGCAATAAAGAAAGTATTTCATTCATATAGTGCCTTTCACAACCATAGGGCGTCCCAAAGGGCCTCACAACTAAAGATGTCAAATGCTTGGGTATCCCAAATCCCAGAAAAGAAACTTATAATACCTACTCTCTACGTATTTTTGAACTATGTATGAATTAAGAAAAGATGTGAAGGCCAGTGAAGGATGTCCCAGATGCTTTTGTGATGATTTTAAACAAAATTGAATGTTTATTAAACAGTTAAACAGGCAAGAAAGTCAACTAAAAACAATCTTGACTAAAGTAATGGTTACAAATGTAATATTTAAATGTACTCTGTTCCAAACCTGTATTTCCCCACCCTCAGAGCTAAACGTCCCCAAACAACATCCCATAAGTTTTAAACCTGTAAGCAAAGTCCGAAAATAGTTGCCACGCCAGGCACCTGTATGTCTTGGGGTTGCTTTCAATTTAGGATAGAGACAACTGGTTTCTCAAACAGGCTTTCTCCAGGCACAGCTTGGGAGTTGGCTCAGCTTCCTGCTGTGTGGGTTGCGGTCTCAAAAGAGCTCCTTTGCGTAGGGTGAACGTTGAACGTCTTTCCTTTTGATCTTCCACTATCTGAACTCACCTTCTCAAAAGTCATTCTCCATTGCCTTTATTACATGAGCTCACCTTTTAGAATGTGAATGTGAAATTCACCCCCATCTCCTCTTTTAAACTTTTACCATCTTACCTTTAACTTTTGACACACTATTCTCCATTGTTACCAACTTGCCTTTGATAAACATTTGTTTTTAATGATGCTCGGCTGATTGGCATATCATCAACTTAGCCAGCCTATCTTTCTACAATTTCTGTTTTTAAAATAGTTTATTTTTCTTTAAACATATAACCATCGGAACACATTCCCAATTATTTGGTTTCATGTCTTTCATTTTATCACAATTTCCTAACTCTACCAAAACAGAGAGATCAGCGAAGTAATTTAAAAAGTAAATTCAGAATAGTGATCCTTTTAGGTTGCATTCATGGATCCAGTGCACATTTGAGAAGGAGAGGAACTGGGCATACTCACTGGACATCGGCCATGGGATCAAGTCACACATGGGCAAGGACACCTCCTGCAAACTAACACCCACGACCTGTCCTTATCTGATGAATTAGTACTCTTCCATCTTCCTTTCCACAACATTTTGGCAATATTTTTGACATCAAATGCAATCAAAAATGTTCAAAGGCATCAAGTTCGCTCACTAACATCAAACGTGATCATCAGCCTGCATTGAGAAACAAAATGAAATTAATCACTTAAACAATATCTTAATTTATTAAGTTTTCCGTTTAGACCAAAAGAAGTTTCCATTTTACATGCATCAGAGTTCCATAAGATCCATGAAAAGCATAAAATCCAAGAAGACCATAAAAACCCAGATCCCCGTCTCTCTTCACCAACTCTCTTCACCCCACCCCTTGACTTCATCAACCTGAATACGCACCTCCTCCTGTCAGCCATTGCTGGTCCAGATCACTTGAAGTAACAGAGGCCTTCACCAGGCCCAACCAGCTCTGCGAGCAGAGTGCTCCAGTGTGTTGTTTGGGGGGGGGGGGGGGGGGTGATGGGGCAAAGAGAGTAGACGTTTGGTCAGGAGAGAGCGGGAAGAGGGGGGGAGTACGGAGTGGGGGCAAACGGCGAGGAGAGAGTGAGGAGGAGAAAGTGTGGGAGGAGAGGGGGAACAACATGGAGAGGAGGAGAAGGAGGGACAATGTGGGTTTTGGGGGGAGATGGGGGGGGGGGGGGAAACAAACTGCTGTGATCTGTTGCATAATATCGGGGTTTATACAGACCTGGAAAGTTATAAGCCTCAGGAAGAAAGAACTTGGGTTTCATTCTTTTTTAAAAATGATTCTACGATGGGATGTAGGTGCTGCTGTCAAGTCCAGCATTTGTTACCCATCCCTGAGTTCCCTTAGATGAGTGGCTAACTCGGCCAAAGCAGCGACAGCCACAATGCTGTGGGTCTGGAACAATGATGGGCAACCTGGGCTGGTGAGTGGGCCGCGTGAATTGCCCTCCTTCATCTCAGTGGGCTGCAAGATTGAAATCGGACTTGTTTACTAACTATCACCTTTAGTTACGATCCCAGCTGATGTTATAACTAGACGGAGAGATCCCAAAGTCAAACCCTAGCTCAAAAGACTATCGGCGGGATTATCCGTTCCCCAGACTAAGTGTTGATGCCCGCGCAGGATTCGTGGATTTCCACGACAGCAAATCCAGTACCGCACCTGGACCGATCCAGCAACTGTTGAGGGGCCGGCACTGGCACCACGTTGAACACAATCAATTCCACTGGTAAACGGCGCCGGATTCACCGGATTCACGATTGATACTCGGAAGACTGACAAGCTGCAACCGCGTATACTCATTACAATCCCCACACACACACCCATCCCATATGCAGACCACAGCAATGGTGTTCCATGCCCGTTCACCCCGTCCCCACAGCCCATCTCTTGGCCACCCCTCTGCTACTCCCCCCCCCCCGGCCCTGGCACGATTTGGAAAGCGAAACAGGTTCTCCGCCCAATCGTGTTTCCCGATTTTAGACGGCGGAGAATGCCGCCCCGTAACGTTTTTCAAAATCAAACATGGAGGAACAGACCCACGGAACCACTCTTACCTTGTTAACAACAAGAAAAAAACATTTATTAAACGTGAAAAAATTGGATGATGATACAATATACCTTCACCCTCCCTTTAGCTTGGCAATTACACATAGGTCTAGGATCAACACAGATTACAAAGTACATCTCAATCTACAGAGTCCCTTTTACACACACAAGATGAGTGCAGGCAAGCACATTCTCCACTCTGAATCCCAAGTGAATGTTTGTGGAAGTCTCGTCAGAAACCCCCCCAGGTGATTGCCACATGAGAGTTTTCACAATGCACTCCCAAAAACACACTTTAAAATCTTTTCTCGTAATTACATTTTCCTTTCGCCGTTTGCATTCCGAAATCCAGACCATTTTTACAAATTACTCTTTGAAACAAAGCTTCCGCTCCACTTCTAACAACGATACCGGTCCAGGATTTTCCACTACCCCTTTTAGGATTCCTTTGTCTTAACTGCTTTTATGCAAACTCCGAGGTCCACCCACCAATTTCCATAGTTATTTCAACTCGCGTTCCACAGGTTGTAATTAAATTCTCACAGACCTGAAATTCATTTCAGATATCTTTCTGGTGTCTGAGCCTTCTTCTTAGCTCAGCCTTTGAGGAGCAGGTCTCTATTCTTTTGAAAACTTCTCACCATTTCTCCAGTTTTGTTAACTAGCTGCTCTTCAGACCTCTGCAATTGTTTTCTCAACCATTACTCTATGGTATGGCTTTTCTTCTAGCAAAGCTGAGAGAGATGTTCCCTCTCTAGTCTTTTAAACCAATTGCTTCTAGCAGAGCTGTGAGTGTTGCCTTCTGTCTCACTACCTACCACAGCTACAAACAAATTAGCTAAACTGAAATGTAAAAGCTTCCCTGCATCACAAGGACCCAGTTGCTGAGCAACCACTGCAGGTTTATTTTTTCTTCATGCTGGAGCCCTCTCTAAGCACAATACAAACACATTTGGAACTCAGCCAACCACCACACATGCAGACACCTTTGTCCGGCATGATTATAACCCTTCCTGTCACAGAAACATTAAATTAAACCCACTTAAAAATATACCTTATTTCTAATGTTTACAAATATAAATCTCTCAAAACTATCTATTTTTTCCTAACATCCGTGAATAAGAATGAATGCATTTTATACATGGTGGGTATTTCATAACATGTTATAAAAAATGCTTAATCGTTCATATATTATTAGAACTGCCATTAACTTCACGTGGTGACAACAAAATAAATATTTACACTCAATTAGATGCAAAGGGAGCGCATGGTCCACACAGTCAATGTTGTTAGCAATCACTTCACTTGCCCTTGCTTTCCATGTAAGTCACTTCTGTCATACCAATAGGAAAGAAGCTACAGATGGAAACCAGCTGAATGTAGCAATTCTGCGTGAGGGCAACGGTCGATAATATGTCTCATGGGCTGCACTTAAAACCCAGATGGGCCGGCCACAAGTGGGCCGCGCGTTGTAGCTTGCCTCACATGTAGGCCAGGCCAGGCAAAGGACATTAGTGAACCAGATGGGTTTTTACAACAATCGATGATAGTTTCATCGTTACCATTACAGATAATAGTTTTCAATTCCAGATTTTGTTTATTAATTGAATTTAAATTCCACCAGCTGCCAAGGTGGGAATTGAACCCATGATCTCGAGCCTTTGCCTGGGCCTCTGGATCATTAGTCCAGTGACTTTACCACTATGCCAATGTCTGCCCTTAAATTCACAACCGTCAGGACATCCTTAAGTGCTTTCCAGCCAATTGCGTACCTTTGAAGCTTGAATTACGAAAGTAAGATAGGGGAACATTGCCACCCAAATGACACACAGCAAGGACCCAATGAAGTGTCCATAATGGGTCAGCATGGTAGGACAGTGGTTAGCACTGTTGCTTCACAGCATCAGTGTCCCAGGTTCGATTCCCGGCTTGGGTGACTGTGCGAAGTTTGCATGTTCTCCCCGTGTCTGCACGGGTTTTCTCCGGGTGCTCCGGTTTGCTCCAACAAATCCCGGAAGACTTGCTTGTGTGATGAACTGAACATTTTGAATTCTCCCTCAGTGTACCCGAACAGGCGCCAGACTGTGGCGACTAGTGGCTTTTCACAGTAACTTCATTGCAGTGTTAATGTAAGCCTACTTGTGGCAATAAAGATTTTTTTTTTTTAATTAATTATTTATCTAACTAGGCAAAGTAGTACTGGCACTTTAACTTAATCTGACTGAATGTCCTCATCTTGTAAACAGTGGAAATGATGCTGTCTGGTAACCTTCACTGGAGGTTGAGGACCCCGGTTGAGGATAAACTTGGACATGGTCCAAGGTGCACTCTATGACTGCATAATGGACTAATGCTTACTGTCTGGGCTCAGACATAAAAGGTTGGCCACTTCAGCAAGGGACTGGAGGATTGCCAGTACACCTTGGCAGATCATTGCCTTTGGTGAGTGGGTGGGTGGGGGGGGGGGGGGGGGGGGAGAGTGGGATATTGGGGAAAAGAGCAAACGAGCCTATAAATATTGTACATAGCTCATCAGTTGGAAAGTAGTGAAATAACATTCAATTCAGCAATAAGCTAAAATAAGCCAAAAATAATACATTCCTCCCTTTTCATGGCTGCAATTAAAACAGGAAGGAATTGCCCTGTCTTTCAAACTAATGATGAACTCTCATTGGGAACGCGGAGCAGATCTTTAATTTGTCTATCTCTGAAAAACGCAGGTATTGAGTCGATTTAGATGATGGATTTCAGGGGAACCTGTTTGTTGCTGAAGTTGTTCTTTAAATTATCTTTTGTTCAGCGGCAGCAGCGAGCACATAATGTGTAGAAGCAATAGGGCAACTTTAAATGAACTGGAAAATAAACAGTTTATGAATCCGGCATCATGCTCACACTGCTCACTTAGATTTGTTTTGTGAAGTCATCCATCAAGAAGATTGTAATCGCCCTCTTCCCTCTGAATTTACTGTCTTCCTCTCCCCCATCAGCCTCTACCTTTCCGTATAAATGCTCCAATTGTCTTTGTCTCTAAGAGGATCATCTCCTCCACTTCCTTTTAACCGTATCCCATCCCGCCTTCTAAACCCACTCTCTCTGCAAGTCATTTGCAGCTGAACTTTCATTCACCCACATATGGCCTTCTGTTCATATTCTTCTGCTCTTGCCAATTCTCAGTCATTTCCTCATTTCCACTTGTTCTGATAAAAACATCTACTCTCTCCCATCCCTTGGTTATTGGTCCCCGCATCTTTTTGCCCTCGGGTCCAAGGGCCATGGGCTTGAGCAAAGAGCCTAAAGCGCAATCACTGCCTGAGAGTGTGGTGGAGGCAAGGTTCAGCCAAAACATTCCAAAGGGAATCAGGCTGTTAAATCTGGAAAAAAGGAATATGCAGGATTAGAGTCACAGAGTCATAGATGTTTACCGCATGGAAACAGGTCCTTCGGCCCAGCTGGTCCATGTCGCCCAGTTTCTATCACTAAGCTAGTCCCACTTGCCCGCATTTGGCCCATATCCCTCTATACCCACCCTGCCCATGTAACTGTCGAATTGCTTTTTAAAAGAAAAAAAATTGTACCTGCCCCTACCACTGCCTCGGGCAGCCCGTTCCAGATGCTCATCACCCTCTGAGTAAAGAAATTTCCCCTCTGGTCTCTTTTGTATCTCTCCCCTCTTTAGCAATGGGGCTGGTTTAGCACAGTGGGCTAAAGAGCTGGCTTGTAATGCAGAACACGACCAGCAGCGCGGGATCAATTCCCGTACCGGCCTCCCCGAACAGGCGCCGGAATGTGGCGACTAGGGGCTTTTCACAGTGACTTCATTTGACGCCTACTTGTGACAATAAGTGATTATTTATTTATAAAACCTATGCCCTCTAGTTCTAGACTCCTCTACCTTTGGGAAAAGATGTTGACTATCGACTTGTTCTATGCTCCTCATTATTTTATAGACCTCTATAAGATCACCCCTAAGCGTCCTACGCTCCAGGGAAAACATTCCCAGCCTCTCCCTATAACTCAGACCATCAAGCCCTGGGTTATGGAGAGAAGGTGGGAGAATGGCACGAAGTTGCTCTTGGGGGAGCCGGTTCAGACACAGTGGACACAATAGCCTCGTTCTGTGCTGTGACATGTGATAATGTGAACTTAATTTAGCCAGCCATCATTAGACCTGCGAGGACACAGGCCTTCAGGCCTTATTGTCCTCTTCCAAAACCACCAACTACTAGAATAATCCCCGTCTTATTTTCTGTGGCTAAAAATCAGCTCATCATGCCCCTCGCTCCCATCCCCTCTGCCCTCAACACATGTAGAGGACGCATGTACTTGGAGCAGAGAATCACCTGGAAGTTCCTCTCCAAGCCTCTCACATCCTGGTTTTAAATTATATCGCTGTTTCTTCACTGTTGCCCAGTCTTGAACTCTCTCCCTAACTGCACTAGGGGTGTACCTCCACCACATGGACTGCAGTGGTTCAAGTTGGCAGTTCATCACCACCTTCTCAAAGACAATTAGGGACTGGCAAAAATAAATGCTAGCCTAGCCAAGCCAGCGATGCCCATTGACTGAATAAAAAAAATTAAAACCTCTTCTTGTATTCAGCTTTTGGTCAGCCTTCCTCCTTCGGCAGCCAGTTTTTTCATGTACCTCTTATGAAATGCCATGGAATGTTTCCCTGGAGTAAAATTGGACATCATAAAATGCTTGTGAAACTCCTTTGTCTGCATGGTAGCACAGTGGTTAGCACTTTTGCTTCGCAATGCCAGGGTCCTAGGTTCGATTCCCGGCTTGGGTCACTGTCTGTGTGAAGTCTATACGTTCCCCCGTGTCTGTGTGGGTTTCCCCCGGGTGCTCCGGTTTCCTCCCACAAGTCCCGAAAGACGCGCTTGTCAGGTGAATTGGACATTCTGAATTCTCCCTCTGTGTAGCCGAACAGGCGCTGTAGTGTGGCGACGAGGGGATTTTCACAGTAACTTCATTGCAGGTTAATGTAGGCCTATTTGTGACAATAATAAAAAATTATAATTATAATTCAAACATTTAATACAAACAGGTTGAACGTTTTATTGAAAGGTCAGACGGAGGAATTTGAGAAGAAGGTGTTAATATCATCCTTTCACCGTGTAGTTCAGGGTATATCGTGGCCAATTGACAAGAACTACTGAAAACATCTTCTCTGCTGAAATAATGCCAAGCCCTGGAAAATGAAGAGTAAATTGGTCCTGAATTAGTGCATCACAACTTAATATCATATGACAAAGTAATAGTTCATGCTAAATAACTGTTTAAATGGGGAACAATGATACAGATTCATTTGTCTTAGTGTTGCCTGGATTGATAATCATCCCTTTCACAATCTGAATGGGCATCCCTGCTGATTACAATACAAGTTGATATACCTTACTAATTAAGCTGATGACGTCTCAATTGAATGATAAGAAAAGTGTGTTTTCTTTTTGGCAATAATATAAATTGTACATCCGCGATTTCAAATATTGAAGACTGGATTTTATTAAAACATAATTAAATATGAATTGGTTCTTTCTTGGAAACTTCTGGGATTCTTCATCTCTCTGCCTTCCCGTCCTCATTCAACATTTGAGATGGGTATCACCTGAAGCTGATTCCCCCAGTTTCTTCTCTTCCCGTTTAACTCTTTCCACTCCATCGTTCTACAAGTACTCTTTCAAGGTGTCACTGGACCAGGAATCCAGAGGCCCAGGCTAATGTTCTCAGTGGATGTGTTCAAATCTCACTGCGGAAGCTGGTGGCATTTAGATTCAATTAATTAATAAATCTGGAATTGAATCTGGAACCTTGTTCATGGTAACCATGGACGACATGGCGGCACAATGGTTAGCACTGTGTTTCCTCTGGCTGCTCAGGTTTCCTCCCACAGTCTAAAGATGTGCACGTTAAATGGATTGGCCATGAAAACATTATCCCTCGGCGTCCAAATATATCCAGGTTAGGTGGGGTTACAGGGATAGGGCGGGTGTGGGCCTAGGAATGGTCGGTGCAGACTTGATGAGCCGAACGGCCGCTTTCTGCACTGGAGGGATTCTATGGATCGCATGACCTTTAACCCTTTAAACGCCCCTTGGAAGCCATTGGCGGCTCGACATGTTCATCATCGCATCCACCCCTCCCCTACTTACCCGCACCAAATGAAAAGCAAACAAGCTCTTCCTCTGACATCTTTACAAAAAAAAGTCTTGCATTTATATCTTGCTTTCAATGACCACTTGATGTCTCCAAGTGCTCCATCTTCAAGGCACAAGTCAGGAGTGTAATGGAATATTCTCCATTTCCCTGGATGAGTGCAGCTCCAACAACACTCAAGAAGCTCAGCACCATCCAGGACAAAGCAGCCCCCTTGATTGCTCCTCCTTCCACAAACATTCAAACCCTCCACCACCAATGAACTGGCAGCCATGTCCATCTAAAAGATGCACTGCAGTAACTCACCAAGGCTCCTCCGACAGCACCTTCCAAACCCACGTCCACTACCATCTAGAAGGACAAGAGCAGCAGATACCTGGGAACCCCACCACCTGGAGGTTCCGCTCCAAGTCACTCACCACCCCGACTTGGAAATATATCGCCGTTCCTTCACTGTTGCTGGGGCAACATCCTGGATCTCCCTCCCTTTCAGCACAGTGGGTGTACCTACACCTTAAGGACTGCAGCGGTTCAAGAAGGTGACTGACCACCATCTTCTGAAGGGCAACTAGGGATGGGCAATAAACGCTGGCCTAACCAGCGACGCCCACATCCCGTGAATGGATTTTAAAAATACAAGGGCTTGGTGTCAGGTGAGAGTATTGCTGAACAGGGGGTCCTTAGAAAGTTGTGAATGAGACAGAGGTGCTAAAGGCTAATTATGAGCAGAGTGAGAGCAGTCAGAGGATGTGGGCGCCGGTAGCAAGGCCAGCATTTGTTGTCCCTCCTTAACTGCTCTTGAACTGAGTTATTTGGCCATTCCAAAGGCAGTTAAGAGTCAGTCACTTTGCTGTGGGTTTTGGATGACAGATTTCCTTCCCTAAAGGGCATTTGCGAATCAAATGGATTTTTATGCCAATCGATGAGAGAATCAAAAGAATCCCTGCAATGCAGAAGGAGGCCATTCGGCCCATCGAGTCTGCACAAACCCCCTGAAGGAGCACCTTACCTAGGCCCAGACCCCCACCCAATCTACCTAACCTGCACATCTTTGGACTGAGAGAGGAAACCGGAGCGCCCGGGGGAAACCCAGGCAGACATGGGGAGGAAGTGAAAACGCCACACAGGCAGTCACCCAAAGTCGGAATTGAACCCGGGTCCCTGGTGCTGTGAGGCAGCAGTGTTAAGCACTGTACCACCCCGTATGATTAAATATGCTGGACGACATCTGGAGTTGGTAACAGGCAGCGCGCCATAGAAAAAGGCAAGTTCTAGTCATTTAGCCAGACTTTGCTAGAAAGGGAGGGCTTCAGTTTCCAAGTCTATCCCATCCCAGTGATGTGATCCAACCGGAGCTTAAGCCTATAATTCAATTACCTGTGATATTTTCTTTGTTTATCAAAAGTGACTAGCTGATAACGTGCAATCAAATTCTGGACCATATTTATGGAAGTGAGGGCTTAAGTGGGTCGGTGCAGACTCGATGGGCCAAATGGCCTCCTTCTGCACTGTATGTTCTATGTTCTATGTAACTAAAAAATATATATTTTAGTCACCTAAAAAGAGAAAACATGGAATGTGCATCTATCAGTGGCGCGATCAGAGCAGTACAACAGAAATTAGCTGTCAGGGTGTTTTTCATATCTATTTAAATATTTATTTGGACCTTTTTAAATTCATAATTCTTTTGACAGACAGTGTGACAGCCCCAGGAATATTTCAAGGAACCTACTCTGAAAGAATATTTCATTGTTTGTTTCAAAATAAATTTGAAGAACCCAATTCTTTTTTTTTCTAACTAAGGAGCAATTTAGCTTGGCCAATCCACCTGCTCTGCACATCCTTGGGATATGGGGGCGAGACCCACGCAAATACAGGGGGGGGGGGGGGCAGTGTGCGAACTTCACACGGACAGTGACCCGGGGCAGGGATCAAACCCGGGTCCTCGACGCAGGAAGGCAGCAGTGCTAACCACTGCGCCACCATGCCGTCCCTAAGAGTATTTGATTGTTGACAGGCCTTTATTCAGTTTTCATCACACGCTCATCAGGAGCCGGATGGAAATGGGTTTCAAATGGATTCTGTTAAATTCTGACCTGTACTGTGTTGAATCTCACGGCAACCAGATGCCAATAGTTTCTGATATTTAAAGAAAAATGGATTTTCCCACTTTGCTTCTGTATCTTGTGACACAGAGGCATCTTCTTTTAATTACAGGTTTCTGGAACCTTTCAATAGCAAAAGCAACAAACATCAGCAGAACTCAGGGCCAAGATATCAATTCCTACTGCCCGAACTCTGCTCAACCCCCAGCACGTCCTGCAGAGTGTTAACACAACCTGTCAGCAGTCAGCGGACTGTGTACCCTTCTCACCCACTGGGCTGGATTGTCCAGCACCCCCTGCCCCCCCCCCCCCGCCCCATCACCCCCGTGGTGTGTGTTCCAACAGTGAAGGCCCACCATTGGACGGCGGCAGGATCTTCTGCTCCCGTCGATGTTTACGGGACTTTGCGTGCCCCGTACCCACCAGCAGCAGGAAACAGGCCGCGGGGGTCACCATCGGCAGGACCAGCGGGGGTCACCATCGGCAGGACCAGCGAGGGTCACCATCGGCAGGACCAGCGGGGGTCACCATCGGCAGGACCAGCGGGGGTCACCATCGGCAGGACCAGCGGGGGTCACCATCGGCAGGACCAGCGGGGGTCACCATCGGCAGGACCAGGGGGGGTCACCTTCGGCAGGACCAGCGGCGGTCACCATCGGCCGGACTCAGAGGAGCCTGCCAGCGTGCTACTGTGCTAATCACTTGCACGGTAGCACAAGTGATTAACACTGTGGCTTCACAACGCCAGGGTCCCAAGTTCGATTCCCCGCTGGGTCACTGTCTGTGCGGAGTCTGCACGTTCTCCCCGTGTCGGCGTGGGTTTCCTCCGGGTGCTCCAGTTTCCTCCCACAGTCCAAAGACGTGCAGGTTATATCATAGAATTTACAGTGCAGAAGGAGGCCATCCGGCCCATCGAGTCTGCACCGGCTCTTGGAAAGAGCACCCCACCCAAGGTCAACACCTCCACCCTATCCCCATAACCCAGTAACCCCACCCAACACTAAGGGCAATTTTGGACACTGAGGGCAATTTATCATGGCCAATCCACCTAACCTGCACATTTTTGGACTGTGGGAGGAAACCGGAGCACCCGGAGGAAACCCACGCACACACGGGGAGAACGTGCAGACTCCGCACAGACAGCGACCCAAGCCGGAATCGAACCTGTGACCCTGGAGCTGTGAAGCAATTGTGCTATCCACAATGTTACCGTGCTGTGTGGTTAGGTGGATTGGCCTTAAGGATAAATTGCCCTTAGTGACCAAAAAAGGTTAGGAGCGGCTATTGGGTTACGGGGATAGGGTGGAAGTGAGGACTTAAGTGGGTCGGTGCAGACTCGATGGGCTGAATGGCCTCCTTCTGCACTATGTTCTATCTATCCTATGTTTTGCCCACAGAGTTCCTCGGCGGCAAATGTGGCAGAGACTGGGGGCTCCCGAGCCACACCAAGTGATGCATAACACAGAATTAACCAAAATTGCCGCAAATCGTCGTCTTATAGGCCGACAAGGCTGTCACGACAGACTCGGAATTTACAATGTTTTTGCACAGAGTGCTGGTTGAGGCGAGCGAGCCAGCGTTCGGCTCACCAGCATTCCTCACCGCATCGCAGGGCTGGAAAGACTCCGCATGGGTGGCCCACGGCGTCACGCTGGAAGGACAGGGCCGGGAAAAGCCGGCAATGCCAGGAATCCCGAGATCGTGTGCCATCTTTAAAGGACGACAGGGGGCGGTGCCCGGGTGCCAGGGCAGGAGCCTCCAACCTGTGCACACCTGGTGGGTTCCCTTTGCCTGGTTCCCGTTGTGCAAAAGCAGTTGTGAGCCTTGCCAGCGAGCGGGGCGACTAGCGGGGGGGCGGGGGGGGGAATCTTGAAGTGAGGGGGGGGGGGGGGGGGGGTGGGGGGGGGGGGGGGGGGGGGGGGGGGGGGGGGGCGGGGGGCGTTGGACGATAAGGCCTTTAATGAGATGTTAATTTGCTGAAAGGAGATTCCCGACCTTTCTGGGCGGGAACCTCGTCACATCGGGTGAGGCAGGGAAATACACAAAACGAGATCTGGCCAGTGAGATTCTGACTGGTGATAGTTTGCAGCCTAGTCCCTACTTGCGCTCGCGGCGAACACGGGTGCAGCATCGCGGCCTCTGTGTCGAAATCTCTGTTTTGGAGCACCCCTCGGAATTGCAGCGAGAGTTTTTATTGTGCTCAAGTACAATGTAAATGTGAGTTGTACGTAAATAAAACTAATATTCATTCAGTTTAATAAGGCGCTGAGAAAATGCCAAGCTGGCTTCAGGCAGTTCATGGATGAATCTTTTGTTGCTGCCCCAATGTGCAGTTGAATGGTACACACTCCGTTCAAATCTGCGATCCAGGTCAGAACCCAAGTCACAAGTTAAATTTGTGTCTTTCCACCAGCTGCCAGGACATGAAGGAAAAGAAGTTTCTCAGTACAGATCTGAGTGGATAAACAGCCTCAATACAAAACTGTCCAATATCAGAGAATCCCTACAGTGCAGAAGGGGGCCATTCTGGCCATCGAATCTGCACCGACCCTCCGAAAGAGTACCCTACCCAGGCTCACGTCCCCATCCCATCCCCATAACCCAGTAGCCCCACCTAACCTTTTGGACACTAAGGGCAATTTAGCATGGCCAATCCGCCCAACCTACACATCTTCGGACTGTGGGAGGAAACCGGAGCACCCGGAGGAAACCCACGCACACACTGGGAGAACGTGCAGACTCCTCACAGGCAGGGACCTTCACACAGTTACCCGAGGTCAGAATTGAACCCGGGTCCCTGGCGCTTGTGAGGCACTAACCACTGTGCCGCCGTGCTGTCCCGACCATGCCACCTGCAATAATTCTGTACTAATTGTGATTCAATTGGCAGTTGTACTCACAAAGGCCATAAGGTGGACTGTATATAGCAAGTGGCATCTGGTGGAGATGGCTCCTTTTAAAGTTTGGAATAAAGCAACATTATTCTGGCAACTTCGTCCTTCATCTGGCCGTGTTGAGAGTTGAGCTTGAGGCTGAGAGTAAGGGAATGGAAGCATAGAAAGCGTTCCAGCACTGGCACCGTGTATACAGGATTATCTCGGGACATTATCTATCCAGCCACTTGCTAAGTTCTGCAGAAATTGTGATTCGCATAAAATGACAGCATGTGGAATTGGAGGTAACCTTGTGAACTGGGTTGGTAATTGGCAGCTGAGGGCAGAGTGTAGAGATAAAGGGCGTGTTCTCTGTTTGGCGGGCAGTAACAATTGGCGTTACACAGGAATGTGTGGGCCTCAGCTTAGACCCCATCGATACTGATGGTGTAGAAGAAAGGATAGAATGATGTATATACGAAGTGAGGAGGCTTTGCAACTTGTCTGGATGGGAGCAAGAAGTTACAAAGAGACATAGAGATAGACTCATTGGGGAACATTATGGCAAATGAAGTTTAGTGTGGAGCGGCAGGGGGGTCACCCACTTTGGATCAGAATACTTTCTTAATTGTGAGGGAATAGGATTGAAGGACTTTACTGTTTATGTACTCAAGTCAATGGTAGTTAGTGAATTTATAGGTAGAGTATGGTCTATGAAGAATCCATGGCATAGTGATATCGTCACTGGACTAGTAAGCCAGAAACCATGGGTAATGCTCTAGAGGCCTGGGTTAGAATCCTAATGGAGAATGGCGGAATTTGAATTTAATAAAAATCGGGAATTAAAACCGTTGCTGATCACCGTAAAAGCCCACCTGGTTCACCAATGCCCTTAGGAGAAGGAAATCTGCCATCCTTACCTGATCTGGCCTATAGTTTTGGTCTCCTTCTCTGAGGAAGGATGTCCTTGCTCTCGAGGGAGTGCAGCGAAGGTTTACCAGACTGATTCCAGGGATGGCGGGACTGTCGTATGAGGAGATATTGACTACGTTGGGATTGTTCTTGCTGGAGTTCAGAAGAATGAGGGGGGATCTCATAGAGACTTATAATGATTGCTGCACCATAAACACGTCTTCTGTTACCCTCGACATCACGGTACCTCCATACCTGGTCCTACCATGCAAAAGGCGAATGTAACGCTGGCCATCACCCCGCTGGGTTCTTTTTAACAGGGGGTGAATGTGGTAATACCAGGTATTGCAGTACCTGAGAGGTGGATGACCATTGGCTAGACCTAGGAGCCTACCATTGGCTAACGCACATAGCTCCACCCTGAGAGGCAGGGTATAAGAACCAATGCCCTCCCAGCAGCCTTCACTTTCTGTATCGAAGCTGCTAGGTACAGTTCTAGCTGATTAAAGCCTATTAGTTATGACTCACCTTGTCTCGAGAGTAATTGATTTTGCATCACAGAACTAGACAGGGCAGATGCAGGGAAGATGTTACCAATGATGGGTGTGTCCAGAACCAGGGGTCACAGCCTGAGGATTCAGGGTAAACCATTTCGGACAGAGATAAGGAGACATTTCTTCACACAAAGAGTGGTGAGCCTGTGGAATTCATTACCACAGGAAGTAGTTGATGCTAAATCATTGAATATATTCAAGAGGCGGCTGGATATAGCACTTGGGGAGAATGGGATCAAAGCTATGGGGAGAAAGCAGGATTAGGCTATTGAGTTGGATGATCAGCCATGATCGTGATGAATGACGGAGCAGGCTCGAAGTACCAAAAGGCCTCTTCCTGCTCCTATCTTCTATGTGTCTATGTACATGTGACTTCAGACCCACAGCAATGTGGTCGACTCTCAAATGCCCTCTGAAATGGCCGAGCAATTCACTCGGTTCAAGGGAAGCCAGGGACACCCACATCTAATGAATAAAACAAAATGAATCAATACTGGGATGTTAGCCATCGCGAGAATGCTGACTTTGACACGTCTATCCTTCCCATGGATGTACAGGATCGACACTGGTGGTACTGCTCCAGGCCTTTGAGGAGGGACCCTAGGCCGAGCATTGGACTACTCAGTCACCTGGGGACTCGTTTTTAGCCTGAAAGCAAGTCGCCCTCGACTCCCGAGGGACTGCCTGAGAAGATGGGTGCAAAAGATAATCACAAAATCTGACCTTTATCTCAGGAGGGAATATAAGGTGAACAGAATGATGCATCAGTTACACAGAGGCTTGCTTAAACTCACCCTCACAGTTTAAAGAAACTCCTTAAAATCCAGCACTTTCACAGCCTCCCCTAATATCTCCCTGACAGTCGGTGCCACGGTTTCTTCAATAATGCTCCTGTTGGAGCACCTTTGGGACATTTCAATATGTGAGAGCTGCTTTATAAACACAAATTATTGTTGTTACAAATGTTTAAATCCCCCAGACATGGCTCACTATAAAATGTGAATTGACTTTAGGACACTGAGTGAGGAAGCAAAGAGCTTGCTGTCAAAGTGGCAAAAACAAACACAGGTTGTCACAATGTAGTTTTGAAGGAAATGTTGCTAATGTAGGAACAAACAGGTAAAAGTGAAAAGTTCGGAAGAGAAGCGTTTCAATGTTACAAACATCAGAATTTCTCAAAAAGAATGTTTTCCCAAAGCACGGGATGATGAGAAAAGGAAGGTTGAGCCACGAGAGATTGGGGCGGGATTCTCCGAGCCCGCGCCGGGTCGGAGAATCGGCAGGGACACGGGAAATTCCCGCCACTACGCTCCGACGCTGGGAAGCGACCGGAGAATCGGCGGCAATTGCGTTCCCACGGTCGCCACGGCGCCAGTCCGGGGCCACTGAAAGAGGCCCCCGTGGCGATTCTCCGCGGTCGACTGGCCGAACTCCCGCCAAGTCCCGCCGGCGTGGTTCCAACCTGGTACCACCCGGCGGGAGCTCTGACCCGCGGCCGCGTTGGACATCCTGGTGGGAGGGGGGGGCAGGGAGATCTGACTCCCGGGGGGGGGGGCCTTCACGGGTTCTAGGCCCACGATTGGGGGCCCACCTCCCTCCACGTGGGCCCACTGTAGGTCTCCGCCATGATGCACGGCACCGGCATGGAGCCGGCAACCACGCGCATGCCGACGGGAAGACGGCCATCACACACATGCGCTGGCGTCGAGGTGGTCGCTGCGTGCATGCACGGACCCGCGCCGGCCGTGAGGGGCTGCCTTTCGGCGCCGGAGCAGCGCGCAGCACTCCAGCGCCGTGCTGGCCCCCTGAAGACCGCTGAATTGCTGGGCCAAGAGGCCCATTGACGTCGGTGTGCACCACCCGTCAACACAAAATCCCCGAATTCTCACTGGATCAAATTGCCTACTGACTCAAAATATTTGTGGAAGATTTATAATAATCAGGGGCTGTTTAGCACAGGGCTAAATCGCTGGCTTTGAAAGCAAACCAAGGCATGCCAGCAGCACGGTTCAATTCCCGTAACAGCCTCCCCGAACAGGCGCCGGAATGTGGCGACTAGGGGCTTTTCACAGTAACTTAATTGAAGCCTACTTGTGACAATAAGCGATTTTCATTTCATTTCATTCATTAATTGGAGAAAGGCGGCCTGGCATTTTCATTTGGTCTCTCTCCGTTGATTCTCTCTGGGATAATGTCCTCCAGGATACTCTCGTTTGGCAGCGTTTAGCAAGCAGGAATCTTAACACTGTCTTGGGAAAAATGAGAAAGAGTGAGGGTTGTTTCATTCCACCTCACCTGACTGGGAATAATGCTCACGGCTCGAGTCACACTGGAGGCTTCCAGTAGTAACAAAGTGATTTAGTAAAGAGAGGCAAGGCTGGCATATGACAGGCACAGAACACAATAGGATGGGTCTTGTCTCTTTGGCTACGAGGTCCACACTGCACGGGCCCCCGCACCCAGGGCCCAGCGCTAACATGTTATTGGCTGGAGTTCGCGAGCTCCTGCGTGATTGGCCCCGAGTCGGTCACATGGGCTGCCGGACATGCCTCCTACAAGGAGCCATGTTACCACACTATCCAAATTCAACAACAAAACAAAAACAACATTTAACAGTAAAACAATTTGTTTGGTCTTTTATGTTGTGGAAAGATCAGCCATTTAAACCTACAGCAGCAACATTCCCGTACAAAATAGCTCACACAAAGTATTGAACTGGTTATATGAATTCCTGCTTGGTAAATTAATGCCTTGTAGCATTTGATAATTTGAGTTATGTATTCAATTATCTTTGCTTCTGTTGAGTCAGGTTCCAGACCATTTTACCATTTGAGTTTGATTAACTTTCACTGATAGAAGGTTCAGGAAAAGGAGTTGAGTGTTGAAAGAAAAGAAAGCAAGGCTAATTACTGTACTGTATAGCAGGCACCTGTGTGTGGAGTGTGTTACCAACACAACAGGAGCAATTGGGACTGATGCAACTGTGCCAGCAAATACTGGCTGAGGAATCACGCGGGGTTAGTGAATATTATCAAAAGTTGCCCCTGCACTGCCATTCTGCAAGGATCCATCTGCCACGCTTGAAGCGTGTAAAACATTTCTCTCACACTTTAATAAGCTTTTCTTCCTGCTGCTTTACCTCTTTCCAATTTTCTTCCTTCCTTTCCTGAAGGTGTTTCAATCCTTCCATTCCTTTGCCCCTTTTCTATCTCAGTAATCACCTCCAGCTCTGTAATACACACCCACCCAGTCACTACAAACTCTCTGTTCTCGTAACTCCAAACCCTTGCACGTCAATGCCCTCCCTATTTTTCTGTGCGAGTGATGCGCCATCAATGAATACAAGACGAGTAGTGAACGTAACTGAGGCTTTAATAAGCTAAACAGAAAGCCTCCTGGCCTCTGATCCCGAACTGGGGCAGGGGCGGAGATCAGCCACCTTTGTACCGGGCCCGAGGGGAGGCGGAGCCATCAGGCAGTGGTTTACCACATTACACGTAATACAGTAGCAGTTTACCACAACACATATAATATATGCTACAGTGGTTTACCACAACTAGGATCCTCCACCACCCCCGCCACCCCCAAAACCCCACCGCCTGGTCGGAAAGAGTGAATGTTCCCCAGTGATTAGGTTAGATTTGGAGCTTTAATTTTTTAATAGAACGCACTTATTATTTGATAGACTGCATATATATATATATAGATAAAATATACATATATATAAAGGGGACACAGATGACACTGTGGGGTTGTTGCAGAAGTGATTGTTGAGTACAATAAACTTGGAGTCAAAGAAATCAAGACTTGCTTTCTAGATCTTTTCATAGTGTTGCCATCGCAACTTAACACCATCCGTTGACTACACTCTCCCACATTTTCCCTCTCTCTTAAAACCCTGCTTAATATCTATTTCTTTGACTAATTTGTGGTCAATCCTCCTGATCTCAGAACATTAGAGTCCAATGTGCCGTCATTTTGAAATGAGCTATTCAATGAGACCCGCTCCCCAATCACGCCATGAATCTTTCCTTGATCAGTTCCAGCGTACAGATCGCTATTGAATCTGCTTCCACCACCCATTTAAGCAATGCATTCCACTCGCAATGTTCAAAAAAATGTTCTCACCTCCCTAACACCAAAATCAAAATGCACAGGATGCTAACCATCTGAAATATAGACAGAAAATTCTGCAGATGCTCAGCGGGTCAGGCAACATCTGTGACGAGAAACCAAATTAACATCTTTGCTTGATCACCAAGAAAGGAGGCATTACCGATGAGAGGGTCAGCAACCAAAAGGACATAAACTTAAGATAATTGGCAATTATCATGGGAGAAATGCTCCTCAATTTCAAAAATGCCCAAATTCCTTCACCTTCGCTGGCAATTTAAATTTCAGGGACTCAAATTCACTTCATATCTCACCAAAGGAAATGCTGTGTTTCCTTCCAACAGGTAAGATCTGTATACAGGGCCATTAGCTGAGCAACAAAACTAAACGGACCACAGTGTTTGATTGAAAGCAGACTAGGGCGGGATTCTCCGACACCCTGCCGGGTCGGAGAATCCCCGGGGGACGGCGCGAATCCTGCCCCGCCGCCCCGACACTGGCTGCCGTATTCACCGGCTCCATTTTTCGGGCAGGGGCGGGGCTCACGCCCCGCTGGTCGGAGGCCGTTAGCAGCGCCCCCCCCCCCCCCGGCGATTCTCCGGGCCCTGATGGGCCGAGCGGCCATCTGTTTTTGGCCAGTCCCGCCGGCGTGGGTTACGCATGGTCCCACACGGCGGGATTTGGCCGGTAAGTTGGCATGGGCAGTCCTTGCAGGGACGCTGGTGGATCCGACTCCGTGGCCCAGCCCGTGATCGGGGCCCACCGATCTGCGGGCGGGCCTGTTCCATGGGGGCACTTCTTCCTTCCACGCCGGCCCCTGTAGGGCGCCGCCATGGCCGGCACGGAGAAGAGTACCCCCTGCGCATGCGCCAAAATACGAAAGCCGGTCTGCGCATGTGCGGAATCACGCCGGCGGTTCCGCGCATGCACAAACTCGCGCAGTCCCTTCGCCGCCAGCTGGAGCGGCACCAACCCCTCCAGCATCCACCTAGCCCCCTAGGCGGGTGAGAATTCCTCACCTTGGGGTCCCATTGACGCCGGAGTCATTGACGCCGGTTTTCCCGCCGACGTGGGGGATTAGTCTCCAGAAGGGAGAATCCCGGCCTTAGTCTGGCCCCATATTCCTCTGGGTGCACCCATCTTTCTTCATACCTCTGAGAGATTCCTTGAGATATGTACCTATGTGAAAAGCAAGCTCCCACAGTGTTGGCTCATGCTGACCGGTTGTTCGCTGCTATGTCGCCCATGGGGGCGTGTAGAATCATGAAAGTACAGAAGGAGTCCACTTGCCCTACTGAGTTCATGTTGGTTCTTTGTAAAGTAATCCAGTCAGTCTCATTCCCCTCCCCCCCCCCCCCCCCCCCCCCCTACACTCTATCCCCAAAGCCCTGAAAGTTTATTCCCCTCAAGTGCCCCTCTAATTCCTCTTGAAATCATTACTTCCATGGGCAAGACGTTCCAGGTTATTACCACGTTCTGCATAACAACAGTTTCCCCTCCCATTCCCCTGGCATCTCGAAATGGCCTGCCCCGTATTCTGGGGCCGTGTCCCCTGTTTCCAGATTCACCAATTACAGGGAAGAAAACCTATCTGCATCTACCTTCAGCAACCTTTTTCCTCGGGTGGATGCAGCTGTTACAAGGGGGCAAAACTGTAAGGTTCAGGGTGGGAGATATAGGAGGGATGTCAGAGGTAGGTTCTTTACTCAGAGTGGTTGGGGCGTGGAACGTACTCCCAGCTATGGTAGTGGAGTCGGAAACTTTGCGAATTTTCAAGCGGTTATTGGATGGGCATATGGAGTGCACTAGAATGATTGGGAGTAGGTTGATTTGATCTTAGTTTCAGACTAGATCGGCACAACATCGTGGGCCGCAGGGCCTGTACTGTGCTGTACAGTTCTATGTTCCATACCTTGTCACCTTCTACAGGTTTCAATAAGACCACGTCTCATTCTTCGAAACCTGAGAGAATACAGGTCCAGTTTCCTCAATCTTTCCTCACAAGAGAGTCCCATCATCCCAGGGATTAGTCCAGTGAACTAATCTTTGTCTATCATATCTAAACCTCTCATCATCTTGTAAACCTCTATCGAATCTTTGCTCAATTTCCCTGTAGAGTGTGGTCACAAAGTGCATCACAACCCACCCCTTTTCTTGATGAGCTGATAAACATAGACTCTGAGACAGGACAGCAATGATTCTGGATTCTGGCCGAGTCTCCTGCTGGTCAGCTATAGCCCCTGATCAGCCAACCTGGATTGGACTGTGACACTCAGAAAATTTGGGGCATCAAAACCTTTCTCCTCTCTTATTTGGTGGGACTTGAAAAGGAGAGGGGATCGAGAGCCAGAGAGAGAGAAGGATACAGAGCACGAGAGATGGCAACTTACAAAAAAGCTTCACACTTTGGAAGGAGGAGGTCAGTGGAAGAGACACAAGCAGAGAATTGCAACAGTAGTCTTAAAGAGATATACGTATTAATTTCACAATCTTACCTTCCCAGTGGGAAACTGTGCATGAAGGAAGAAAAAAAACCCTGCTTGGGTAACAGAATAACTTAATAAGAAGAGAGAGATAAGTGCAGACTTCAGTAACTGATTTCCTCATATTCCCCCTGGCACCATTTTCTGGGTTTTGCCAAGACGAGGTTATGATAAGCAATTAGGAGAACTCCTAATGGAAATTAATGCAAATATGAGTTAGAAAAACAAAAGACTTGCATTTGCACAACTCCTTTCACCACCTGAAGGCACCCAAAAGAACTTCACATGCTACTTTTGAAATGTCGTCATTTTGAAACACAGGAAAGACAGCAGCCAATTTTCACACAGTGAGATCCCACCAACAGTAATGTGATAATAAGAACATAAGAACTAGGAGCAGGAGTAGGCCACCTGGCCCCTCGAGCCTGCTCCACCATTCAATGAGATCATGGCTGATCTTTTGTGGACTCAGCTCCACTTTCCGGCCCGAACACCATAACCCTTAATCCCTTTATTCTTCAAAAAACTATCTATCTTTATCTTAAAAACATTTAATGAAGGAGCCTCTACTGCTTCAATGGGCAAGGAATTCCATAGATTCACAACCCTTTGGGTGAAGAAGTTCCTCCTAAACTCAGTCCTAAATCTACTTGCCCTTATTTTGAGGCTATGCCCCCTAGTTCTGCTTTCACCCGCCAGTGGAAACAACCTGCCCGCATCTATCCTATCTATTCCCTTCATAATCTTATATGTTTCTATAAGATCCCCCCTCATCCTTCTAAATTCCAACGAGTACAGTCCCAGTCTACTCAACCTCTCAAAAACAAAGAACAACAAAGAACAAAGAAATGTACAGCACAGGAACAGGCCCTTCGGCCCTCCAAGCCCGTGCCGACCATACTGCCCGACTAAACTACAATCTTCTACACTTCCTGGGGCCGTATCCTTCTATTCCCATCCTATTCATATATTTGTCAAGATGCCCCTTAAATGTCCCTATCATCCCTGCTTCCACTACCTCCTCCGGTAGCGAGTTCCAGGCACCCACTACCCTCTGCGTAAAAAACTTGCCTCGTACATCTACTCTAAACCTTGCCCCTCTCACCTTAAACCTATGCCCCCTAGTAATTGACCCCTCTACCCTGGGGAAAAGCCTCTGACTATCCACTCTGTCTATGCCCCTCATAATTTTGTATACCTCTATCAGGTCGCCCCTCAACCTCCTTCGTTCCAGTGAGAACAAACCGAGTTTATTCAATCGCTCCTCATAGCTTATGCCCTCCATACCAGGCAACATTCTGGTAAATCTCTTCTGCACCCTCTCTAAAGCCCTCTCCTCGTAATCCAACCCCTTCAGCTCTGGGATTAACCTAGTGAATCCCCTCTGCGCACCCTCCAGTGCCAGTACGTCCTTTCTCAAGTAAGGAGACCAAAACTGAACACAATACTCCAGGTGTGGCCTCACTAACAGCTTATACAATTGCAGCATAACCTCCCTAGTCTTAAACTCCATCCCTCTAGCAATGAAGGACAGAATTCCATTTGCCTTCTTAATCACCTGTTGCACCTGTAAACCAACTTTTTGAGACTCATGCACTAGCACACCCAGGTCTCTCTGCACAGCAGCATGTTTTAATATTTTATCATTTAAATAATAATCCCTTTTGCTGTTATTCCTACCAAAATGGATAACCTCACATTTGTCAACATTGTATTCCATCTGCCCAACACTGATCCCTGAGAGATACCACTAGCTACTGATTGCCAACCAGAGAAACACCCATTAAACCCCACTCTTTGCTTTCTATTAATTAACCAATCCTCTATCCATGCTAGTACTTTCCCCTTAATGCCATGCATCTTTATCTTATGCAACAACCTTCTGTGTGGCACCTTGTCAAAGGCTTTCTGGAAATCCAGATATACCACATCCATTGGCTCCCCGTTATCTACCGCACTGTTAATGTCCTCATAAAATTCCACTAAATTAGTTAGGCACGCCCTGCCCTTTATGAACCCATGCTGCGTCTGCCCAATGGGACAATTTCCATCCAGATGCCTCGCTATTTCTTCCTTGATGATAGATTCCAGCACCTTCCCTACTACCAAAGTTAAGCTCACTGGCCTATAATTACCCACTTTCTGCCTACCTTCTTTTTTAAACAGTGGTGTCACGTTTGCTAATTTCCAATCCGCCGGGACCACCCCAGAGTCTAGTGAATTTTGGTAAATTATCACTAGTGCATTTGCAATTTCCCTAGCCATCCCTTTTAGCACTCTAGGATGCATTCCATCAGGGCCAGGAGACTTGTCTACCTTTAGCCCCATTAGCTTGTCCATCACTACCTCCTTGGTGATAACAATCCTCTCAAGGTCCTCACCTGTCATAGCCTCATTTCCATCAGTTACTGGCATAATGGCCGGATAATGTTTTACCGACGCTGGCTGAGGGATTTATCAGGCCCTTTGTTTAATCAGGGCCGTGGAAGGACCCAGTGACGCGACAAGGCCAATACATCTCCCAAGCAGCCTCGCGTGAAATTTATAATGCTCAAGTTGCCCGTGTGCCAGGTTGCCCGTTCCGGCGATCGGGCCTGGGGTGCCCTGCCCTTCTGAGGTGGGAGGCAGGGGAGCTCAGGAAGCCCCTGATTGGTAAGTTGGGGCATCGGAGGGGTCCGGAGGCTGCTGTGGGGGTTGGAGAGATCGGTGCACTGTTTAAAAATGGTGCCCTGATCCCTTCCTGCAATGGTAAGCTGAGCTCGTGGGTGCAGGAAATGAGTCTAAGTGCGGCTTCGGCGATGCGTTCCTCCCGAGGCCCGAGAAAGAAGCAGAATCCCGTTT
Organism: Scyliorhinus torazame; assembly: GCF_047496885.1. Classification (NCBI taxonomy): domain Eukaryota; kingdom Metazoa; phylum Chordata; class Chondrichthyes; order Carcharhiniformes; family Scyliorhinidae; genus Scyliorhinus; species Scyliorhinus torazame. Next base: position 14,881,804 of record NC_092723.1, on the reverse strand, counting down.
AATAGCAGGATCATTCTCGGCACTGCAGGAAACATTCCACTAAACGCGCACACGATGGGACTCTGTTTTTTCCATTAAATCTCACCCTACGTGTTCCCGTCGGGAATGAAGAGTGTGCGATTCGCACTCTTGTTGGGGCTTGTATTCGGTAAGCGAGTCAGGACCTGCAAATGGACCAGCACTCTGCCGGCGTGAATTGAGAGTAACTCCCTGCCTGACGGGCGTTGTAGTCGCTGTGACCGGAAGTAGCGCCAAAGAGCCTGGCAGCTGGAGCTGTTTTAGGCGCTCCACTTACCACACACTCACTGCAGCTACACAGATGACTCAGAGCAGAACTGCAACCTCCGCCCCCCCCCCCTCCCCCCCGCGCGCCCCTCCACGAGTTTGGGAGTCCAAGGTAGACCAATCATTGCTCCATGTCAGCGAGGATTGGAGGGACTCTTCCTTTCCCAGGATAGGCCGCACACCCGGACCCGCCCTCCTGAACAGCACCTGGCTGAGGCAGTCAGTGCTGCCAACCTCACCAGGAGGAGACAGCTCGTGATTCTGAAAGGTGGGGGTCACTGGTGAGGCCCCTGCCCTGAGAGGGGCGATGTGCCAGGGAGGGTTCCAAAGGCCACAGTGCAGGTTTCCTCTGGTTGGGGTGAGCTCTGCTGATCCCCTCCTTCCTCTGCAGTGGGGGCAGCATTGCTGAGGAGTGCCAACGCCTGGTGGGCCCCCGATTGACCACGCCCAAACCCTTGATGATACAGCTGGGGTAAGAGGGTGTCCAGAGGGGTTGCCTGGGTAGGCTTCCAAATGACCTGGGGCTCTCTGTGCATTCAGAGCAGTCAGCAGTGTGAACAGCCAGGAGCACGTAAGTAGCCCCAAAGGATTGGAGCATGAAGTGCCCAAGACGTTAATGACATTAAATTCTATGCAACTGACGGTTTTGCATGGATCTGCCAGCCTGGGGCGCAAACATCGATATCGCCGCCTACGAGGAATAGGAGCATGGCGTCGGAATTGGCGCTGAGCGCAAAACGGATTTTTTTCCCCCATTTTGCACGACTCTCCGCCCGATCGCGGTTCCCATTTCCAGCGTCACGAAATGGAGAATCCGGCCCGGGATCTATTGGTGAGGACCAGACTTCGGCTTAATATCACCTCAGGGAGGCAGTGCCTCCAAAGGTGCAGCCCTCCCTCAGCGGGTGGGGCGGCCAAGGTTTTGCACACTTAAGTTCCTGGAGTCGGACTCGAACCCCTGGCCTTCTGAGGGAGACAAACAGAAAATGCGGCAGAAGTGTACACAGAGGGAGAAGGGACCGAAGCTTGAGGGCAGATCAATCATCCAAAGTGGATGAAAATTATCACCTACTTTCCATCCATCTCACTCTTAAAAATAAGCGTAGCATATCTGTTTGACTCCGTTTGATCATTCCTGCAGGCAGCTGTCCCACAGACATAAAAGCCTTTTTTGATATTTGTTCGTGGGATCTGAGCATTGGCAGCATTTGCTGCCCATCCCTCATTACCAAAGATAAAAAAAGATACACATCGAGGGACAGCACGTCCTCAATGACATGAGGCACTGAGAGACACATATCTGAATTGCTATCAAATGGCTCCTCTACATGCTGCTCGCGTACATACGATATCTCAAAGTACTTCACAGGACTGTAGAATACAGAGTCAAGGGAGAATATCCCAGAGATTTTAGAGAGTGGAGTGTAAGAGAGATGGATCAAAAGCTTCAGAAGTTTCTGTTCCACCAATGGAAGGTCAACGGGGATGGGAGTTTTTTTAAACTCACTTGTGCAATGTGGGTGTCGCTGGCTTGACCAACATTTATTCCCCATCCCTAATTTCCCTTGAAAGATTGTGCTGAGCTGCCTTCTTGAACCGCTGCAGTCCCTAGTGTTGCAGGTACACCCACCGTGCTGCTAGGGAGGCATTCCCAGCATTTTGACCGACCGACTGTGAAGGAACGGCCGATACATTTCCGCGTCGTCATGGTGAGTGACTTGGAGAAGATCCTCCAGGTGGTGGTCTTCCCATGTGTCTGATGCCCTTGTCCTTCTGGATGGCATTCCTGATCAGCTGACCCTAACTCCATCCCCAACTATCCAAAACCCAGTGGAAATAAAACATGGGCCGGGATTCTCCGCTACCCGGCGGGGCGGGGCGTCCCGGCGGGATGGGAACCACTCCGGCGTCGGGCCGCCCCAAAGGTGCAGATTTCTCCGCACCTTTAGGGACCAAGCCCTTACCTTGAGGGGCTAGCCCCGCGCCAGAGTGGTTTGCGCGCCGCCGACCGGCGGGAAAGGCCTTTGGCGCCACGCCAGTTGGGGCCGAAAGGACTTCACCGGCTGGCGGAAGTCCGCGCATGCGCAGGAGTGTCAGTGGCTGCTGACGTCATCCCCGTGCATGCGCAGGGGGGGGGTGTCTCTTACGCGTCGGCCATCGCGGAGGCTGTGGCCGAGGCGGAAGGAAAAAAGTGCCCCCACGGCACAGGCCCGCCCGTGGATCGGTGGGCCCCGATCGCGGGCCAGGCCACCGTGGGGCACCCCCCGGGGCCAGATCGCCCCGTGCCCCCCCCCAGGACCCCGGAGCCCACCCGCACCGCTAGTCCTGCCGGTAAGGTAGGTGGTTCGATTCACGCCGGTGGGACTGGCATGACAGCAGCGGGACTTCTGCCCATCGCGGGCTGGAGAATCGCCGCGGGGGGGGGGCGCCGACGGGCGCCAAATCTTCGGTGCCGGAGAATTCGGCGGCCGGCGGGGGCAGGACTCACGCCGCCCCCAGCAATTCTCTGACCCAGATGTGTGAATTAAGTAGAGGACAAAAGAAATCAAAGCAGGACTGGGCAAGAGGCCCGTTGAGCCTGCTGCAGCATTCAGTAAGATCATTGTTGATCTTCCACCTCAGTTCCACTTTCCCACCCTATCGCCCTGTCCCTCAATTCCCTTGGTGTCCAAAAATATATCAACCCGTGTTTTGAATATACTCAATAACTGAAAATCCGCTGAGAACTCTGAAGACACACAACTCATCGAGCGACAAAATTGCTCCTCATCTCAGTCCTAAATCCTCAGCCCCTTATCCTCGTTCTAGACTCTCCAGCCAGGGGAAAAACAGCCTTGAAGCATCCAACCTGCCACCCCCTCTGTCGTGTTATGTACTCTGGGATAACACAGGCTGCAACTGGATGCAGCTTTAACCAAAAGATACTCCAGAGCTTGACGTTAGTTCAATCTGATTTATTGAACCAGTAGCACAGTTAGCACAGTTCTCTATGAGTTCGACTCTCTGCTAACCTAAGTGTGGTTACTCTGTCTGACTGAACCAGACTAGCTCTTAGCTACGTGCTGGAGGTGTGATACTGTATATACACCCTGACTCACTCTGTAGATGTTCATCAGTGGAAAGAGGCGGAGTGTGAGTGCCTCGTGTCTTATAGTGAGATACCACCCCTGAGTGTCCTGCCTGCTCATTGGTCATGTCCTGTTCTCTGTGTTCATTAGCTGCTTGTCTGTGCCGCTCTGTATATCATTATCTGCATGCCTGCATATCATGACACCATCTAGTATTTTATACATTTCAATGGGAGAGAAACACTGGAAATGCTCACCAGGTCAGGCACCATCTAAAGAAATAGAGTCAAAACATTTCAATAATAACTGATGAATAATAATCTTTATTGTCACAAGTAGGCTTACATTAACACTGCAATGAAGTTACTGTGAAAATCCCCTCGTCGCCACATTCCGGCACCTGTTCGGGTTCACGGAGGGAGAATTCAGAATGTCCAATTCACCTAACAAGTACATCAGATTGAAAACCTCCAATTAGATCTCGCAAAAGTGTAACAGGTTTGAAGCAAGGACAGAGGTCGGGAAAAGGGGAAGGTAAAGAAAGAACAAAAAAAGATGCCCATGTATAATAACTGCAGCGGAAGCCAGGCTGGGCAAAACAAACGTTTGTTCGTGAACATAAAAGAAGGCGCAGCTGTGGTGTACAACGCTGTTGTCCCAATCCCGGGACCATTGGGAACACCGGGTGTCTGGATCTGCGTCGCAGTATTTAAGGTCTCGCTAGCGAGGCCTTATTGGACAAGGCTTCCGCCCACTCAATACGGCAACTCGTACTCTACAAAGCCCACGGGGAGATCAGTCGATGATCCCCTGTGGTCTTCATGGGAGCTATAGGACTGTGGTTGACACAGCAAGAAGTCTTACAGGTTAAAGTCCAACAGGTTTGTTTGGAATCACTAGCTTTCGGAGCGCAGCTCCTTCATCGGGAGACTCACCTGATGAAGGAGCTGCGCTCCGAAAGCTAGTGATTCCAAACAAACCTGTTGTTCTTTAACCTGGTGCTGTAAGACTTCTTACTGTGCCCACCCCAGTCCAACGCCGGCATCTCCACACTGTGGTTGAGTAGAGGGCAGGAAAGGTTAAATGGCAAAAGAGAGGATGGCAGAAGGGAGTGTTCGTAATGAAACAAAAGATTAATGTCGATGAGGTGCGAATGGCAAAAAGAGATTGTTACAATTAAGAACGAGGCTGATTAATATTTGCAGGGAAGAGCAATAGAAATACAATGTGGGCCATGTAGCCACCTAAATTGGCCAGCTCCCGATTTAAAATGGCGAACGGCAAAGGCTGATGGGAAAGTCAGCCAACATAGACAGAAACCAGCAGGTGCAGGTTTGCTGTGTATTTAACTCTGCAAAAGGCCAGACAACATCGATACCAGCAACCATCAGCATAACAATGTAGCAGCCATCTACATACTGATGAGCAATCCCCGGGAACAATAAGTAACATTTTGGACACACAAAGCAAAGCCAGACTCCCCGGCGCCAGCAGGAGCCAACACAAAGGAGGTGAACGAACACCTCAAGACCGCCCATCGATCAGGGAACCGCTCCAGTATTGGAGAAATCGAACCAAGCGATTGGGACAAAGTCCAATCACTTGGGACCAGGTACAGGGTCCGCCCCAAAAGGCGGGAAGCCCCTGGGGACTATAAGAGTTAAGCACCAAATTCAAATCGCTCTCGTCACCTCTTCGTCCTGCCCGGGTCACCCAGCAACGTGAACCAACATTGACCGTGACCGGTGCAGTGACCACCGACAGAAGTAAGTCTTAATTCAACGCTCGCTACGAGATAGGCGCTCCTAGCTACCAATCTGTACCAACTTCGAATCCCGCAGACTCAGAACCCGAACGAAAGGCCATTTGTTCCCCTGACCTGGTGGGCCAGTCCGAAGTTAAGTACAGGCATGTTAGTTGTAGAAGTAGCTTAGACGTAGAATTTGTGCATGAGTAGCGATTAATGTGTATAATAAATGTGCTTTGATTTGAATCTTACGAATCGGTGTACTGGGTTATTGATCATTACTCGGACTTGAACCTCGTGGCGGTATCATAAAGATACCTGGCGACTCGAGAGCAAAGGTAATAAAACAGAGCAATTGGACCAATGGAAAGTTAGCAACAGCCATTAAGCCAGAAAATGGAAATCAATAATGTCCAACTTTGTTTTATTTATTTTCAGTCTTACGCAATCCAGTGCAGAGAAAAGTTTGGAAACTAATTTAAAGCATCTGCCCCTGACTGACCCCAAGATGTCAGCATCCTGTGGGACTTCTATTTTTCTCTAGAAGTGAATTGCCAACACAGCTTTCCCATCCCTTGAGTTCTCTTCGAGCACGGCTTCTGATAGGCTGCTCGGTTGGACATGTTTCCAGAGGGTCTAATCACGTGATCTTTGACTCGTTTGCAACACACCCTCCTGTCACTGGGCACGAAGCACATCAATCATCATGATGCCCCGCCTTTGCATGCCTCTTCCACCCGATTGGTTGCCTGTTGGCTGTCGGTCAGTCCCTGCCTCCAACATTTTTACAATTAACAAAATGAAATAATCAAGAAGAGAAAAATTGGATTATTCCGGGAAAAATAAGGAAGAAACAACAGTTTTTAGCACCTCTTATGATTTTACTCCTGATTGGCAGGCTTAAATTCACCTGGAGGTTAACCTTTAACTCTTGGAGAGTGCGGGGCACGCCTGGAGAGTTGGCCAACGTTCTTTCCATCTTCTAAATGTGACAAGGAATGGGGCACGGCTGCAATGTAATGTACCAATGCTCCTTAGGAAATCTCAAACAACGTAGAGGTTGTAACCTCATCACTAGGGCGTGAAAAAAGATAATAGCTTCAATTTTCTCACACACACCAACTCAAACTCTTCTCAGGAGCAATTTGTGGGCAATTTGCAAAAATATTTTTCCAGCTCCCTAAGTGACTCACCCTGGAACTGAGTCATTAAATGAAGGAGCTGTTCGTGAACTACAGCTAGGATTTTTTTCATTCTTATTTGTTCATGGGATACGTAAGTCGCTGGATTGCTGGGCGACTCGGCGGCGCAGTGGTTAGTGCCTCGCGGCGCTGCGGACCCGGGTTTCATCCCGGCCCCAGGACACAGTCCGTGTGGAGTTTGCACATTCTCCCCGTGTCTGTGTGGGTCTCGTCCCCACAACCCAAAGATGTGCAGGTTAGATGGATTGGTCACGCTAAATTGGAACAAAATAATTGGGTACTTTAATTTTTTTTTTACAGTCTCTGGATTGCCCATCCGGGAAAACATTGAAGAGTAAAGACGACAAAATTCCCCAAAGGACATTTGTGAACCAAATGGGATTTTACAACAATCAACAACGGTTTCATGGGGCGAAATTCTCCGGTATCGGCGCGATGTCCGCTGACTGGCGCCCAATACGGCGCAAATCAGTTGGGCATCGCGCCGCCCCAAAGGTGCGGAATGCTCCGCATCTTTGGGGGCTAGGCCCGTGGCGGACGAATTTCCGCCCTGCCAGCTGGCGGAAAAGGCCTTTGGTGCCCCGCCAGCTGGCACGGAAATGACATCTCCGGGCGGCGCATGCGTTAGCGTTAGCGGCCGCTCAAGGCTTGCGCAGTCATTTCCGCCTCCGCCATGTGGAGAACGTGGCGAGGCGGAAGGAAAAGGCCAGGCCACCGTGGGGGCACCACTCCGGGGCCAGATCGCCCCGCGCCCCCCACAGGACCCCAGAGCCGGCCTGCGCCGCCTTGTCCCGCCGGTAAGGTAGGTGGTTTAATCTACACTGGCGGGACAGGCATTTTAGCTGCGGGACTTCGGCCCATCCGGGCCGGAGAATCACGGGCCAACCGGCACGGCGCGATTCCCGCCGAATCTCCAGTGCTGGAGAATTCGGCAACTGGCGGGGGCAGGGTTCACGCCAGCCCCCGCCGATTCTCCGACCCATGGTCTTCATTAAACTTTGAATTCCAGATTTTATTCATTCAAATTTTGCCATCGGCCGTGGTGAGATTTGAACCCAGGTCTCCAGGGGAATACCCCGGATCTCTGCATTATTAGTCCAGTGACAATACCACTAAGCCACTGCTTCCCCGCAGAGTGGAGTGGACTTAAAGTTTGGGTGAGGGAAGGAATCGGACTCAATCGAGTTGACTTCTAAATATGCTTCGGCACGATCAAAGTTCACACACTTACAGGTGAATCATAAAATCTTACAGCACCAAAGGAGTCCGTTCGGCCTGTCGAGCCTGTACTGACATTTTGAAAGAACCATTTGGTTTAGGCCCACAGTCCAGTCATTTTCCCCATAGTCTGCATATTTGTCCTCTTCAAGTAGATATCTAATTGCCCTTTGAATATTCCTGTGAAATCTGCTCCCGTCACTTTTTTCAGGTAGTGTATTTGAGATCATGTAATCATAGAAGGTACAGTGCAGAAGGAGGCCATTCGGCCCATCGTGTCTGCAACGGCTCTTGGAAAGAGCACTTCCAATTAAGCCCACGCCTCCACCCTATCCCCGTATCTCAGTAACCCCACCTAACCTAGAGCAATTTAGCATGGCCAATCCACCTAACCTGCACATCTTTGGACTATGGGAGGAAACCGGAGCACCCGGAGGAAACCCACGCAGACACGGGGAGAACGAGCAGGCTCCGCACAGACAGTCACCCAAGCCAGGAATCGAACCTGGGACCCTGGAGCTGTGAAGCAACCGTGTTAACCACTGTGCTATCGTGCTGCCCTTAATACCACTCTGCTCAAAATAAAATCTCTAAATTTCTCATCAGGTGCTTTTGCAAGTTGCCATTTATATCGAATACTGGCTTTGGACATCCCATGAAAGAATAAAGAACCTAATACCTTTGGTACCAATCCACTTGGCCGAGGAAAAACAGCTTCTCAATTTACGTTATCAAAAAGCTCATTATTTTGAACATTTCGACCAGCTTCCCCTTAATATTCCCTGCTCGAAGGAGAACGCTCTTGTCACATTCAATTGTTCATGGTTTGATTCTATGTGTTTGTTGACTGTTCTCTGTGCTGTTAGTCAACCATGAGAATGGCCACTGAGGAAGGGAAGCTAAAAATGAGCTGGCAGCCTATGCTTAAATCAGAAGCATTGTATGTAAAGCCACCTTTTGGACATAGAAACTGGTGTCATCTCTGCATATCTCTGAGGCACAAAATACGACAAATCTCAGCTTCTGCAATCTCTCCACGTATCTGAAGTCTGTCATTGCTGGTATTGCCCTAGTAGAGTTCCTCTGTAACATCCTCAGGGCTCTAACATCCTTCCTAAAGTGTGGTGTCCTGAATGCGATACAATATCCCAGCAGAGGATATTAAAGGTAATTGCAAATGTTTTTTGTATTCTGTGCCCCGATGTAGAAATTCAGGAATCCAATAAACTTGAGGGACACCGCCGTTGCAGGCCTCTCTTCAATCAGAAAAACTTCTGTTAACCACATTGATCTGAAAGGAAGCCTATTGTCTACCAGGTTATCGCCATCCTTTAATTCCACATGCTTGTATTAAGGGCGGGATTCTCCAACCCCCGCCGGGTCGGAGAATCCTCAGGGGGCTGCGTGAATCCCGCCCTGCCGCTCCAACAACGGCTGCCGTATTCTCCGGCACCGGTTTTCGGGCGGGGGTGGGGATCACGCCGCGCTGGTCGGGGCCGTTGGCAGCGGCACCCCCCAGCAATTCTCCGGGCCCTGATGGGCCGAGCGGCCGTCGGTTTCTGGCCAGTCCCGCCGGCGTGGATTGGACATGGTCCCACACGGCGGGACCTGGCTGGTAGGCCGGCTGGTGCTGTCCTCGGGGCGGGGCGCGGGGGGATCCGGAGGTGGCCCCGACGGCGGCCTGGCCCGCGATCGGGGCCCACCGATCTGCAGGTGGGCCTGTGCCGTGGGGGCACTCCTTCCTTCCGCACCGGCCTCTGTCGGGCTCCGCTATGGCCGGCGCGGAGAAGACAACCCCCTGTGCATGCGCTAGAATACTCCGGCGGTTCAGCACATGCGCTAACTCGAGCCGGCCCTTCGGCCTTTCCCCGGATGTGCGGAGGATTCCGCAACTTCCAGTCAGCCCGAGACCGGAGTGGTTCGCCCCACTGTTTACGCCGGTGTTGGGCCATCGCGGGGATTCGGGAGAATCCCGCCCGATATGTTTGTGATAGTTCATCAAAAGCCTTTCGGAAGACTGGCTGGATTCTCCGTTTTTGGGACAATGTCCCCACGCCATCGTGAAAACTGTGGGCCGGGATTCTCCAAGCCCGCGCCGGGTCGGAGAATCGGCGGGGGGGTCAGAGAATCGGCGGGGGGGTCGTGAGAATCCAGCCACACCGCTCCGACGCTGGGCCGCCGACTCTCCAATCGCACCCGCGCGGTTGCCGCAGGAACGGTTGGGGGCCGTTGAAAGCGGCACCCGCAGCGATTCTCCGCCCTCGCAGGGCCAAGTGCCCGCCGAGTACCGCCGCCGTGGTTTACATATCGTCCCACCCGGCGGGACCTCAGCGTTCTGGCTGCGGGGGCCGTCTTGGTGAGGGGGCGGGGTGATCCGGCTTCCAGGGAGGGGCCTCCATGGTGACCAGGTCCGCGATCGGGGGCTACCGATCGGCGGGCGCACTCATTCCGGGGGGGCCTATGTTCCTCTGCACCGGACCTCCGTAGGGCTCTACCATGTTGCGTAGGGGCCGGCGCGGAGACGGCAACCACGTGCCTACGCGGACACGCCGTCGCGCGCATGCACGGACCTGCGCCGGCCGTGAAGGGCCGGCTTTCAGCGCCGGAGCAGTGCACAGCACTCAGGCGCCATTCTAGCCCCCAACGAACAGGAGAATTACTGGGCCTGGAGGCCCATTGATGCCAGCGTTGCTCGCGCCGGTTTTGACTCCGGCGTCAACACTTGGCCGCGGTATCGGAGAATCCCGGCTCTGGTGTTTTACGCCAGGAAAACTGACCTCAAAAGGCCACAGATTCACCGTCTTGCAGGGGGCTAGCAGGCTGTCGTAGAGCTCACAGCTCTAGCTGCCAATACGGACCCCCGCATTTCCGGGTCAGGGCTACGCATGCGCATGGCGGCGGCCTTTAGCGACCTCGCCGTGCTCCATGGCAGGCTCAGCCCGCGGTCCTGGAACGGCAACATTGTGCCCTGCATCAGCTACTCACCCGCCCAAGACCCCCCCCCCCCCCCCGCACACATAGCCCGCAGCCCCAAATGAACCCCCCCCCCTTGCCCGCCGATCGGTCCTCCCCTTGGACTGAGCCCACAGCCGCCAGGTGAGTATCGCGGACAGTGGGACCATGTTAGAATCACACCGTCAGGAATGAGGCCGGTTGGGGATGGAGAATCCACGAGCACGCCGATTTTTGGAGGGCGGAGAATTGCGAAACCGGCGCCGGGCGTGAAAACGGATTCTCTGCCCCGTCGCCAAACGTGATTTTGGCATCGGGGTGCGGAGAATCCAACCCCATATTTCCATCAGGCGTGATTCAGCTAAATGGGAACAAAGTCGCAAAGCGAGCCAGCTGCCCTGATGGGATTCAAACCCATATTCCCACAGCATTACCCTGGGTGTCTGCATCACTAGTCCAGTGACAAACCACTGCACCTCCACTTCCCCAGATCTATCTACCACACTAGTACATTTCCCAGCACTGGCACCAGGCTGATTGGTCTACCGTTACCAGGTTTACCCTTCTCCCCTCTTTTTGAACACTGGTATTACATTTGCAATCCTCTCGTCCTCTGGAATCACTTCTGTATCCAAGGAGGATTGAACACTGTGATCAGAGTTTCTGATGTCTCCACCCTGGCTTCCCTCAGCAATGTAGGATGCGTGCAGTCTGGACTGGGTGACCTGTTGACATTTAGTGATGCCAAATTATTTAGTACCTCCACTTAAACTACTTGTATCTCACCTAATGTCTTTACTCCCCATCCCTCCCTGTACTGTGACACAGGCTGCAGGCCGACCAGAATGGTGTCCTTTATTTTGGCTGGGCCAGTATTTATTGCCCATCTGTAATTCCACCTTGAGAAGCTGATGGTCAGCTGCCTTGAACTGCTGCAGTCCATGTGGTGTAGGTCCACAGCGCTGTGAGGAAGGGACTTCCAGGATTTTGACTTAGTCACAATGAAGGAATAGTGTTGTATTTCCAAGTCAGTGTGCTGTGCATTTTCAAGGAGAACATTGTGGTATTCCCACCCAGCTATTGCCCTTGTTCTTCTCTCTGATAGTGCTGTGTACACGCACAGCTGCTACTGTGCGTTGGTGGTACAGGGAGTGAATGTTGAAGGTGGGATGGGGTGCCAATCAAGCGGGCTGCTTTGTCCCGAATGTTGTTGAGCTTCTTGAGTGTTGTTGAAAATGCACACATCCAGGCAAGTGGAGAGTATCCCATCACACTCCTGACTTGTGCCTTGTATATAGTGGACAAGCTTTGGGAGTCAGGAGGTGAGTTACTTGCTGCAAAATTCCCAGACTTTGACCTACTCTTGGAGTCATAGTATTTATCTATAAAAACCTTCATTAGTGTCACAAGTAGGCTTACACTAACACTGCAATGAAGTTATTGTGAAAGTCCCCGAGTTGCCACACTCCGGCGCCCGTTCGGGTACACTGAGGGAGAATTCAGAATGTCCAATTCACCAAACAAGCACATCTTTCGGGACTTGAGGGAGGAAACTGGAGCACCCGGAGGAAACTCATGCAGGCACAGGGAGAACGTGCAGACTCCGCACAGTCAGTGACCCAAGCCGGGAATCGAACATGGGTCCCTGGCGCTATGAAGCAACAGCGCTAACCACTGTGCTATATATGGCAAGTCCAGTTACGTTTCTGGCTCAATGGCCTGCACCAGCATGTTGCTAGTGGGGGATTCAGCGATGGTAATGGCACTGAATGTCAAGCGGAAATGGTTGAATTCTCTCTTGTTGGAGATGGTCATTGCCTGGCACTTGTGTGGATGATTGTTATTTGCCGCATGTCGGCCCGAGTCTGAACATTGTCCAGGTCCAGCTGCAGACGCACATGGAAACCTGCCAAGGGAAAAAAGCTGTCAAGCCCCTTCAAAATCTTTCATGCTCACACTTTAGAAAGGATGTCAAGGCCTTCAAGGGTTACAGAGGATATTTACTAGTATGGTATCAGGGATGAAAGATTTCAGTTATGTGGAGAGACTAGAAAAACGATGATTATTCTTCTTGGAGCACAGAAGGCGAAAATGAGGAAGGGTTTGGACAGAGCAAATTAGGAGAAACAATTTTCAGAGACAGAAGGGTTAGCAACCAGTGGAGACAGGTTCGAGGCGATTGACAAAACAACCACAGGGGACATGAAATGTATTAGATAGAAACACAGAACTTAGGAGCAGGAGTAGGCCATTCGGCCCTTCAAGCCTGCTCCGCCATTCAATATGATTATGGACGATCCTCCATCTCAATGCCATACTCCCGTTTGCTCCCCATTCCCCTTGATGCCAGTAAAATCGAAAAATTGATCTATCGCTTTCTTGAATACATTCTGTTACTTGGACTCCGCAGCCTTCTGTGGGAGAGAATTCCATAGTTTCACTACCCTTTGAGTGAAGAAACATTTCCTCATCACAGTCAAAGAGTTTCACATGACAGAAAGAGGGATTCATTGAATTTAAATTCCACCAGCTGCCATGGGGCTTGAACCCCTGCCCCAGAACTTTAGCGTGGATTTCTGGGTTACTAATCCAGGAACATTACCACTCTGCCACCATCTCCACCAGTCCTAAATGGCCTACCCCGTATCCTGAGACTGTGCCCCCTGGATCTAAATTCTCCAACCAGGGAAAACACCCTCCCTGCACCTGGTCTGTTTAACCCTGTTCGAATTTTATATGTTTCAATCAGATCTCCTCTCATCCTTCTAGTGACTACAGGCCCATCGAACCAATCTCTCTGCAGAGAACAGTCCCACCAGCACCGGTATCAGCCTCGGGAGCCTCCATTGCTTTTCTTCCAAGGCAGGTATACCTTTACTTAGGGAGGGAGACCAAAACTGCACACAATGCTCCAGGTTTTGCCTCACCAAGGCCCTCAATAACTACAGTAAGACATCCCTGCTTCTGAACTCAAATACTCTTGCAATGAAGGCCAACATATTATTTGCCTTCCTAATTGATTAATGCCTTTTGTATTTTCGTTGCCTATTGTACAAGGGCACCCAGATCCCTCTGTACATCCACACTTCCCAATGTATCACTATTTAAATAATACTCTTCCTTCCTGTTTTACACGCCAAAGTGTATAAATTCACCTTTGTCCTGCATCTGCCATGCGTTTGCCCACTCACTCAGCTTGTCTAAATCGCTTTCGTCAAGTCATGATGATCTGGGGTGCGCTAAGGTGGTGGAAGCAGATTCATTTACAACTTAGGCATAGCCACAGAATCGCAGAATGGTTACAGCACAGAAGGAGGCCATTTGGCCCGTTGTGTCCTGACTAGCTTTCCGAATGTGCAGTGCACCTAGTTCCATTCCCATACCTTCTCTCCCGAACCCTCCAGCCCCTCGCCACTCACTTTGTGAAAACGTTTCTCCTCGAGCCTCCATTCCTCCCTTCGCCAACTCACTCCAATCCAGGTTCTCTCGTTCTCAATCCTTCCAGTGGCAGCGACAATTTTTCTCTGTCTACTCTGTCCGGACCCCTCATGGTTTTGAATATCTCGATCGAGTCTCCTCTCAGCCTTTTTCTCCCCCTAGCAAACCAGTCCAAATGTCTCCAATCTGCCCAAGTAACTGAAGATCCTCACCCCAGAACCGTTCTTGTGAATCTTTTCCGCACTTTCTCGAGTACTTTTCAAAAGGCAATTGGATAAAAAATACGAAAAGGCCAAACATTTTGGGGTTCTGTTGAAAAAAAGAAGGGGAGAGGAACTTGGGCAGCACGGTAGCATTGTGGATAGCACAATTGCTTCACAGCTCCAGGGTGCCAGGTTCGATTCCCGGCTTGGGTCACTGTCTGTGCGGAGTCTGCACATCCTCCCCGTGTGTGCGTGGGTTTCCTCCGGGTGCTCCGGTTTCCTCCCACAGTCCAAAGATGTGCAGGTTAGGTGGATTGGCCATGCTAAATTGCCCTTAGTGTCCAAAATTGCCCTTAGTGTTGGGTGGGGTTACTGCATTTTGGGGATAGGGTGGAGGTGTGGACCTTGGGTAGGGTGCTCTTTCCAAGAGCCGGTGCAGACTCGATGGGCCGAATGACCTCCTTCTGCACTGTAAATTCTATGATAAATCTATGAATTAATTAGGCAACTCTTTCAAAATCCTAACACAGATTTAACGGGCCAAATGACCTCCTTCTGCGCTATGTGACTCCCCAGTGTCTCCTCAAGAACATCATCGAGATTGGTCATTTCTAATCATTTAAATGTCTCTTGTGTCTCATGGGATTATGTGGTGCTTTACCATTAAAAACAAATTGGGCGGGATTCTCCGTCCCACCGCACTGGTTTTCTGGTGCGGCGCGCCCCTGCTGGCAACGGGATTCTCCGTCCCGGTCAATGGGATTTCCCATTGTGGGCAGCCCCACGCCGTCGGGAAATCCCCGGGCGTGTGTGGTCTGCCGCCGCAACGGAAAATCACGACAGCGGAGAATCCAGCCTGTTTGCATTCGTCACCTTTGTCCGAACTCCAGCCCTACACTTTCTGGTGAGATCATCGCTTCCAAATGATCTCTAATAGGTGCATGATATGCAGTTTTACCGCACGGCCCCGCATTTTAGAATTCATGGTGCTAGGTGACCCAGTACTAGGTACCTGGTGTCGACAGCTCTGCGCCTCTATCAAAGGAAAAGAAAGTCTTGCTCGCCAGATTTTATTTGAACCCACATCCAAAATGGCAAAACAATCAAAGGGGCTAACCTTGCCTAGTTGGGAGTATCTGAACCTAATGCAAATCCCAGATAGTTATTACACGGGGCCCCGAAGACCTTTCTCAGCCAATTTAAGGCGACAGGTCTTGGCGACCTTGACGACCAGCTAAGTGACCTTCAAAAGGTAACTTGCAATGTGCCCCAGCGAAGACGTAAAATTGCTTTTTAAGCAGCGCGTATCGTGTGTGTTGCAATCTAGCTGTTGTAATCATACAGCTGCCCTCAGTCACATTTTTCTTAAACAAATTAACAGGCTTCACTGTTCAACAAACTGCAAAGGCTTTTCCATTTCAAAAAGAATCGATACCCAAATTATATCCTGTAGGCTTTTAGCGATGGAGCTTGCAATTGAACAATATTCCAGCCAACAAGTTGTGACTTATTTGTCGGAACGTGTCATACGGAATGTGTACAAGTGCAAAATCCTGCAGATGCTGGAAATCTGAAATAAAAACAGGAAATGCTGGAAATGCCCAGCAGGTCTGGCAGCGTCCGTGGAGAGAGAAATAGAGTTAACCTTTCGGACCTGTCACCTTTTCATCCTGCCTTTCAAAGTTCAATATAGTTCTGATATTTTTTTTTCATGACAAATCTAATCCTGAGGCAAGGTCTCATTGTGTGTTTCAGCCGCCAGCTGTCTCGCTTTCCTCTCTTGGGCGCACTGACTTGTGGTTTCAAAGTTGCTGCCCGTCCTCCTCACCTCACTGGTCTTGGGGCAGTGGAGCCAGTTACCATGGAAACATAGGAATGTACAACACTGAAAGAGGCCATTCAGCCCATTGCGCCCATGCTGACACTTTGGAAGAGCAGTCATGCTTAATCCCACATCCCCGCCTTTTGTCCGCGAGACAGTAGGAAGAATATAAGGAACAGGAGACGGGGTGGCATGATAGCACAATGATTAGCACTGTTGCTTCACAGCTCCAGGGTTCGATTCCCGGCTTGGGTCACTGTCTGTTCGGAGTCTGCACGTTCTCCCCGTGTCTGCGTGGGTTTCCTCCGGGTGCTCCGATTTCCTCCCACAGTCCAAAGATGTACAGGTTAGGTGGATTGGTCATGATGAATTGCCCTTAGTGTCCAAAAAAGGTGGGCTTGGGTGGGGTGCTCTTTCCAAGGGCCGGTGCAGACTCAATGGGCCGAAGGGCCTCCTTCTGCACTATAGGTTCTATGATTCCATGAGTAGTAGAGCAAACGCTGTCTTCAGCCCTGCTCCGCTATTCAGTAAGGACGTTCCTACACAATCCTCGTATCCCCTAATTTCCTTAGTTCGTCATCTTCAAGTAGCGATTCATTTCCCTTTTAAGAATATTTTTGGCATCAGTTTCCGCCATCTTTTCAGGGAGCGCGTTCAAGATCCCAACAACTCTGAGAGAAAACCTTTCTCCTCTTCTCAGCCCTGACCTTTTCCCAATGGTTTTCAAGCTATGAGCTCCGAGTTTGTAATAGCCCTCACGAGACCCATGGAACGACCTAATTGATCTCCCCCATGGGGCTGGTGGAGTACGAGCTTTCCCGCTAAGGGGCAGAGGCCTAGGAGTTGGAGCTCCTGAAACGAACACTTAAAAGCCAGCCCGGATTGGGACTGGCATGATCGGTAGCCCCGGCTGGGACCTCTGCGCTGTATGTATGTAAATCCTTACTTTTGCCTTTAGAATAAACCTGCGTTTATATCACCTTCTCCCGTCTCCTGAAGATTTTCTCGAGTTATCGAACGACTCGCAAGGGAGTATAGTTTTTCTCTGTGGCTGTAAAAAAATCACTGCTCAGATCGTGTGGCAGAGCTTGAATATAGGCCCCTACTGTGCCTCAAAGCTCAATATCGCTTTCCAAACTACATCTATGACATGAGTCACTCACCAAATAAATTGTTAATTGATTTCCTTCCCCATCCTGTGAACATTACTGTGACTGATCAGAAACTGGTATCTCCATGGATGCCACACAAGGCTTATTTCCTCCTTCAGCAGGGATGATAGGTTTAGGTTGAGACCTCAGGTCCGCTCCGCCTGTGACTATACGCGCCACCTGATGTGCTAAACCCCAAAGGTGCAGGATCTCAATTGCCAAAGAGAAAATGCTGGAAAATCTCAGCAGGTCTGGTAGCATATGTAGGGAGAGAAAAGAGCTAACGTTTCGAGTCCAGATGATCCTTTGTCAAAGCTAACAGACAAAGTGGGAAATATTTATACTGTGGAATGAGAATGAAAGATGAGTCATAGCCACAGAAACCCAGGGAAACCGGGTGCTAATAGTCATAGAAACCAAGGGAAAGTGTGCCAATGGCAGTCCCCAGAGAGAACAAAAGGTGTGAAAGGCCAAACTGCAGAGAAACTAACATCAGAGGGTATCAGACGATGTCAATTGGACGGCTATTTTAGCTCAGGTGGAACTGAGGCATCACAGTTGACCTCTGTGTTCTTGGACTCAGGGGGGAAGGATGGCCGAGGGTTTATTTTCTTGATCACCTTTGTTGAATTTGCAGTCATTTAGACTTTATCCAGTGGCGTATAAAAGCAAGCCAAGTTAAGAGATATTGTGTGTTCTATATATTTTCTATTTCAAAGTGACTTCCATTGTATTCACGTTAAACATTGGGCCTTGCTCCATTGTCCCCCGGATCGAGTAGTTTCCCCATATTCAGTTCCTAGACTTTAAGAATGGGGCACCTGTTGAGGTTAAGGAGGGTTGTCCCGTCCTTGACTGTGTCACACTTTCAGGAAGGGGAGAAAAATCTGGAGAAAGAAGAAGAATTATGGAGCACATCGGGATCCTCAGAGCAAAAATAACCTTCAAACGTACTGTCAGAAAACTCAGACTGGAACAAATATGTCCTGCATTCCAGTCTCAATGCAGCCTTAGATCCAATAATAATTTCTCTTATAGGTAGTGAAAGTCCCAGGTGCTACACAGGTGGAGGTTGGACCTCAGCAGGTTTCAGGAGAAGATTTTGGGGAGGAGGTGGGGGGAGGGTAATCACATGCATTGTCCAAGCGGTCGGTTCTAAATGTGGCTTTTGGAATGACCGAGTCAGTTGGGCTAAGAAAAAGGCTTCCGGGGGTTTGGGGGGTGGGGGGTGATTACTACATATTTGTGATGTTGATTGAGGATGAAATATTTTACAGGACATTGGGGTAACTCTCCTATCCTTCTTACTAATAGTGCCGAGACATTGTTTAATATTCACCCATGGTGCCTTGGGTCAACTCTTCCTCTGATAGAGTAGCACTCAATCAGTATTGCACTGGAATAATGTCAGTGCTACAACCTCCGCAGAAGTCACGGGGTGTGGCCCATCCGGTTCTCCATGATCTCCACAGAGTACGAACCTCCCTGGTAATGGGACGGGGCTTCTTCTTTAACAAGGGGAGCTCACACAGTGAAAAAAAACCGACCTGAGTGTAGGTCGGGCTTGGAGACTCTTTGGGGAGTGGAGGGAGAGTTAGTGCACATGTCAATAAAGCAGTATTTTGCGCCCTACCCTTCGTTCCATGTATGTCCACTCACTCTACAGATTCTATAGTCAGCTTTGCGTTTTGTGCCCAAGTGCTGGAGTAGGAGTTTAACCAACAACCTTCTGACTCCGAGGCAAAAGTTCTGCCAACTGAGCCCATGGCTGACCGAGGCGATAGAGAAAACACACAGCGAGTTCAGGGGTGAGGGACAAGGATGAGATACAAAACCAGAGAACAAAGAGACAAAAATGTTGGAAACATTTTGCAGGTCGGTCAATATCGATAGAGGGAACGACAGGTTAACGTGTGAGGTGGACATACATAAAGGACATCGCTCCCTTGACTGTTCCCTCCACATGTGCTGATTATGCTGCTGGAAACCTCAGTCTGTTCGGGTGGGTGTGTACTGATTCATTGGCACCACTGTGAAGAATAACAAATTCTCTTGATGCCGTGGCCAACCTCAACCAACATCACCAAAAACCAAACAACTCATCACGCATCAGCAGGACCTGAGTTTACCCATGTAACAGCAGTGACTATGCTTCCAAGTTGATTCATTGGCTGTCAAGTGGATGTGAAAAGCACTCTATATAAATACAGTCTTTTCTTTGCTCACCACACAGGTCGTGTGTCTTAGCTCAGGTATCTGTCATCTATCGAGCACAGGCTGATTCGTGTCATTTCTCCCACTGATTTATTTGAAAACTTTGCAAAGAAGGTTGATTTTACTGAGAAGAGTTCATCTGTATCAAGTCACTTTTTGCTAAGATCAGGTTTATTGTGATTAATAACAGAGTGAAGCCAAAACTGCACAGCTACACAGTAATATATTACAGACAAACTCCAGATGGAGAAGCTAAAAATAAGCAGTGCAGTGAGCCTGACCGCAGGGCTCACTCAGTAAGTGTGGTCTCAGCCACAGAAACAGACGCATAAATGTCATCTTTAGCCATTCTGGACAGAATGTCCTGTGTCCTGGAAGCTTGAGTTTGAGTATGAACAACTGAGTCAAGCTGACACCAGGGGCTGGATTCTCTGGTCGCCGATGCTGAAATTGTGTTCGGCGAATCCAAAATTCCCGCCAAAATCGGGGGCGGTGCCGCTCTCGCGATGCCCCGCCCCCTCCAAAGCCGCCGCGCCGCGTATCGACGGCCTCAGGCCATTTCCTGAGGCCCCCGCCCCGATGGTCCGCCCCCCCCAACCGGCCGCGTTCCTGACGGCGTGGATATCTCATGGTCTCACCCGTCAGGAGCTCAGCGTGGCGGCTGCGGACTCAGTCCAGCGCCGCCACAGTCGCGGGAGGGCCGATCCGCAGGCAGGGGGGACATTATTCGGGGCTGGGGGGGCACTGTGGGAAGGTGATCCAGGGCACGCGAGCTGGCCGAGGTGGGGGGGGGCGACTATTTTGTGGGCCTTGTCCGCGAGCGGCCTCTGCCATGAAGCACGGCGCGGTCGCTGCAGGCCGCCGTCGCACACATGCACGGCCACGTACCCGGCAATGCTCCGGGGCGTATCGGCAGCTAGATCCGGGTGCTCCACGCTGCCTCCCTGCTCGCCCCCAGCAACACGGGGAATCGGTGGCCGTTTTGCACCAGCTTTCCCCCGTTCCCAAGCCGGCGTGGACACACCGCCCCAGAATTGCAGAATCCAGCCCAAGGTATTTCCAAATGTACCTGCCGCCTTTTCCCTTGCCACTCAACGATCCTCCAACCCTATGGCTCATTTACACTCCCTTCTGATTCTGGATTAGTGTGTGTTGGCTCTTTCTCCTCTGCTGCACCATCAGTGCCTGAGCCATTATCCATTTCACTCTCCCTGACCGGGAACGAATGCCCCT
The DNA here is from genome assembly GCF_047496885.1 of Scyliorhinus torazame. Lineage (NCBI taxonomy): Eukaryota > Metazoa > Chordata > Chondrichthyes > Carcharhiniformes > Scyliorhinidae > Scyliorhinus > Scyliorhinus torazame. The sequence continues at coordinate 14,861,271 of NC_092723.1, read as the reverse complement.
CCCCCAATTGATTTTTCCATCTATTCAACTTAAATTCCTTCACACCTGTCGCCCATCACTCCTGAGCCTTCTGGCCTATATTGGCCCACCAAATTTGTGGGCAGCACGGTAGCAGTGTGGATAGCACAATTGCTTCACAGCTCCAGGGTCCCAGGTTCGATTCCGGCTTGGGTCACTGTCTGTGCTGAGTCTGCACATCCTCCCCGTGTCTGCGTAGGTTTCCTCCGGGTGCTCCGGTTTCCTCCCACAGTCCAAAGATGTGCAGGTTAGGTGGATTGGCCATTCTAAATTGCCCTAAGTGTCCAAAATTGCCCTTAGTGTTGGGTGGGGTTACTGTGTTATGGGGACAGGGTGGAGGTATGGACCTTGGGTAGGGTGCTCTTTCAAAGAGCCGGTGCAGACTCGATGGGCTGAATGGCCTCCTCCTGCACTGTAAATTCTATGAATTCCCGCCTTCCGCCCTCCCCATCCACACTCACCCACATTCCCCGCCCACCAGGCGAACAACACCATAACTTTAAAATTTGAGTCTTTGTTTTCAAATCCCGCCAAGACCTCTCTCCTCCTTATCTCTGTGGCCACCTCCAACTTTACAATATTGCAAGATTTCATGTGTTGATGAAATCCTGGGCCCGGATTCTCCAAAATCCCAGCCAAGTGTTAACGCCGGCGTAACCACCAGAGTGTTTCACGCCAGCATCAACGGGCCTCTTGGCCCAGCGAATCAGGGGGCCAGCATGGCTCCGGCGCTGACACGCGGCCCTGCACTGCCGCCGCGGGTCCAGCGATGCCCCTACAAATGGCAGCTCTGTGGGCTTAACCCTCTGCATGCGCAGGCGGCCATGCTGCCCCTTGGCCTTCAGGGTTCTGCTCCTCCCTTTGGTGAGCCCGGTGCCTCTGCCGCGCTCTTCTCCTTTCCTCTCCTGCTTGTAACCAATGCACCAGACAACAGGATTACCGGGCTCCATGTTCCTGATTATCTCCTCACCTGCAGTATCAAACAGCGAGATGTAAGGGTCAGCAATTGTTCCTGAAGGACAACTCTTGGTCAAGTCATTGCCTGTGGCAGTCACTCAAGGCCCCTGAACACATGCCAGAGAGTCCAGGCCACAACATGGATGCCCAGTGCCCCCGTCCAGCATTGACCCACGCCACATGACCATGTGGCTTTGGCATGGCGTTTAATGGATTGTCAATACTGCAATGTGTGCTGGGGGGAGGGGGGGGGAATTTCTGCAAATATTGACGACTCCAACGTACCCCGGAAAATACAATTTTCGAGAATCCCCGCAAACATTGATATAATCCTGAGCACCCCCATGAATATTGACACAATCCACATCATCCTCCCCAGCAAATATTGGCACACTCTCAGGAACGTGACAACCTGCTCTGCCCTCCCCACTTCATTCCCCACAGGGAACCCCCCCAAACTTATCGATACTCTCCTGAGAACACTGAAAATATCGGTACACTCCAAGGGACCTATTACTTCCAAAAGCGAATCAACCAGAAATGCACCACCGCTGCGGAGAACATCAACAAATATTAAGAATACAGAAACATTTTTTTTTCAGGCTTCCTCACCCCCCCCCCCCCCCTCCCCTTTCTGAACCCTCTTAAAAAACTCACTAGGGAACATGTCACGTTAAAAACCCATGTTCTAAAAAATAATGAATAGAGACACTCCTAGGGAGGCTGGGGGGGGGGGGATGGGTGTTGTGGGGACATGGGGGGCGGGGGGGGCGGTGAGAGTGGGTGTGGTGGGTGGTAACGAATTAAAGAACAACGCCATTTTTCACAAATGAAATCTCTGGCCCCATTCCAGGTTCTGCAGATATCGTCCTGGGAATTACTCTGCACATCAATCAGTGAGCGCGTGTCACAAAGAGAAATGCGGCGAATTAAAAGCGAGACATCAGGGTTAGATGGGATAAACTGGAAATCAACAAAGAACTGGACGAGGAAATTGCTGCAATTCTGGTTAATATTTCTGGCAGCGATGTAGAAAGTGAGAGCGAGGTTATAAAATATTATCCAAATATTCAGAAAGAGGCATTTATTTACATGAAATGCAAATCAGTTAGTTGAATAATAATAGAATTGTTCAGGAGTCTTTGAAAGGTCAACATCACTGTTTAATTACCTTCAAAAGGCCATCAATGGAAAGTATTACTCCTTTTAACTATTCCCTAGTCTATCCCACCTAGCCCTGGTGCTCCGCTTTGAGTTCTCCCAATTTCTGAAGACATGCAGTGTAAAATTATTCTCACGTCAGTTTTGCTGAATTTTTAATTTGTCCACAGATTTTGCTTGCACTGACTAATCGCATTATTTGTCCTATCTCTCCTCCAGCCCCTTCCATCCTAGCCAATAATTCTTCGACCCAACTTATCATCCAGTCAATCGCTTATTTTCTCATTTTAAAAAATCACCCACGTTTAACACAGCAAAATTCAAACCCATTTAATAACTTGATTTAATAATTTAGTGCTAAAATGGCGCAGAATTAGCCAAAGCAGACGACCAGTATGGGCGGCAAGCGGACCAAGGAAAGGATCCTCAGGGGTGAGGAACATTTCCGTTAGACCCACACCTGCCTGAAAACCACTCTGCATGAAAATCAACCGCATGGTTTGTGCAGGAAAAGGCTTTACGGGCAAATGATCTTTTCGCATTCCAAATTTTCTTACTCCCCTGTTCAAATTAATGTGTGTTTCTTTATTACAGAAACAAACTGATAGGAACAAGCTACAAGTTCTGTATGTTCCTTCCTTCGTTCCCGAAGAGCTGAATTGAGACTGTCAAGATCAATTTCCATATTCATCACGTTTGTCCCCAATTCTTGGATCCTTGTGGACTTCACTCAGTCAGCACCTCTGCCTGTTCCAGGTAAGGTTAGCAATAAGCTTCAAGGAATGAAAGTTGTGAAACCATTAACCAGAAACCTTACCCAGGAAACAAGCTCCCATAATTGAAAATCAGAACTGACATTTTCTCCGTCCCCATATGTTTTCATGCCTACTTCTTCTTCCGTTTTGGGCCTGAAGAGAGGGATGACCCGCACTACCATGATCTCAACCACGAGTCGGGTGAGGAGGTAGATCCCGAATCCACCCCAGCTGGAATGGGATTGAACCCCATGTTGTTGCCACCAATCTGATCCACACATGAGGAACCGGAAATTCCTGTGGCACCATACATTTCTACACGTGTGTTGTAGTCTGGAGCAACGAATCGTGATGGTAGAGGTTCCAACATTCTTTCCATCACATGGTTAGCCAGGAATCTCTCCCATTCTTACTGCCTGCCATTGATGCATGTTGGAAGAATTTACAAGTTGATATTCAACCATTTGGCTGCAATGCCATCCTGGGCGGGGGTGGGGGGTGGGGGGTACCATTGACCAGAAATATAAATACTGTGACTACAGGAGCAGGCCAGAGGCTGGGAATTCCGTAGTGAGTAACTCACATTCTGAATCCCCAAAGCCTGTCCATTATCTGTAAGGCAGAAGCCAGGAGTGTGATGGAATATTCTCCACTTGCCTGGATGAATGCAGCTCCATCAACACTCAAGAAGCTCGACACCATCCAGGAGTAAGCAGCCCGCTTGATTGGTACTCCATCCACCATCTTCAACATCGACTCCCCCCACCAACGACAGCTTTGACAGTGTGTACCATCTACAAGATGCACTGCAGGAACTCACCAAGGCTCCTTTGACAGCACCTTCCAAAGCTGCGACCTCAAATACCTCGAAGGACAAGGGAAGCAGTTGCATGGGGACACCACCACCAGCAAGTTTCCTTCAAAACTACACACCATCCTGACTTGCAACTATATTGCCGTTCTTTCACTGTCACTGGGTCTAAATCCTGGAACTCCCTTCCTGACAGCATTGTGTGTGTCCCTACACTACATAGACAGCAGCGGCTCACCACCACCTTCTCAAGAGCAGTTAAAGATGGGCAATAAATGCTAGCCTAGCCGGTGAGGCCCATATCCTGTGAATGATTTTTAAAAACCTTCCTTGGTCTGGAGTGTGACTTGAGCCCAGAGCTTCTGATTCAAAGGCAGGGATGTTCACTACCCACTGTGTCACTAGACCTTCATGCCTTTGAGCTGAACTGGTGAGATACTGGTCAAAGATTCCCATGTGGAGGTATGAACGAACTTCAAGTTGCAAACTGTCTGTCGTTGCTCACACTTGATGGGCATTTTGAAGGTGTCCAGTCATGATACTGTGCATCCAACAGTGAGCATGCATCGGCTGAAGACAATGGGATTAAATTAATGCTTCATGATATTACACTGGATACTATTAGAACTGCCCAAGAGGAATGGGGCATAAAGCAGTTATCGCCATATTTCACCAAAGCACTGGCTTGGAAACATAGCTGAGTCAAAGTGATTATAATGTAGCACTCAAAATCTTTATCACCCTTGAGCCATGACCCCAAGATTTACTCCATACGAACATGAATACAGAAGAAGGGATAAACGAAATGGCCCCTCGAGCCTGCTCCACCATTTAATAATGTTGTGGCTGAAATGATATTGGTCTGAACTCCACTTTCCTGCCTGTTTCCCATAACCCATGACTTCCTGAGATTTGAGCACAAATTCTGCCCCTCTCAATGGAGCTTTGAGGGAGCGCTGCACCAGCAGAGGTGCTGCCTTTGGGATGAAACATCAAGCCAAGGCCCCAACTGCCCTCTCGGGTGGATGTAAAAGATCCCCTGGTTCAAAGAAGAGCAAGGGAGCTCTCCCCAGTCTGAACAATATTTCCTGTTCAGCCACCATCACTAAAACGGATAATCTGATGACTGTAACAATTGTGGGAGCTTGCTGTGCACTAATCGTCTGCCACATTTCCTGTGCTAGAACAGTGTCTATTTCACCGGCTATAAAGCACTTGTAGGCATCTCAAGGTGAAAGGCATAGCATTAATACAAGTCTTTCATTCTTCCGCAAGGTGCTATGTTTGAACAAGTAGCTGATGGAGGTCGATGCAAGAAATAATAGTTGTTTTTTCAGCAGAGTACAAAGTCTTCCACAGAGACAATGCAAAGTCTTTTAAATCACTGAAACAAGAAAACAAACAGCAGCTTGTCAAATGAAACTGTGTACAAGATTCCATTTATTTCTCACCAGCCAAGGTTACCCTACTCCTCGCTCCCGAGGTCAAACGCATAAAAAAAAAACCAACACTGGACTCAAAGAAAAAAAGCATTTGCATATAAGCAATCAGGGCACCTGAATTCCTCGCGAAGAAACTGTCCCCTAGCGCAAATCCCAGAGTAGCTGTGGTAATGAAAATAGCATGAAATAACTGGCCTGTAATGAGCTGTTCTTTCCAGAGAAGCTGAAAATCCAACTGGCCAGGCACAGTAGGAACTGAGCAGTTATTCTCAATGTATTGTGGCAATTAGAGAGACTGCTCTCAATTGAAACATGCTACCTGCACTGGGAAATGAGATATAATCGTCTATATTAACCATCTCCAGCCTTGTTTATTTTTCTGCATATCCTTGGTGCATCAGTGCAAAAGAGAAGGCTGAATCATTTGCAGCCATCCTTAGCCAGATGTGCCGGATAATGCATCTCCGGCTCCTCCCGGGTTCCCCAGTATCACAGATGCCTGTCTTCCGCCAATCCGAATTATTCCACGTGACCTGTTTTAAAAGCTCATTTATGAACTGCGGGCATCGCTGGTTAGGCCAGCATTTACTGCCCACTGTTATTGCCCTTGAGAGGGTGGTGAGGAGCCGTGTTCTTGAATCGCTGCTGTCCATGTGCTGTCGGTACACCCAGAGTGCTGTTAACGCCAAGATTTTGACCCAGCGACAGTAAAGAAACGGAGATTTATTTCCAAGTCAGGATGGGAGTGGCTTGGAGGGGAACATCTAGGTGGTGGTGTTTTCAGGTATCTGCTGCTCTTATGCTTCTAGATGGTAGAGGCAGTGGATTTGGCAGGTGCTGCCCAAGGAGCCTTGGTGAGTTCCTGCAGTGCATCTTGTAGATGGTACACACGCCTGCCACTGTGTGCTGTGTGCCAGTGATGGAGGGAGTGAATGTTTGTGGAAGGGGTGCCAATCAAGTGGGCTATTTTGTCCTGGATGGCGTCAAACTTCTTGAGTGTTGGAGTTGCACTGACCCAGGTGAGTGGAGAGTATTCCATCACACTCCGCACGGTAGCACAGTGGTTAGCACTGGATAAAAGCAAATTACTGCGGATGCTGGAATCTTAAACGAATGAGAAAATGCTGGAAAATCTCAGCAAGTCTGGCAGCATCTGTAGGGAGAGAAAAGAGCTAACATTTCGAGTCCGATGACTCTTTGTCAAAGCTATAAGAAAGAGAAAATGGGAAATATTTTACTGTGGAGTGAGAATGAAAGATGAGTCATAGCCACAGAAACCCAGGGAAACCGGGTGCTAATGGCCACAGAAACCAAGGGGAAAGAGTGCTAATGGCAGTCCCCAGAGAGAACAAAGGATGTGAACAGTGGTTAGCACTGTTGCTTCAAAATGCTAGGGACCCGGGTTCGATTCCCGGCTTGGGTCAGAATCTGCACGGAGTCTGCACGTTCTCCCCGTGTCTGCGTGGGTTTCCTCCAGGTGCTCTGGTTTCCTCCCACAAGTCCCGATAGACGTGCTTGTTAGGTGAATTGGAAATTTTGAATTCTCCCTCTGTGTACCTGAACAGGCGCTAGAGTGTGGCGACTAGGGGATTTTTACAGTAGCCACAGCATTTATCTGGGCAGTTTCTGGTAAATGACAACCCTCAGGATGTTGATAGTGGCGGGGTCAGTGATAATGCTGTATTGAGTGTCATGGGGTGATGGTTAGATTCTCTCCTGTTGGAGATGGTCATTGCCTGGCACTTGTGAAGCGTAATTGTTACTTGCCACTTGTCAGCCCAAGACTGGATATTGTCCAGGCCTTGCTGCAGGCACTGGATATAGTAAAGTCTATGGGCCCTGATAACATCCCAGCAATTGTACTGAAGACTTGCCGCTCGCCTAGCCAAGTTGTTCCAGTACAGCTACATCACTGGTATCTCCCCAGCATTGCAGAAAATTGCCCGGGTGTGTCCGGTACACAAAAAACAGGACAGATCCAACCTGGCCAACATTCAGGCTTGGGCTGATAAGTGGAAGTAACATTTGTGCCTCACACGTGCCAGGCAATGGTCTTCTCCCCCAATTATCAACAGCCTGGGGCCTACCATTGAACAGAAACTGAACTGGACCAATCATATAAATACTGTGGCTACAAGAGGAGGTTAGTGTCAAGGAATCCTGTGGTGAGTAACTCATCTCCTGACTCCCTACATCCAAGGCTCAAGTCAGGAGTGTGATGGAATAAGCTCCATTGGCTTGATGAGTCCAGTTCCAACAACACTCGAGAAACTCAACATCGTCCAGCCACCACATTCAACATTCACTCCCACAACCACCAACCCACAGTGGCAGCCGTGTGTACCATGTGCAAGAAACGTACCATAGCTCCTTTGCAAACCGGCAACATCCACCACCTTGAAGGACAAGAGCTGTAGATACATGGGAACACCATCATCTGGGAGCTCCCCTCCAAGCCACTCACCATCCTAACTTCATAGAATCATAGAATTTACAGTGCAGAAGGAGGCCATTCGGTCCATCGAGTCTGCATAGGCTCTTGGAAAGAGCACCCTACCCAAGCCCACACCTCCCCCCATCCCCACACCTCCATCCTATTCCCCGTAACCCAACCTAACTTTTTTTGAACACTAAGGGCAATTTAGCATAGCCAATCCACCTAACCTTCACATCTTTGGACTATGGAAATATGTGGAAATACATTATCAGTCCTTCACTGTTGCTGTGTCAAAATCCTGGAACTCCCTCCTGAACAGCACAGGTAAGAAGTCTTACAACATCAAGTTAAAGTCCAACAGGTTTGTTTCAAACACTAGCTTTTGGAGTACTGCTCCTTCCTCAGGTGAATGAAGAGGTATGTTCCAGAAACATATATTTTGACAAAGTCAAAGATGCAAGATAATGCTTTGAATGCGAGCATTGGCAGGTAATTAAGTCTTTACAGATCCAGAGATAATCCAGAGTTTCTACTGTCATGTGAGAGTACCTTTAAGAACTGGATGTTTAAGCAATGTGCCTTTAAGAAAACAGTGATGTCATAGGGTGGGTGGAACTCAGCTCAGTTCAGCCATTTCGAAGTTTCAGTTTGGAAAAGTGCCTGGCTGGTTTTGCTGTGAGCAGTTTAAAAGTGCCTGGCTGGTTTTGCTGAGAGCAGTTTAAAAGTAGAAAGCCAGTTTGAGACAGCAGCTTGAGAAGTTCTGGTTTGCTGTGATCTGCTTGAAGGGAGAAAGCCAGGTTTGAGAAAGCAGCTTGGGTGTGTCTGTGTGTTTCCGGAGAGCTGCAGGAAGAAAGCAAGGTGCTGGAGCTGAAGTCAACCAAGCATATATATCTCTACCATAAAAGACCATCTCTGGATCATTTGGGTGATCTAAACTCATAATAGTTAAACCTTTAACCTGATGTGATTTTGTTTAAAGGTGTTAAGTTTGAAGGAGCATTTTAAGGAATTATTTACTGTTGCAATACTTACTGAGTTATCTTTGAACTAAGGGTTGTTAAGAGATCCATTGTTTGTTTAAGATGTTAAGTTGAGTTCATGGAAATAACAGTGTTTTGTGTTTAAAAACCCACGTGTCCATAATTGTAATTCCACACCTAGGGAACAAGCCGTGTGCTAGGAAAAGCAACAAATCCATTAAAGGGAGAGGTTGGTTGAACTCCATGATACATTTTGGGGTTCTGAAAACGCCTCGCCCATAACACTACAAATATGCAAGTAAGCAGACAAGATCCTGAAAGGGCTACAGATCACAAACCCACTCAAGTCATCCGACAACACAGACTTATCTCTGTATCTGTAAAGACTTAATTACCTGAAAATTACCGACTAGGGGGCATAGCCTCAAAATAAGGGGAAGTAGATTTAGGACTGAGTTTAGGAGGAACTTCTTCACCCAAAGGGTTGTGAATCTATGGAATTCCTTGCCCAGTGAAGCAGTAGAGGCTCCTTCATTAAATGTTTTTAAGATAAAGATAGATAGTTTTTTGAAGAATAAAGGGATTAAGGGTTATGGTGTTCGGGCCGGAAAGTGGAGCTGAGTCCACAAAAGATCAGCCATGATCTCATGGAATGGCGGAGCAGGCTCGAGGGGCCAGATGGCCTACTCCTGCTCCTAGTTCTTATGTTCTTATGTAAATGCTCGCATTCAAAGCATTGTCTTGCATCTTTGACTTTGTCTATATATATGTTTCTGGAACCTACCTCTTCATTCACCTGAGGAAGGAGCAGTGCTCCGAAAGCTGGTGTTTGAAACAAATCTGTTGGACTTTAACCTGGTGTTGTAAGATTTCTTACTGAGCTCATCCCAGTCCAACGCCGGCATCTCCACATCGGGGCTACAGCGGTTCACGAGACAGCTCACCGCCACGTCTCTAGGGCAATTCCCGATGGGAAATAAATGCTGGTCTCACCAGCGATGCCCACACCCCATAAAATGACACTGCAGGAACCACCTTCTTCTCATGTAGGGAATGTAACACTGACGCCATTGAGCCTAACCTGATCCTCAAGCACTGTCCACTGAGGTCGGGTTTCGAGGAGTCAGTGAACGGTGATTCAGAGCAGGAACTCTGGCTGATATTTCATTGATTGCATGTAGGGATTAAAGGCTAATTACAGCATCTTACAAGCTGAGATCGCCTTAACTCAACACAGCCTGGGAATCAAATCTGATTCTCAGTCACTCAGTGCTACACCATCACTCAACAAGCTATCAGAGGAATTAATCGGCCTTTACATCCTCCGTTCCGAATTTCATTTGCCTACATTGTGGCTCTATGATCATAACTGTGAGTTGGAAGGTGGGACGGAGGATTTTAGGATTTGCGAAAAGGGCAGCAACGGAATTCTCAAAGACTCTGCCTAAGCCGAACAGGCTTCCTTGCTGCAATCAGCCAACTTGACAGTCCGTCCAGCTCTCTGACAGGATGGAAACCAAGGACTGTGCTACGTGCGGGTGGGGAGATGTGGAGGCAGCAGGCTTCTCACGAGTTGCCTTATGGCGGGGTTGGCTTATGTGTCGGTAAGTCTGATGGAACAGGGGAACGTTTGCTGCCTCTCCCGGCCCACAAGCAGTGCTGTAAAGACATCCACCTGGTGAATCTAGCCCTTCATTCCTTCCTTCGGAGCCCACTCCTCAAACGTTAAGAATAAAGGCCACCTCAGGCACATCGAGTCCTTAAAATATTTTGATCAAACCACTATTCAGAGCGTGTTGGTCCCCTGGCATCCAACCTGCATCTTCCAAAATGGGATGTGGATTCTGGGGGCTTTTGCTCACGTTTAATGTTTAATCAGTTAGAATGTGGACTTTGCTCCCACAAAGAAAAGCTGAGATGAAAGGCAGATGAGGGGAAAAAGAATAGAAGGTGATGCTGATAGGATGAGATGAAGAGAGGTGGGAGGGGACTCGTGAGGGGCACAGAGACAAGTACAGACCAGAAGGGCCTGCATTGTCCAATCCACGTAATCTTTTGCAAGGCAAAGAATTTTGTGTGCGTTGAATAGGATGTTGAGCATCAAATCACTTGGTTAACAGAATCATGTTGGCACCAGATAAGGAGCCAGCACCTCTTTCGTCATTGCTGGAGTCCAGTGTTACAGCCACTGCCCAACAACAAGCCCAGTGTGGCCTTTGCTAAGTGTCGAGACCGCACATTATTGTACCAGGCAATCTCCACTGAGTGCAAGTGCACTCGTGTCAAAGAAACAGTAGCCCTTGTGGCATTGCACTGGGACATTCTTATTGGTCCACAGGAGGTTGAAGTACATCACTGGCTCACTTTGGAGTGATGTTGTCACACTGAGAATGACGGACAGGTCTAAACCACAGGCCTGTACCAATTACATTTTACTTGAAGATGATGCCCTTTTAAGATTTGTAGATATTTAAGCATTTTTGACATCAAAGAAAGACTTGCATAGCTATAGCACATTTCATGACCTTAGGACATCCCAAAGCACTTTACAGCCAATTAAGTACTTTTGAAGTGTAGTCACTGTTGTAAATTAACAAAAGCAGCAGCCAAATTGCAGCCAGCAAGATGGTAACGATCAGGTAATCTGTTTTTTTAGTGATATTAGTTAAAGGATAAACGTAGGACACCAGAGAGAAGCCCCTTGCTCTTCTTTCAATAGAATATCCTGGGATTTTCTGTGCCTACCTTCCAGTGCAGATGGAGAGAAAATAAATCCTTGTATTTAAAATCATAGAATCATGGAATTTACAGTTCAGAAGGAGACTATTCGGTCCATCGAGTCTGCACTGGCCCTTGGAAAGAGCACCCTGCCTAAGCCCACAACCTCACCCTATCCCAGTAACCCCACCCAACCCAACCCAACGTTTTTGGACACTAAGGGCAATTTAGCGTGGCCAATCCACCTAGCCTGCACATTTTTGGACTGTAGGAGGGAACCGGAGCTCCCAGAGGAACCCCACGCAGACACAGGGAGAACGTGCAGATTCCGCACAGACAGTGACCCAAGCCAGGAATCGAACCTGGGACCTTGGAGCTGTGAAGCAAGTGTGCTAACCACTGTGCTACCATGCCACCTGACGTTTATCCAGTGCCTCTCTGGAAATTCCAAATTGCTTTACAAGCACTGGAGTACTTTTGAAGTATTGTCACTATTATAATGTCAGAAATATGGCAGCCAATTTCTGCACAAGTTCCTGCAAACAGCAGTACGATAATGGCCTGATAATCTATTCATTGATTGAGGGATCAATATTGCCAGGAAGCCAAGGGTAACTTGTCTGTCCTGAAACAATGTCATGGGAGCTTTTAAGACATGAGACAGCAGGCAGGCCATCCGTCTAAAATATCATCTGAAAGATGGCAACAGTATTGCCTAAATACCGCAGAGGAGCTCCAGTCCAGGATTTGAACTCAAGCCCCGGAGTGGGACTTCCATTCATAACCTTCTGATCTCGAGTTGAGCGTGAAAGCCATCGAGCCATAGCTGATATTGTGAACAGTACAGAAATGAAAGAGGAACTTCAGGAGGGCATGGCAGACTGAGCTTGAGCCAAGTCGGGATAGTTCCCATCTAATTGGATGAGTATTCATAAAAAAGCGACAGCGAAAAGCCTCCCTCAGAGACTGAAAGTCCAGGATTCCTGGCCCCACTCACAGGCTGCCTGATTTTCGGAAATGACTGGAAAGGGTGTCTGTGTGGTCAAAAGCTCACACCCAGCACTTCTGACGTGCCCGCTTGATGCACGATCAATTAAACTCAAAGACGAGGTTGTAACATAACTGAAGGCCCAGCAGCTTCGGTACAGAATGAGGGCTGCTGGGACGGCACCGGTTCTTATACCCCGCCTGTCAGGGCGGAGCTACATACCAAACAGCCAATGGTAAACTCCTAGGTTTACCCAATGGTCTACAGCCTCTTGGGTACTGCAATACCTGATAATACCACACCGCTCTAGGCATGTCCTACTCCTGAGAGCGAGGACACCCATTACTCGTACCCGAGATTGAGGTTGGTAAATCTTTCTCTTTCGCACCCTGAGTTATCCAGCACCAGCCAACCTAAAAATTGAGGCTGAGCAGGAAAAGACCCTGAAGTGGCCAATAAGGGCCTTAACTGGGACAAGGGTGGGCTTCCTAATTGAGACCCTGCCCACCCCACCACAACATAGTGCACAAATCAGAGCGGGCAGGTCAGGGCAGCACAGCAGCACAATGGTTAGCACTGGGACTACGGCGCTGAGGACCGGGGTTCGAATCCTGGGCCTGGGTCACTGTCCGTGTGGAGTTTGCACATTCTCTCCGCGTTTGCGTGGGTTTCACCCCCACAACCCAAAGATGTGCAGGTTAGGTGGGTTGGCCATGCTAAATTGCCCATTAATCGGAAAAAAATAATAATTGGGTACTCTAAATTTATTTTTAAAATGTCAGAGCGGGCGGGGTGCCAGGGGGGATCCCATCAACACAATTTTATGCTCCCTCCTCCACCTCCACCCCCCCAACCACCACTCCCCGCCCTGCCCAACGCCACAAAATCCATTGGGGAGCGCAAAATTCGGGCAATAGTTTTATTGACGTTTGGCAACTCAAATGATTAATACATAGGGAAGCAACGTATTAGTGGATATAGAAATGATAAGGCCAATGGGCGGCGCGGTGGCACAGTGGTTAGCACTGCTGACTCACAGCGCCAGGGACCACGGTTCAATTCCGGCTTGGGCCACTGTCTGTGTGGAGTTTGCACTTTCTCCCCGTGTCTGCATGTGTTTCCTCCGGGTGCTCCAGTTTTCTCCCACAGTCCAAAGATGTATGGGTTAGGTGGATTGGCCATGTTAAATTGCCCTTTAATGTCCAGGTTAGGTGCAAGTTAGGTTATGGGATTACAGAAGAATTACATAGAACATACAGTGCAGAAGGAGGCCATTTGGCCCATCGAGTCTGCACCAACCCACTTAAGCCCTCACTTCCATCCTATCCCTGTAACCCCGTCACTAAGGGCAATTTAGCATAGCCAATCCACCTAACCTGCGCGTCTTTGGACAGTGGGAGGAAACCGGAGCACCAGGAAGAAACCACGCAGACACGGGGAGAATGTGCAGACTCCACACAGACAGTGACCCAGCGGGGAATCGAACCTGGGACCCTGGTGCTGTGAAGCCACAGTGCTAGCCACTGTGGTACCGTGCTGCCCAAAGAAGGGAAGGGTGGTTGGGTGAGTGAATATGGGTAGAGTGCTCCTTCGAAAGGTCGGTGCAGACTCGATGGGCCTCCCGCACCCTCGGGATTCTATGAATACATTTTCTTAAACCTCCCACTACACCATTGGCAACATGAAGCATTTGCCAGTGCCGTGTCTGTATTTGAATCTGTGTGTGTTGGGATTGAATTATAGAATCCCTACAATGCAGAAGGGGGCCATTCAGCCCATCTAGTCTGCACAGGCCCTCTGAATGAGCACCGTACCTGGGCCCTCTCCCCCACCCTATCCCTGTAACTCCACCTAACCTTTTTTTTTATTCGTTCATGGGAGGTGGGCTGTGCCAACATTTATTGCCCATCCCTAATTGCCCTTGAGGGGGCAGTTAAGAGCCATTGCTGTGGGTCTGGAGTCACATGTAGGCCAGACCAGGTAAGGAAGGCTGATTTCCTTCCCTAAAGGACATTAATGAATCAGATGGGTTTTTACGACAATCGGCAATGGTTTCACGGTCATCGTTAGAGTTTTAATTCCAGATTTTTACTTAGTTTAAATTCCATCACCTGCCATGGTGGGATTCAAACCCGGGTCCCTAGATTATCACCTTGGGTTTCTGGATTACTAGTCCAGCGACAATACCACTGCACATCCTTGGGCACTTAGGGGCAATTTAGCCGTCCAATCCACATCTTTAGACTGTGGGAGGAAACCGGAGCACCCGCAGGAAACCAACGCAGACACGGGGAGAAAAGCAAATTACTGCGGATGCTGGAATCTGAAACCAAAGAGAAAATGCTGGAAAATCTCAGCAGGTCTGGCAGCATCTGCAGGGAGAGAAAAGAGCTAAAGTTTTGAGTCCAGGTGACTCTTTGTCAAAGCGGTTGTAGCTTCTTGTCCAAACACAGATTTACTGCATTTGTTAAATTGCATGTCTCCACCTCCTCATGAGTCGCACTGTGCTGAATCTGTGGCCCACGATGGACATAAGCGACTATGACAGAAAATTAAAGCCTGACCTGATAAAAGGACAGATCCAATGAATGTCCTCTTTAGAGCAGGTACCGGGGCAGGTTTGGGGTTAATCGTGCAGATGTTATCGTGGAAACCATTTTCAGAAACAAAGACAAGGCACTAATCTCAGATGATGACAAGAATCGATGGTGTTTAAATAGCAAAAGGCAGAGAATTCTGTGGCAGAGGCAATGACTGGTTGGTAATGATCGGGTTGAAGATGGATGATTTGCAAAGTCAAAACGGACCCCTTTATGCCACGCTAACCAGACACCGTGCTTACACTGCAGTACATAATGGCCCTTTTAATGATTGGAAGAATCATAGAATGATTCAAGACAGGAGACCATTCAGCCCCTTATGTCAATGCTGGCTCTCTGCTACAAATACACAATTAACTCCGCCCTCTTATTGCCTTCCCATAGCCTGGTCATTATTTTCCCCATCTATGTATTTATCCAAATATCTCATGAATGTCATAATTGAATCTGCTTCCATCAACCATTCGGGCTCCTTTGAGTTGCAGAAGCGACCTAAATGTGTACCTCGATGCTCATTGGGTCATAGAATCCTTACAGTGCAGAAGGAGGCCATTTGGCCCATCGAGTCTGCACCCACCCTCTGAAAGAGCATCCCACCTAGGTCCACTCCCCTGCCCTATTCTTGCAACCCCACCTAACCTGAGGGACAATTTAGCATGGCCAATCCACTTAACCTGCACAACTTTGGACTGTGGGAGAAAACCGGAGCACCCGGAGGAAACCCACGCAGACACGGGGAGAACGTGCAGACTCCGCACTGACAGTGGCCCGAGGCCAGCATCGAACCGAGGTTCCTGGCGCTGTGATGCAGCAGTGCTAACCACTGTGACACCATGCCGGTCCAAGTTGGTTTTAGGTGCTCAGAAGATTGGCCAGCAAAGCCCTTCGCCAAAAGGACAGACCACACCATTGACAGTGCAATAATGGCTTCCCATTTCCACTAGGGAGGGAAGAGTAAAAAGTGTTACAACACCTGGTTAAAGTCCAACAGGTTTGTTTCGAATCACTAGCTTTCGGAGTAGCCATCTGGGATGGCCACTTCCAGAATACAAAATGGACGCTCGCAAAGAATATAGGGAACTGTGGACAATGCTAGAAAACAAGCAGGCACAGAGCCTGAATGGATATTTGGGAAACAGCTCCCAGATGGAATTGAAACAATGGGTCGATTAGCATGTTGATGGCCCATCTCCGGGAAACAAAGGAATGACACTCAGGTAACCGATACTATTGCAGACATCCCGGCGCCAGTTCCCCAACCGAAAAGCACAAACAAAGCAAGGCCAACGGCCACCTGAGACACGCCCAGCCATCAGGGCACCCGCCCCTTTATTGGTCAAGATCGATAACAGTGATCGAGAAGTGGCCCAATTAATTGGGACCAAGTTTAAAAGCGCGTGAAGCCCCTCCAAATATAAGATGGAATCCCCACGAGAGACTCGCGCTTTTGGACTTGGCTCTCAAAGCGGAGAGACCCTTCCACCAGCATCACCAGAAGCAAGTAAGTTCAAGGTCAACGCTCGCTACCAGACGGACGACCTTAGCTGTTCTCCTGTATATCTTCGAACCCAACAGCCTCAGATCCGAACAATGGCCATTGTTCCTCTGACTAAGTGGGCACCCGAAGTTAAGTATAGGCGTTAGCGTTAGAGATAGTTTAGTTTGTAGTACTGTTGTGCATGAGTAGATCTTACTGTGTGTGTAAATAAATAGTATTGACTTTGAACTAACTAACTGGTGTATTGGCTCTTTGATCAGTATTCGGGTTGAACCTTGTGGCGGTATTGAGAGATACCTGGCGACTCTAAAGTAAACATAATTAGGATTAAGGAAGGCGACCATATTGACCGCCATATTTATAACCAGATAAACAGAGCAACAGGAGCACAGCTCCTTCATCAGGTGAGTCACATCACGAGTCAGGATTCACCTGAGGAAGGAGCAGCGCTCCGAAAGCTAGTGATTCAAAACAAACCTGTTGGACGTTAACCTGGTGTTGTAAGACTTCTTACTGTGCTCACCCCAGTCTAATGCTGACATCTCCACATCATAGGGAATGGAGTGAAGGGCAAGGAGGTGGGAGTGTGGAGTGGGGGGAGCGGTTGGTAGGAGCCAACTAGAGCTCAGTGTTAATGCAGGAAGGAGAGGAAGGAAGACCAAGCAGATCTGGAATATTAATGCCGAGAGGATTTTCAGGATCCTTCCTGCTTTAGCGACTAAACTAGGCTGAAACCCCCTCGTCACGGTTATCCCTTTCTGCACCCAAAGGGCTGTGAAAACCTGAAATCCTCTCTCCTGTTCCCTTTCTTTTCTTATACTCTTTTCATGTCCTTTCTGTGGCTCTGTTCCAATTATGGCAATCAGTGGATTTGCCTTCTTTCTATATTGTCTTTGTCCTAATGCTTCGAGTCGCCAGGTATCGAATGATACCACCACAAGGTTCAACCGGCTATCGATCAAAGAGCCAAACATCAGTTAGTTAGTTCAAGGTCAAGGGTACTTTATTTACACACAATTAGTCATGCAACATGAACACTACTAGTTAACTACACCTATCGACTAAGACAACCTGTACTTAACTTCGGGCACCCGGCTTAGGTCAGAGAACAGTGGCTGCTGTTCGATTCTGGATCTTCTCGTGCTCGAAGGAGTAACTGCTGCTCAGCTAGGCTCATCCGTCTGGTAGCGAGTGTTGAACTTGAACTTGCTTCAGGTGTTGCTGCACTTGGAGATGGCCGTGACCGGGTTACCAGAACCAAGAGAGGACGAACATGTGGCAGGCTCTTCTTCTTATGCTTAGGGGCTTTCGCGCTCTTTTGGGCGGTCCTTCGATTTGGGCCTTGCTAATTGGGTGATCCCTGATCACTCCGTTCGATTCCTAACCAATAAGTGGGCAGGGATCTGGATGGCTGGGCGTGTCCCAAGCAGTCACTGACCCCGTTGCTTGTGTTTCCCTTGAACAGGGAGTGGCGCCAAAATTTCTGGGACTGTACCTATTGGTCGAGTACCAGTCCTTTGTTTTGGTGAAGATGGGTCATCAAATGTTAATCGGCCCCATTAAAATGCTAATTGGTTGGAGTTTTGATACCGTCTGGACTTCTTGCTTGCAAATATGCATTTCAGGCTCTGAGCCTGTCTGAGTCTTGGCTTGTCCATTTTACCCGCTAGGCCTTGCGAGTTTCTCTGCACCTAGTTGGAAGTGGCCATCCCAGATGGCTACACTCCCAAAGCGCTGTTCAGGCTCAGGGTCAATGAAAAATTTAGCATTGATAGGTTTTTGATTGTCACGGGGATAAAGAGTTGTTGAACCAAGGTGTGTAGATGAAGTTAAGATACAGATAAGCCATGATGTAACCATGATGCGGCAGGGTCAAAGGGCTAACTGGCCTCCACCTGCATCCAAGTGCCAATGGCATCTTCCGCCACCCTTAACGGTGAGGTTACAAGCATCAAAGTTCCCGGCACTATTTTCCCATTGGCAAGGTTCAGAAACAAATGCTTAAACAGAAATCACCTTCCTTCCGGGTGGTTTCCACACAAAAGGGAATGTGGCCCGAGTGCACGAAGCATTTCAAAGATAAAGTTGCTGATTGGAAAATATACCCCAATATCTCTCACTGCGAGCACTGAATGCCGGTACGGGCACACTTATTGCCGATTCCTTGCTGCCCTCTGCAGAAATTGTAGTGCCACCTCAGAGGGCGTTAATAGCGAACCACATTACTCTGGATAAGAGTTTTGTGAAAGCCAAATTAGGCAAGGGCAACAGATTATCCAATCAGTCTTGTTTTTAACAACAGTCTGCCAGCTTTTTAGGTCATTTTTATCGTGGTGTCAGCCTACAAATCACCACATTTATTGAATTCATTGTCACATAGCGACAATTTGTAAAATATCTGCTCATGGGATGTGGGCAGCATTATTATTGCTCATCCCTAGTTGCCCTGTGAGCCACTTTCGTGAACCTCGACAATCCATGAGGTGTAGTCCCACCCAAACTGCTGTTAGGAATAGGGTTACAGCATTTTTAATTAGCGATGACGAAGCAACAGAGTTACAGTTCTGAGACAGGATGGTGCTGTTCCTGCTGTCTTCATCCTTCCAAGTGGTAGAGGGCACAGGTTTAGAAGGTGCAGTTAAAGGAGCCTTGGTGAGTTATAGATGCTGTCTCTGTGTGGAAGGAGTGAATATTAAAATGGCGAACGGGGTGTCAATCAAGCAGATTGCTTTGTCCTGGATGATACCATGGAGCTACAGTCATCGCACTCCTGACATGTGCCTTTTAGATGGTGGAAAGACTTTTGGGCCATCATGAAGTGAGTTACTCACTGCAGAATTCCCTACCTCTGCCCTTCTCTTGTGGGTCGACTGGTGGAGACCATTAGATAGCATTGAGGAAGAGAACACCTCCTCCCTTAGCATCCCCATTCCCTTTGTGAGACTCCTTAAACTGGTTCTGATGGTCACACTCCCTCCAGGCCAGCAAGTTATATTTTCAGAGCAAACTTAAAATGTACAGCTTTTTAATTTACAGTTCTTCAGAGAAGTGCCTCAGTAGCACTGCTGAGGACTAAGTACCATATTGATTATGTTTGCTATGTTTATTAATCAATTCTTTATTTTATCATATAGATGGCATTTCAGCAAACAGTGCATCTTTTCCAAAAGCAGTTCACTAACAGGGACTATTATTCTGTTTCAGGAACAGCCCTCGAAGGCAATTATCAATCACTTAAGCGCAGGCAGCCTTTCTTCAAATGCTGAATGAAGCAAAATCGACATTCGCTGCCAGAAATCCCCAACTAATGGAGTGAGATGCCAATGCCTGTGAAGTGTGGATGACATCTTAGAGCTGCAATAACCTCCTGGTTCTAATTTTATTGCTTACCGCACACGTTAAAATGCCCTGTTGACATTTAAGAGATCTACATTCGGATATCACTGGAACCGTACCCTTATTGCGCTAACTGCGCCTTGAAAGACTCTCAAAGCTTTGATATCAACTTTAGAATTGGAAAAAAAATGTTGCTGAAAGAGTACGTGCTTATCAGCTTTGCAGCAGTGACATTAACTCAAGCAATACCTTGGCGTGTCAAATGTCCAAATGTGTGTGTTTGTGAAATCAAGCCTTGGTTCACACCAAGGTCAATGTACCAGGAGGCTCCAACCGTGGACTGCAATGATTTTTTAATGACCCAAGTTCCTGCCAATCTGCCTGAAGGAACACAGACGTTACTGCTGCAGAGCAACAGGATCGCGAAGATCGAGCCAGGGGAGTTGGAGCACCTGGTCAACCTGACAGAACTGGATCTGTCACAAAACAGTTTCTCTCAGATTGAAGACTTCAGCTTGAAGAACATGAACAATCTCCTGGTCCTCCATTTGGAAGAGAACCAATTGACTGAATTGTCAGGCGGCGGCCTCTCTGCCCTCAGAAACCTTCAGGAGCTTTATTTAAACCACAACCGGCTGAACAGCATTTCCGCCGGAGCGTTCTCTGGTCTGGTCAACCTCCTTCGGCTCCATCTGAACTCCAACAAGCTGAGGACCATTAAAAGTGAGTGGTTTGGGACCTTACCCAGCCTGGAAATCCTCATGATTGGAGAGAATGCAGTGGAGATAATTGAGGACCTGAACTTTAAGCCCCTCATCAATCTCAAAAGCCTTGTATTGAGTGGAATGAGCCTGAAAGAAATCTCAGATAACGCACTCGAGGGTCTGGATAATTTAGAAAGCATTTCTTTTTACGATAACAAATTACCCAAGGTCCCAAAGATGGCCCTCCGGAGAGTTCCAGATCTTAAATTTTTGGATTTGAATAAGAATCCAATTCAAAGGATCCAACAGGGTGATTTTACAGATATGCTACACCTGAAAGAGTTGGGCATAAACAATATGGAGGAGTTGATCTCCATTGACAAATTTGCTTTGGACAACCTGCCAGAATTGACCAAACTGGAGATGACCAACAACCCCAAACTTTCCTACGTTCACCCCAGCGCATTCCGTCTCATTCCTCAAATGGAAACCCTCATGCTCAACAATAATGCTCTGAGTGCCTTATACAGAAAGACCATCGAGTCCCTTTCCAAACTGCAAGAAATTAGCATCCACAGCAACCCCATCAGGTGCGACTGTGTCATTCGCTGGGTGAACACCAACGAAAACCGCATTCGCTTCATTGAGCCACAGTCGACCTTTTGCGTGGACCCACCAGAGTTCAAAAGACAAAATCTGAGAGATGTTCCGTTCAGGGAGATGACAGATCGGTGTCTCCCTCTCATTTCTTCCGAAGCTTTCCCCTCGCAACTCGCCACTGAAATCGAAGAGTCACTTGCCCTTCACTGCCGAGCATTTGCTGAGCCGGACCCTGACATTTATTGGGTGACACCATCTGGTGAGAAACTTTTGGCTTCCAGTGCGGCGGGCAAATACAGAGTGCGCCCCGAGGGAACACTGGAGATATCCAATATAACGACTTCTGAAGCTGGACTCTATACTTGTGTGGCGCACAACCTGGTTGGCGCTGACATGAAAAGTGTGACCATCAAAGTGAGTGGATTCTATCCGAACAACAATGAGAACATTCAGCTTTTCGTACAGGAAATGGAGGCGCACCATATCGTGCTGTCATGGATAATCACCTCGAATATAATATCCTCAAACGTTACCTGGTCACGTACAATGAGCAATAGTAGCTTGAATTCTGGGTTCACAGCCCGGATTCCTGCAGGTGTGCACATGTATAACCTGACTCATCTGGAACCACTTGCCGAATATGTGATATGTGTGCATGTGTCGTACATCCACCTCCACTACAGGATATCCTGCATCAGGATCAGGACCAAAGAGGCCAACCTAGCAATTGGCAGCAGCGAGATAAGATTGCAGTTTCTGATCACCTTGACTGCTTGTGCCTTCTTTGTGGCCACGAGCGTCTTGTGTCTTTGTGGACTCGTGTCTACGAGGCAGAAGGTCCAGGTGGAACACAGCTCTTTGGCGCTGTGCATGCAGAAGAACCTGTCCATCTCGCTGCATGGCATTTACCCTCCGTTCGTCAAGCATTGGGAACACAACAACTCGGGCAAAACAATAGCGGTGGAAGTTCAGTCCACGCCACTGGGTCCCTCCAATGACAACTTGTGTGAGGCCAATTAAGACAATCTTGACGTGAAAAAGGAACCCTTTGAACAGAACCCAAGCCAACCACAGACAGGCCTCCTATCTCTCTCCGGGTGACCGGGCAAACTGGATCAAGAGGGCAAACGATCGCACTTATGTCTGCCGAAGTGAAAGTGAATCCGGATCCCGTCCAGTTCTTTTAGGCGTAAGAGGGTTAACAGTTCTCGTAGCAGTAAAATCCCACCTGGTAGAAAACTCCCTTCTCTGTCCAACTGATGTCCATGTGTTTGTTCTTGTACTGGTTATGAACTCTGCTTATAGGAGACATATATAGGAAATCTGGGAAAGATTGAGACAAAAGCGGGATCATGCTGTTCAGAAATGTATCCAATTTCTTATGTAAAACGTTTGTGACCGTGTCGATAGAGAATCTGCTGTCTTTTTTTCGAGCCAAGCCCCACTTGAAAATCTGAATGGAAGTCCTGAGCCGGTTTACAACAATTTTTTACGGGAAGTACGTGCATATTTTTCTAGGTTCAGACGCACTTTGGTTTTGAGCTCTCCCCCCCCCCCCCCCCCCTTTTGCCCTTCCCGCTACTGCGGGGGACGGAGGACCATCTTTGAGCCACCGCGAAAGGATTTTGCAGTTTTCAGCCGATGCTAGTTTTTTCTATCACTGCACCATTTACCAAACTAATTTTCTGTAGATTTCCTGTACCGCTGACTGTCACTGCGCGTTAATAAAGAACGGGCAGAAATGCACAGGACCCTTGTGATTGCAGTATTTTCTGAATAAACAGCAACATAAAAAGAAAGTCGCAAGTGAAACTTGTCCCAACTTCTTCTTCCTTCAGACGTCCTCGTGTCGTGTTGGACAGTGTGAGGATACATTGAGGGAATGAGGTTCTTCTTTGATGTGGGGCGTTGGACTGGGGTGAGCACAGTAAGCAGTCTTACGACACCAGGTTAAAGTCCAACAGGTTTGTTTTGAATCACTAGCTTTCGGAGCTCCTTCCTCAGGTGAATTACGAGGTGGGTTCCAGAAACATATATATGGACAAAGTCAAAGGTGCAAGACGATACTTTGACTTTGTCTATATAAATGTTTTTGGAACCCACCTCTTCATTCACCTGAGGAAAGAGCAGTGCTCCGAAAGTTAGTGATTCGAAACAAACCTGGTGGACTTTAACCTGGTGTTGTAAGACTTCTTACTGTACATTTTGAGGGGAACTTTTTGAGGGCAGATTTAGCTGATGGGAGCGGATGGAATAATATAAAAGCAAACTACTGCGGATGCAAGAATCTGAAATAAAAAGAGAATTGCTGGAAAAACTCAACAAGTCAGGCAGCATCTGTGGAGGGGAAACAGACTTAGCGTTTTGAGTCCATACGGCTCGCAATGTTGGTTTTACAGACCTCCCAATTTTAGTCTTGACAGAGATCCCACAATTACCCACCAATGAGTTAAAAGGACTCCTTTGTCTTTTTAGAACATACAGTGCAGAAGAAGGCCATTCGGCCCATCGAGTCTGCACCGACCCACTTAAGCCCTCACGTCCACCCTATCCCCGTAACCCAATAACCGTTCCTAACCTTTTTGGTCACTAAGGGCCAATCCACCTAACCTGCATGTCTTTGGACTGTGGGAGGAAACCGGAGCACCCGGAGGAAACCCACGCAGACACGGGGAGAACGTGCAGACTCCGCATAGACAGTGACCCAGCGGGGAATCGAATCTGGGACCCTGGCGCTGTGAAGCTACAGTGCTATCCACTTGTGCTACCGTGCTACCCGTTTTATCTCACGTTTTCTCTTTCTCGTTTTACCGAGGTGGTTGACTCTTACAGAGTTCAATACAGACATCAGAAGCCACCCACTGCTTCATCCCAGGGAGGAGGGGCGTTCTCTACATATATGTGTTGGGCTGTTCCACTTTGAAGGCATCACAGCCAAGCCCGACTGACCACCATACAAAGCAATTCCCACAAGGGAAATTGGGATGTGTGAGGTTACTGGCAAGTAACCAGGAACGATTATCTGAGCAGATCTTTTCCTTGCTAGCCCAGAAGTGCCAAGAAGGGCCATCTCTTCACACAACAACAACCTGCATTACTATAGTGCCCCTGACATAGTAAACGTCTCAATGCACATCATAGGAGACAATGGGCAGAGAGGTTTTAAAGAGCATCTTAAAGGGGGATAGGCACATACAAACATATGAGTCAGGAGCAGGAGGAGGCCATTCGGCCCCTCAGGCCCGCTCTGCCAATCAATAAGATAATGGTTGATCTGATTGAGGCCTTAATTCTAAATTCCGCCTACCCCCACTGACCTTGTCAGTCAAGGACCTCTCTACCTTAAAAATATTCATTGTCCCTACGTCCACTGGTCTCTGTGGAAGAGAGTTCCAAAGGTTCTCCACCCTCTGAGAGAGAAAAATTCTTCTTATCTCCGTCTTTAATGGGAGATCCCTAAATTTTAAACTGTGTCCCCCTAGTTCTAGTAAGCCTAGTTTTAGGTAGAGAGTCAGGGAAGCTGATGCAATTCCAGAGCTCAGGGCTGGACACCAGAAGGGGCCAGAATTGGAGGAGTGGAGAGCTCTTGGAGGGTTGTTGGGCTCTAGCAGGTTGCGGAGATAAGCCAGGTATTATACTTTAACTAACTACGCCATGTAATAATCATCTTTATTAGTGTCACATTACATCACTGTGAAAAGCCCCTAGTCACCACACTCCGGCGCCTGTTCGGGTACACAGAGGGAGAATTCAGAATGCCCAAATTACCTAACAGCACGTCTTTCGGGACTTGTGGGAGGAAGCCGGAGCACCCGGAGGAAATCTACGCAGGCACGGGGAGAACGTGCAGACTCGGCACAGACAGTGACCCAAGCCGGGAATCGAGCCTGGGACCCTGGAGCTGTGAAGCGACAGTGCTAACCGCTGTGGTACCGAGCCACCCGTGTGCGGGAGAGGACAGGTTTTAAACGTAGTCAACTCAGAAGAGCACCTTTTGAAGGTTGTGTACAATTTGTGTGTCCTACCTTCAATAAGGCAGGGCTGAGATATTGGAGCGTGTTCGGGGAATCGTGACAGAATGACACTGGGATTTAAATCGGGTGATTCACAAAGCTGAACTTTGTATCTCAGGGGAAAATAATTCAAAGGTACTTAATCCAAGCCAGTAAAATAATGAGTGGCGTGGACAAGATGTGAGCATGTTATTTAATACAGGCTTTGATAGCGGGACGGGGGAACATGAGTTAACAAACCTGAAACCAGACTTAACATTAGATTAAGAAAAAAAAACGCTGGAAACACAAACCAGTTCAGGCAGCATCTGCAGAGAACACGTGAGGCTTTAGCATTTCAGGTGTGGAGCAGTGAACTGGATGATATTGCAGAGGAACACATTTTAAACAAGGAACGAAGAAGGGAAAAAGGAGAGGAAAATGAAATGAAATGAAAATCGCTTGTCACAAGTAGGCTTCAAATGCACACACACCCACTCACATACACCCACACGCACATCACAAGCACTTGTGTACACACCCACCCGCAGCCACACCTACACCCCCTCACAGACAAGCTCTTGCCACACACACATCTTCACCACACACACACATATCCACTGTTATGAACCCCGCTGATTTTCAATGCGAATCACACATACCAGAAGGGAAACTTGGAACGTCGGTTCTTAACCAATTATTTTTGTAATTTGGAAAATTATGTGAGAAAAGAGATGAAGCCCAGTGAGGAAAGGGGTCAGTCTTGTTGTAAATTATTCAAATATCAAAACATTCATTAAACTTTAAGACACACAACATGAAAGTCCCCAGTACAAAACAGCATTTACAATCAACTACAACAATGGTTACCCAGGCAGTATACTTAAATTAACCCCCAATCCATATATATCTACTTTCCTACACTGCCATAATACACCTTCCCCAAAACAACATCCCATAGGTTTTAACACTGTGAGCCAAATCCAGCAAATAATTCCCACACAGGCAAAGTAGCTTTCTACTGCAAAGCCTTCTTCCAGCCCAGCGTAGAATGTATGGGGTCTCATACAGGCACACACACACATTCTCACCACACACGCACATACTCACTGTTATGAACCCCGCTGATGTTCAATGCTAGGGCAACCTAAATAGGAGAAGGGAAACTTGGAACGTCAATTCTTCTGTTTTTCATTTTACACAATATGATTCTCTGAGAGAGCTCTGCTTTGAAACTAGCCATGGCTATAATCTAGGTATCTAGACTGCAAGTCTCCAAGGTATCTGTTTCACTCTGCTCCCCGGTTAATCTGCCTCTCACGAATGCCCAGTACAGCGAAATAGCTACCAGTTTCTTTTTTATCCATTCATTTACTTTTCAGTTCATTCCAACTTCCTAACACCACCCATATACATGCAACATCCCACACACCATCACAAACACGCATACGTGCATATCCACTCACATGCACATACACACATCAAGCCACACAGGCACCATACATGCATCCGCAAACATGCACATACACATTCCCTTCTCACAATTAAGCATGCATCTACACACAAACCCACGCGAACACATAAACCCGCACAAACACATAAAAATACCGGTGCACATCCACACAACTACACAAACTAAAGCACACATAAAGCACACTTACTGCATCCACAAACACGACACACACAAATCACTGCACACAAAATGTCACAATAGCACAAAGACTGGCACACATCTACACCCACAGAGCAAAATTAGAATGATGTGTGATGTTTTACAATGTAAAACAAGAATATTAAAATTAATAGATGATATTTGCAGATGGTAACAGGAGATATAAGGCGAGAAATCAAATAAATTAAAGAAACAGAAGGGGAAAAATTGGAAAACACTGGACTGCCAAGGCGAACTGGGAGGAGGGAGTGTCACAACAGATAGACCTGAGGGAGCACCATAACAGGGAGGCCCAAGGAAGCATCAAAATAGATAGGCCCGAGGCAGCACCATAACAGGGAGGCCTGAGGAAGCACCATAACAGGTAGGCCCAAGGAAGCACCATAACAGGTAGGCCCAAGGAAGCATCAGAACAGATAGGCCCGAGGCAGCACCATAACAGGGAGGCCCGAGGCAGTACAATAACAGGGAGGCCCGATGAAGCACCATAACAGGTAGGCCCGAGGCAGCATCATAACAGGGAGGCCCAAGGAAGCATCAGAACAGATAGGCCCGAGGCAGCACCATAAAAGGGTGGCCCGAGGAAGTACCAGAAAAGGTAGGCCCAAAAGGTAGGCCCAAGGCAGCACCAGAACAGGTAGGCCCAAGGCAGCACCATAACAGGGAAGCCCAAGGAAGCACCATAACAGGGAGGCCGAGGGAGCACCAGAAGAGGTAGGCCCGAGGCAGACCCAAAATTGGGTACCTGCTATGAAGCTGACATCAAATTTGGTCTTTAAGGCAGTTGTGTGAATGAGTGGGTAAGGAGATGTGGGAAATGGGATTGGGCAGAAGATGAAGAAGGAGCTCAAGGAAATTCAAGGCAGTTCCACCTCACCCCACAAGTAAGTTTTAAACTTCCTAATTTTGGCCTCTCCTGGCACTGATCTTCTTCCCTGTCGGGAAGCTTATAGCTGCCTGCCCAGGCTACTGAGTTAAAATTGCAGTCGATAATGTTATGAATACATAAGGATGGATTTCTCTGGCATTGGGCATGAATTCTTGCTGCCTATTTGAGCAGGTTAACAGCAGAAATCATCAACCTGTGTAAGTAACCTGGGCAATTGTAACTGCCCACACACACCCAGCTTCTGCTGGTAGAGTTATAACCATCCTAATTATTTTGCGTGAGGAATATTACGAATGGATTATTGGTTACTTGGCTGGATCAGGAATGTGTGAATGTTGCAGAGATTTTACCCAATTACATCCATGCAGCAATTTCCTTGAACTTAATCTTTTTGAAGGTTCCACATTTGGTTAGTTGCCTCCCTTAAGAAATTGAATAGCTAGGGTCGAGTTGGTGACGTTTGGCTAATTAAAGTCTTAATTAATGATCCGCACCAAAAACTCCTGCTGTCTCCCACTGAGAGATACACAAGTGTATATCTACAGAACGTACATGTGGTGCAGGTATTGTCATAATGACGGAAAGACAAAGATTTAGAAGCATTAGTACGGCACTGACAGGCTTCCCTGCCTGAAAAACAAATAGGTTAATCCCCCTGTTAGGGCAAAATAAAATTCAGACAAGATTTGTGGCCTTATACTTCCAGATGGCGTCCTGTGGATTGGAATTCGATTGGTGGAAAATGCTTGCTCGTTTCTGCCATTCATGTGATTTTTTGTTAAAATGTAGCTTTACCGCTTCCAGTCAGTTTCAGGGTTATAAGGCTTGAGAGCAGGAAAAGGCCATTCGGCCCTTCGAGCCTGCTCCGCCATTCAATGAGATCACGGCTGATCGGATTGTGGCTCCAACTCCACTTTCCTGTCTGTCCCCCATAACCCTTGACTCCCTTACCTATCACACAGGAGAAGTAAAGGGTTTGTGTTGGGGGGAGAGAATCTGCAGGGAGAAGTGTTCAAAGTTCAAAAATTGGACACCTGTCTCCAGCATGCCACTCTGCCCACCTCCCAACCCGCAGCCCCCCGCCATGCACCACCTTCCAGTTTTGATGGAAGTGGGTGTTGTAATGAGGGGAGGGCCATCCTCCGCTCCAGAGGCAAATAAGAAGAAGTAAAGATTTGCATTTAAATGACGGTTTTCACGCCCAACGGACCTCTCAAAACACAACACAGCCAAATGAAATACTTTTTGAAGTGTGCCCACTGTTGTGAAGCACGGAAACTAGTTTGCACACGGTCAACTCCCACCAACAGCAATGTGATAACGACCAGATAATCTGTTTTTTGTGATATTGGTTGAGGGATAAATATTCGGCAGGACTTCGAAATAGTCCTGTAATAAATCCACGGAGGCAGAAGTCCTGTCACCAGAATTCCTTTTATTTACAAACCCAACAGCTGAACAACTATGTCCATTCAGTCTGCTGTCCACACCGGGAGTGCAGAGGATCTGACACTCCCTGTTATATACACAGAAAGGGGTTCCCTGATTGGGTCACTAATCAGGGAATTCGTATTCTAATTGGCCAATCTCAAAGGCCTGGCCAAAGTCATTACAGTCCCATTGGATCTTTTACATCCACCTGAGCAGGAAGACAGTATCGCCAGGGACTCGGGTTCGATTCCCGGCTTGGATCATTGTCTTTGCGGAGTCTGCACCTTCTCCCTGTGTCTGTGTGGGTTTCCTCCGGGTGCTCCGGGTTTCTCCCACAAGTCCAAAAGTACGTGTTTGTTAGGTGAATTGGACATTCTGAATTCTCCCTCTATGTACCCAAACAGGCGCCGGAGTGTGTCGACTAGGGGCTTTTCAAAAGACTTTAACAGTGCAATGCTTCCTCGGTACTCAGTATTGGGGTGGCACAGTGGCACAGTGGTTAACACTGTGCCTCACAGCACCAGGGTCCCAGGTTCAATTCCAGCCTTGGGTGACTGTGTGGAATTTGTACATTCTCCCTGTGTCTGCGTGGGTTTCCTCCGGTTTTTTCCCACAGTCCAAAGATGTGCAGGTTAGGTGGATTGGTCATGCTAAATGGCCCCTTAGGGTGGGGTTGCAGGAACAGGATGGGGAATTGGACCTAGGCAGTGTGGTTGTTCAAAGGCTTGGTGCAGACTCGATGGGCCGAATGGCCTTCTTCTGCACTGTAGGGATTCTATAATTCTACTCCCTGGAGTATACCCAGGTCCCAGAATGGGACTGGAACTTAGAACCTTGTGATTCAGAAGCAAGTGTGCACCCACAGTCCAAAGATGTGCAGGTTAGGTGGATTGGCTAAATTTGTGTTCAAAAAGGTTAGGAGGGGTTACACGGTTATGGGGATTGGGGATTGGGTGGAGGTGTGGGCTTAAGTGGCATGCTCTTTCAAGGGTCGGTGTGGACTCGATGGGCTGTATGGCCTCCTTCCACACTGTAAATTCTATGGTTCTATGAACAATTGAGCTAAGCCTGAAATATATAAATATTTTAATGGGGCTCAAAGTTTATTGGTGTTTTCCATGTAATGTGTGGGCCAGGTTTCCCAAGACTCATGATTTGGAAGAAACAAGGGTCAACTAGTGGGAATTGTTTATTTATAACCCCCTAACCGTAAATACAGAAACAGAGGAAACAGGGACAGGAGTCGGCCATTCAGCCCTTCAAGCCGGCTCCACTATTCAATACGATCATGTCTGATCCTCCATCTCAGCACTATGCTCCCACACTCTCCCATTCCCTGTGAAGTCTTCAGAGGGATCAGAAACGTATCCATTTCCTTCTTGAATATTTTCAGCGTCTTGGCCTCCCCAGCCTTCTGTGGTAGAGAATCCCACAGGCTCACCACCCTCTCAGTGAAGAAACGTCTCCTCATCTCCGTCCTAAATGGTCTATCCCATATCCTGAGACTCTGACCCCTTGTTCGGGACCCCCCCACCCTCGGGACCCCCCTCCCTCCCAACAATACATTGTTGAACCATTCGCGATAAAGCTATTTTAGATCTAGAATTGTCTAATGGCGCAGGCGTAATTAGTAACCACACAGTAAAAGATCCTCTAGCAAACAGTGATTATAATAAAATTGAATTAATTTTAAGTATGAGCGTAACATACAATGGAGACCAAAACAAGATTCGTAAACTTCAACAAAGCTAATTATATAGTTATGATGGGAGGACTAACGAAGATTGATTGAGTCACTAGATTTAAAGGTATGGCAGTAAAATGAACAGTGGGAAACATTGAAGAATTGATTCAAAATTCTCAACAAAAGAAGGTTAATTAAAAAATAAGTAATGTGGGATTATAGGGAATGAGGAAATGGCAGAAGACATTGAACAGATATTTTGTAACTACCTTTGCAGGACAAAACGCAAACTACGCACTAGAAATAAGCCACCACCAAGGGGCTAATAAAGGGCAAGGAATTTAAAGCAATTGATAGGAGTGAAGAGAAAGCATTCAACAAACTTTAGAGATTAACAGGGAGAAACGTTTGTGAGGGAAGGGACACCTCCATTAACAGCCATCTTTTAATATCGAGCTCCCCCACCTCGCAAAAGGTCTGGCCACTCCAGATGCTGCCTCCAGCAAACCCCCCCCCCCCCCCCCAGCTTCTCCACAAACACTCCGACCCAACTTTACCCAGCTGACTCCCAGGCCTCCCCACCCTGAGACCCCTAAAACTTACCTGGTCCTGGATCTCCAACTCTGGGGATTGTTTGCCATCCCAGCCATGTCCACCGCAGCTTGTGACACTTTTGTGTCGAGGGAGATACTGGCCAATCAGTTTTCAGGCAGCACCTAGTAGGCGGGGCTTCCTCCCGAGTTAGGGGCGGAGGTTCTGCCTCCATCCAATGGATGGTCCCTGTAGCTGCAGGGACCCACTTTTACCAACAGGCCAATCTTTGGGACCCACGCCTGCCGACCTTCACGACCTACGCTGCCCAATCTTCGCGACACACCATTCTCGCTTACCTTTAATGTGACAGGGGAGGCTGCTCGGTCCTCACAATCTCACTTGCTTTGTCATTCAATGTTATATTTCTGATAATGACTTCAGCTGATGAGTTAAGTACTCACTGCATCGACTGAAGAAAATCAAGAGGTTTGTCCTCAAACACGTCAAGCTTACTTTTCAAATGCCTTTCAATTTTTGAGGATTTTAAACTCCCATTTGTCAGTACTTCCCTGCATATAACACACATGGGCTTTGCATCCTGATTTGCACTGGTGCTATTAACAAAGCCACACCTCAAGAAATCACTTTTACACTGCTTTATTCCCGATTTTTTCTTTTTTGGCTGTTCACCAGAGGCTCTGGAGCTCTGTACAGAACTAACACTAGCACTGCTTTGTCCTGCCATGGACTCTCCTGAGCAGCTCTCTCCAGCAGATTCAGTTGTGAGATCCTGGCCTGTTTGTGTCTCTGGCCCTCTCTTCCTTATACCAAAATGATTCATCTTCAGTTCTTCACAGTCCTGTTGCCTTGCTTGCTCTTAAACTGTGCTCTTAAATCTCTCCTCTGTGATTTTGGTGCCAAAAGCACAGATGTACAGGTCGAGTGATATCAGTGTACATGTGGGGTGCATGACCTGCTCTCTGCTGCCACGTCTGGCCAGAAGACTGCATTGTTCCATTTAAAAGCCGGTCGCAGCCGTTGGGCGAGTTTCCTGCGATCAGGAATGGTGCGACGCTCACTCCGTGACCCTCCTGACGCCTGCCCATGACCCACCCACGGGTCACGACTCACAGTTTTAGAAAGCCTATCTTAAATCGTATGAACCTGGTAAATGCTAATATTCAGAGAGACTTGTGTGTGCTCGTACAAGGAACACGGAAAATTAACATTCAGATACAGAAAATGATTAGGAAGGCAAATGGCATGCTAGTTCTATGAGAAGGAGACCGGTGTGCAAGAATAAGGACGTTTTGCTACAATTCCATTGGGTTCTGGTGAGACCACATACTGGGTTACCTGGCACAGTTTTGATCTGCAAATCCATGGAAGAATATATTTGCCTTGGGCGTGATACAGTTAACCCCCAAATGTTCACTAGATTGGTCCCTGGGATGAGAGGGTTGTCCTAAGATGAGAGGTTGAGGAATTTGGTTCTATATTCTCTGGAGCTTCAAAATAATGAGTCTCGTCGAACCATGCAAGCTTCTGGGGGGGTTTGACAGGGCACACACTGAACGGTTATTACCCCGGTTGGGGAATCTAGAACACAGACATATAGAGCTTGAAGGGCGTGAAACAGTTAACCCCCAACCAATTATCATGAAACAGTTAACCCTCCCGAACTGAAGGACATGAAACAGTTACCATGGGGCGGGATCCTCCGACCCCCCGCCGGGTCGGAGAATCGCCGGGGCCTGGCGTGAATCCCGCCCCCGCCGGTTGCCGAATTCTCCGGCACCGGATATTCGGCGGGGTTGGGAATTGCGCCGCGCTGGTTGGCGGGCCCCCCCCCGGCGATTCTCCGGCCCGCGATGGGCCAAAGTCCCGCAGCTGGAATGCCTGTCCCGCCGGCGAGAATCGAACCACCTCTCTTACCGGCGGGACAAGGCGGCGCGGACGGGCTCTGGGGTCCTGGGGGGGGGGGGGGCGATCTGGCCCCAGGGGGTGCCCCCACGTTGGCCCGGCCCGCGATTGGGGCTCTACCGATCCGCGGGCGGGCCTGTGCCGTGGGGGCACTCTTTCCCTTCCGCCTTCGCCATGGTCTCCACTATGGCGGAGGCGGAAGAGACCCCCTCCACTGCGCATGCGCGGGGATGCCGTGAGCGGCCGCTGGCAAAGTCAGTTTCGCGCCAGCTGGCGGGGCACCAAAGGCCTTTCCTGCCAGCTGGCGGGGCGGAAATCAGTCCGGCGCGGGCCTAGCACCTCAAGGTTAGGGCTCGGCCCCTCAAGATGTGGAGGATTCCGCACCTTTGGTGCCGGACAGATTCGCGCCGTTTTTGGCGCCGGTCGGCGGACATCGTGCCGATTGCGGAGAATCCCGCCCCACACACCCCATCCCTCCAATAACTCAAGATATACACTGGATGTTTCCAGTATTAACAAAAGGCTTTTCTGATGAAAGGCAAAGGCAGTTAAGTAACAGTCACAGAACACTGTTCTTAACACTTCAGCTCCCTGATCCACACTGCCCAGGGTCCTGCTCCCAGAGCCTCCTGCAAACTCCCTATTGGCTGATGTTCGAGCGCTCGCGTGCGATTGGCCCTGAGCTGCCAAATTAAAGGGGCTGTGCTATCACATCCCTCCCATCTGAAGTCCCTTATTGCAGCTACCCCAGAAAATAATATACAGGAGTTACAAATGAGATAATCCAGGTGAACCCTGGATTCACCTGAGGAAGGAGCAGCGCCCTGAAAGCCAGTGATTCGAAACAAACCTGATGGACTTTAACCTGGTGTTGTAAGATTTCTTCCTGTGCTCACCCCAGTCCAACGCCGGCATCGCCACATCATGTTTACCAGATATAGTTGCGTGCCGGCATCTTCATTTTAGTCTGCCCTGGTGAGCGCTATCACCTCTGACTTGTGTAGACGCCCGACTTTGTGCCCCATTCGTGGGTTCCAGTCCGGTACCGAAGACTGCGCCTGATGATCCCACCATGGGTCCCGCGGCCGTGCCACCCCACACTTGGCTAACCTCCCCTTCGGCCTCTCTATGGAGCTCAGTGGCCCCTTTTTCTGCAATTCCAAAAGCTAGAGGGCTTCTAGCCTGAAAGGAGCATCAGGCTTAAGTGCAGGCCTCTCAGTTCAAGGGCAATTAGGGATGGGCAACAAATGTTGGCCTCATCAGAAACACCTAAGACTAAAAAATGAATACATTTTTAGAAAATGGATAGTTTCCATTTTAAAATACAATCTTGGTTTAAGTCCCATTTTACTCCTGCCATTATGTTGTCTCTAAGTAACACACCTGCCCCATGTCCCTCCTTCCCTCCCTATCCTCTCGAAATACAGTACATCCTGTGTGAGTAGTCATCCACAGGCTACCAAGGGAATAAACAATTCTTTACATCCGTGGGACAAAGATTAGTTTATACAAAGGAACAGCGCTGAATAAGGCAATCAGTTCTTTAATATGCGGGAAATTCATGCTCGATCGGGTCTCTTTGGGGCAGCTTCAATGCATCTTGTCTTGGCTTCTTTGACTTTAGCCTCATAAAGCAGCCTTGCAGACATGGAAACTAACTCCATCAATGACCTGTGCATCGAAAATCCACTCCCGAGATATAATTGCTGCAGTTTTTGCACACCTGCCTCAATAGTCTTTGGCATTATTTGTACCAGTTAAGTGGCTACTCAGTCATTCGAGAAGTGAGAAATGAGCATTTTGACAGGGTCGGGTGGCCCAAGTGAGGTTCATGACACTCACCTTAAGGAAAGCATTTCACAAAATCATTGGCTGGGAAGTGGAGATGAGGGCCATTTTAAACGGCTGATGGTCACTCATGTGGAAAAAGAACAGGTGATTCGCCTGCAAAGGGGATAAAAATATATCCTTTGAGTCCTTCGATTTTCTAAATGCCGCCCGTGTATTTGTACTCATGGAAATGTGATGCCAACACTACCCACCTGGAGAAAGGAGGCGTGGCGGGAAGGCTGGGGACTGCATTCCCTCAAGGTTCGCCAGTCCTGCCATCATAACCTGGGGGAGGAAGCTGATTGCAGTGACCAAATATTTCCTCCTCTGAGAGAACCCAGATTTAGGGCATAGTAGAGGGAAATGAGGTAAGGTAAATAAAGTCGCCAGAGTCCCAGATGACCATAGGTTGCTTTCCCCTTTGAGGGGGCGAGCTGACTGGTGGGTCGCCACACCTCAGCCAAGATTGAGAAGGTGGGCCTTGAGGAATAACTTCAGGCAGTACGGGAATTAAACCATGCTGCCGGCCTTGCTCTCTAGTCAAGTGAGCTAACCCAACCCCTAGGGAAGCGAGGAGGCAGTTTTTCACCGTGGCGGCAATCTAGAGCCCTCGTGCCTCAAAAGGCTGTGGATGTGAGGGGGACAGTTGGAGGTTTCGAGATTATGATCCGTAGCGTTGCTGCTGGTTGAGGGTATGAAGGATCCTGGCGCCAATGCGGTTGGAGGTACAGTTCAGCCACGATCTAACTGCTAAGCAGAGAGGACTTGAGTGCACTGCTTGGCTTCCGCCTGTTTCTGTGTAACTTTGGCGGAAACCCTCTTTGCATTTGGAGCGGGACAGCAGAGTGGAAGAGGCCCGAGGAAATTCATCCCCAGGTATATGCTCAACCAATGGCTCAGTGAGTAAATGCTGCACCTAGTACAGCACTGAGCAATACAGACCAGGAACCCCCTCAGCAATAGGGGAGATTCCCCAGATAATCCATAAAATACATGGAACACAAACCGCATTTTTATTTTATTTTTTATTTTAATTTAAGTACCCAATTCATTTTTTCTAATTAAGGGGCAATTTAGCGCGGCCAATCCACCTAGCTTGCACATCTTTGGGTCGTGGGGGCGAAGCCCACGCAAACGCGGGGAGAATGTGCCAACTCCACACGGACAGTGACCCGGAGCCGGGATCGAACCTGGGACCTCGGCGCCGCGAGGCTAACACTGTGCCACCGTGCTGCCTTAAACCGCATTTTTAAACACACCAATGCACATGGAGGACCTAAATAGCATGCACTCATTCTGCACTCTTAATAAAAGAATTATTCTGAATCTTTAGTGCAAAAAGAGAAGGTACTTCTTTTTTCAGCAGTAAAACATATTTTGAAGTTTCTAGCCCTGAATGAGCAAGCCACAAGTCCCTTAAAGTACATCAAATAAAATGTTATAGTCACCAAGCGGCAAGGCTCACTGATTGGCCTTGCCAATGAGGGCCTCCATCCAGGACCTACCTGTCCGAGTAAACTGCAAACACTGATTGGAGAAAAGCTGACGGGCTGGCTCTGTGGTGTCACGTAGCTTCTGTCCTTCGGTCTATTATTTTTCTGTCATGAAAAGCATTTAATGACTCCACTTTCAGCAGTCTTTACCAGCTGCCAATCAGACATGGCAGGGGCTGCTTGCTGACTTTCTCCCATTGGTTTGTTTTGTCCAAGGCAAAGTTGAAATGGAGGAGAAAGGCAGTCAGCTGAATTAATGCACGAATTGAAAGAGGGAGGCAGTGGCATAGGGGTGTCTTCACTTGTCCACTAATCCAGAGTCCCAGGGTAACGTTCTGGAGGCCCAAGTTTGACTCCCACCAAGGCAGATGGTGAAATATGAATTGAATAAAAATCTGGAGTTAAAAGACCCTGGGCGAGATTCTCCGACCCCCCCGCCGGGTCGGAGAATCGCCGGGGGCTGGCGTGAATCCCGCCCCCGCCGGTTTCCGAAGTCTCCGGCACCGGATATTCGGTTGGCGGGTTCCCCCACGCGATTCTCCGGCCCGGATGGGCCGAAGTCCCGCCGCTAAAATGCCTGTCCCGCCGGCGTAGATTAAACCACCTACCTTACCGGCGGGACAAGGCGGCGCGGGCGGGCTCCAGGGTCCTGGGGGGGGCGCGGGGCGATCTGGCCCCGGGGGGGTGCCCCCACGGTGGCCTGACCTGCGATCAGGGCCCACCGGTCCGCGGGCGAGCCTGTGCCGTGGGGGCACTCTTTTCCTTCCGCCTTCGCCACGGTCTCCACCATGGTGGAGGCAGAAGAGACTCCCTCCAATGCGCTGCGCGGGAA
The DNA here is from genome assembly GCF_047496885.1 of Scyliorhinus torazame. Lineage (NCBI taxonomy): Eukaryota > Metazoa > Chordata > Chondrichthyes > Carcharhiniformes > Scyliorhinidae > Scyliorhinus > Scyliorhinus torazame. The sequence goes on along the minus strand of NC_092723.1, from coordinate 14,823,986 downwards.
TGCCGTCAGCGGCCGCTAACGCTCCCGCGCATGCGCAGCCCAGAGATGTCATTTCCGCGCCAGCTGGCGGGGCACCAAAGGCCTTTTCCGCCAGCTGGCGGGGCGGAAATTCGTCCAGCGCCAACCTAGCCCCTTAAGGTTGGGGCTCGGCCCCCAAAGATGCGGAGGATTCCGCACCTTTGTGGCGGCGCGATGCCCGACTGATTTGCGCCGTTTTGGGCGCCAGTCGGCGGACATCGCGCCGTTTCCGGAGAATTTCGCCCCACGAAACAATTGTTGTAAAAACCCGTCTGGTTCACTAATGCCCTTTAGGGAAGGAAATCTGCCGTCCTTACCTGGCCTGGCCTACATGTGACTCCAGGTCCACAACAATGTGGTTGGCTCTTAAATGCCCCCTCAAAGGCAATAACGCCCATATCCCACAAAAAAACCTTTTAAAAAGAAATGAATGGTGAATATTTGGGTCCACCCACTGTGAATGCATTAAAAGCAAGGAGAGCTTTTTTCCAAACGTAGAGGGTGGTTACGGTCTGGAATATACCGGCTGAAAGGGTAATGGCGGCAGAGTCAAAGGTGACTTTTGGAAGGGAAGTCTTAAAGAGAATGGCTACATGAAATGAGAGGAGAATGGTCCGAGCTAGATTGCTTTTTCAGAGAGCCTGCACATGCCCAACCAGCTGATACCGTCTGCGACAAAATTATTCTATGACTCTATAGCTCAGGAATAATCTACTCTAAGTAGCCCAAAGAAGTTTCCACGCAACTCATGTTACACAGCGTTATGTAAAAATGCTTTTGGCCTCTTGACACATTCCCACCCCCTAGGGTGTAGGTGATACACGTTTAGGCGGGTGTTTACCTGCGCTCACAGCGCCGAGAAAGACCAAGCTATCAAATGGGACTTTGTTACAAACTGGGGCCTCAGATGGGATTGTCCCGCCAAGGCCGCACTTAGTCTCGTTTCCTGCACTGAGCAGCTTTGCTCGCCAGAATTCCTCAGTACAGGGGGAGATCAGGACACCATTTTAAAATGGCGCCCCGATCTCTCTTTGCCCCGATGGAGCCGCCAGACCTCCCAAAGCCCCAACTCACCGACAAGGGGATCCGCAGGCACCCCCGTTCCCCACATGGGCAGGGCACCCCCAGGCCTCCGATCCCTGGCACGGGCACAATGCCAGCCTGGAACTGCCACTGCCAGGGTGCCAGGCTGCCACTCTGTCCAGAGGACAACCACCCAGGGGCCCCGGAGCCTCTGGGAGACACCTCCCCAAGTGCCATCCCGACTCGTCCTCATTTGTGGGGACCAGTACTGGACGTCACTCATCTAAGGCCTCCAAGGTGAAGGGGTTCAATCCCAACATTTTGAGTAATTCAGGCAAGCTGCTCACTCTAACATGCAGAATTTCCAAATACTGACCCCCCCCCACCCCCACAAGGGGCGGGATCCAGATCACGGCATCTCTCGAAATCCCATTAGTTCTCATGAGGTATGGCGAGCAGAGGTAAATTCTGGAAGAGGCCTCTCCCAGCATTTCCAGGCCGCACCACACCCCTGTTTCGGGTGGGGTGTAGCTGGTAGATCGGGCCCGATAGCTCTGCTCGGAGTCTATTCATTGCAGTGTGATCTCCCTGTCATGCTTTGAGAGTTTGTCAACCATTTTCTTTTCCCGGAGAAATTATTTTAACATTTGAACCAGTTTTACAGATACCTCCAGGTCTACATGACCTTCTGCACTGGTGTTGGTCAACTGAGGTGGTCAGAGAAGAATTGTCCGGAGTATTTTGTTCCCCTTATTGGGCCTTTTTGTTTTTTTCCCTCTATTTTTGCCTCTCCCGGGATATCCCGTGACTGCTGGAGATAAGGGGCTGGATTCTGCGATTCTGGGGCTATGTTCCCACGCCGACGTGGGAACGGTGGCGTTTTACGGCAGACAAAAATGGTGTAAAACGGCCACCGATTCCCCGTGTTGCTGGGGGCTAGCAGGACGACAGCGTAGAACACCCAGCTCTAGCTGCCGATACACCCCGGAGAATTGCCGGGTCCGTGGCCGCACATTCGCACGCCGGCGGCCTGTAGCGGTCACGCTGTGCTACATGGCGGATGCAGCCCGCGGACCCGGCCTGCGAAATGGTGCCCCCTCCCCCTTGTCCGGCTCGCGTGCCCCGGACCCCCCCCCCCCCACAGTGCCCCTAGCCCCGAATAATGTCCCCCTTACCCGCGGATCGGCCCTCCCCCGAATGTGGCGCCGCTGGACTGAGTCTGCAGCCGCCACGCCGAGTTCCCGATGGATGAGACCCACGCCGTCGGGAACTCGGTTGGTGGTGGGGGGGGCGGAGCATCGATACGTGGCGCGGCGTTCTCGCAGAGTACGCCCCTTTGGAGGGGGTGGAGCATCGTGAAAGCGGCGCCGCCCCCGATTCAGTCGTAAACGTGGACTCTCCGGCCAATCACCGGACGTGATTTTGGCGCCGCCGACTGGAGAATCCAGGGTGTGAGCGGTGAGGGGGTGGTGCGGGAAATAGAAAAGTCCAGTCACAGTGCTCCGGCTTCGATTGTGGGACTGGATTGATGCACCTGCCGGCCTTTCCTGCCCCACAGAATATAGAATAGTGCCACACAGGAGGAGTTATTCAGCCCATTGAGTCTGTGTCAGCTCTTTCAAAGACCAATTGAGCTAGTCCCACACCCCTGCTCTTTCCCCCGTAACTTTACCCCTTTGAGTGTTTATCCACTTCCATCTTGAAGACTTCCATTAAATCTGTATTTATCACCCATCAGTCCTTGGATGCCAAATCGGGTCACTTGCAGTATAATAACGCTGATGTTGTCTCTAATTCTTTTGGTAATCAACTTAAATCTGTGCCCTTTGGTTACCAAGTCTTTAACCATTGGAAACTCTTATTTATTCCGTCGAAACCGTCATGATTTTAAACAGCTCTATCAAAGCTCCCATTAGCTTCTTCTATTTACCGCCCCCAGCGTTTCCGGCCTATCCACGTAATCCTTCAACACTGGGAGAGAAAACAAAAACATCTATCAGATCTCCTCGGTATTCTCTCTCCATCATTAGAAAATAAGAAATAAATGTTTCGAAACAGAGTAGACTCACACAGGTTTATAATTCTCAACAGTGGCCAGCTGTGACCCCGGGGACAAAGGGTTTATTTGTTAAAATGCCGCACGTTGCAGATTTGTATTAGAAGCAAGATGGACTAGTTGCTTTTGGCTATATAGACTTGTTGTGACCTGAAAAGAGACCAAGTACTGTGGTTATGTACGTTTACAACGTTAGTGCATGAAGCTAATGAGACAGTTCTGTCCCGAGTAAAGAGAGAGACAAATGATATATTCCACACCACGACTCTACAAGCAATAAAAGCCAAAGAGACTGAGAGGCAAAGGAAACCCCAATTTGAATGATACGGTACATTTATTGCACGGGTGATTGACCTACAATTTCGGGGCAGTGGAGCTTTTAATTTAAAAAATTCAATTTTTCAATGTTTTCTCTGCTCTGCCATAGATGGTATCACTTTGCTGACTCAGAATGTGAGCTGCACGCTGTCAAATGCTGATATTGCACTGTGTCTAAGTGCTGGTAGATACCTGCAGAATAATATTCTCTTCTTCCATCTTATGGATGTTAAACTAAGCTCTCCCTCTCTCTCAAGTGGGCGTTAAAGATGCCAGAGCACTATTTTGAAGAATAGCAAGGGAGTTTTTCCCCTTCGTCCACGTCACTATACAAGATGATCTAATCTTCATCAGAATATTGTTTGCGGAGCCTTGTGGTGCTCATATCGGCTGTCACATTTCATACATTCCAGCACTAAGACACGAGTTTTATTTAAATGTTTCCAATTGAGGGGCAGTTTGACGTGGCCAATCCACCTACCCTGCACATCTTTAGGGTTGTGGGAGCGAAACCCACGCAGACACGGGGAATACGTGCAAGCTCCACACGGACAGGGACCGGGGGCCGTGCCTGCGTACGGCCCAAGGCAGCTGGAGGCATGCCCGCCAACAACCTGTGGTGCGGGGGGAAAACAATCAGGAACGCGCGCAGGGCTAGAATTGGAGCAACAGAGATTTCTGGGAGGGTTCTGGGACTGGAGGAGATTGTAGAGATAGGGAAGGTTGAGTCCACGGAGCATTTTGAAAACAAGAATGATCATTTTGAATTTGAGGTGTTACCAGACCAGTAGCCAACGCAGATCAGCGTCAAATCGGAATGATAGGTGAAGGGGACATGGTGGGAGTTAGGATAATGGCTGTAGAGTTTCAGATCAGCCGAGGTTTACAGAGGTGGAAGAAGGGAGGCATGCCAGGAGAACATTGGGATAGAGATATCAAAGGCATGGATGAGGAAACATTTTAAAATAATGCTGTTCCTACCTACTCCACTGTTCTGCTGGCTTAACCTAGGGTATGATTACATAGGCCCTGGCAACTTGTTCAATGTTTGTGCCTCAATGATAACACGACAAAAGTACTTCATTGGTGTCGAGGGACTTCATGAGGTTGTAAAAGGTGTCAAAGAAATACAATTCCTTTCCTTTCCTTCTCCGACAACACAGAGAGTGAGTGCCGGATGGCCGTCCACTTGGCTGTGAGCTGTTTGTTTTTAATTTATTCTTTCTTGGGAATGTGGGCATCACTGGTCGGCCAGCATTAGTTGCCCATCCCTAATTGCCCTCAAGAAGGTGGCATTGAGCCTTTGCAGTATAGGGGCACCCACATTGCTGACTCTGTCCCACCTCTCAGCAGGGAGAAATGCTGACCTGACAATCAGGAATGGGTGTGATGGCTGACTGAAACCTCTGCACACCTGGAAGGCATTAAGTCAAATTATATCATTCTTCGTGTTCCCATTTCTGCGTTACTGCAGCACAAACTGGGGTAAAACAACAGCAACATCAACAAAAATATACAGCACCATTAACATAATAAAACACCTCAAGGTGCATACAGGAGCATTATAAAATTAATTATGACACCAAGCCACATAAGGGGATATTAGGTCAGATGGACGGCATGGGTGGCACAGTGGTTAGCACTGCTGCCTCACAGCGCCAGTGTTCCGGGTTCAATTCTGGCCTTGGGTGACTGTGTGGAATCTGCACCTACTCCCCGTGTCTGCGTGGGTTTCCTCCGGGTGCTCCGGTTTCCTCCAACAGTCCAAAGATGTGCAGGTTTGGTGGATTAGCTAAATTGCCCCTCAGTGTACAAGGATGTGTTGCTCTTTCTAGCTTTAGTCTATTTGCTCTGTTTCGGTCACCTTTGCTCATGAGTCGCCAGGTATCTTTATGATACCGCCACGTGGTTCAAGTTCAGGTTATGATTAATAACACAGCACACCGCTTAGTAAGGATTAAAACAACGGTCATTTATTATATACAACAAGCAATATTAATACCCTAATACTACTTTCTATATAACAAACCTATCACTACTGGCCAATACTTAACTTAGGAAGAGCCAACCAGGTCAGGGAAACGAATGGCTTATCCAATCAAATCTGGCCCACGGGATTCAAAAGGCTGCTACAGGTCGGTGGCTAGGTGTCTCTACCGGATAGCGATCGTTGGATTCACACTTACAGTGGCCGGTGGCTGGTCTTGTGAAGGTCTCGAGCAGGCGAAGATGCGAGAGAGAGAGATCTGGGGCGAAATTCTCCGTTATCGGCGGAAACTCCGCCGATCGGCGCAAAAAACGGCGCAAATCCCACTTGCGTCACGTCATAAAAATGGGCCGATAGTCTGCGGCCCGAAATGGGCTAGCAGCGACGTAACGGGATCCGCGCTTGCGCAGTGGTTCACGCCGTGCAGCGTCATACGCGCTGCACGGCGTGACGGCTCATAAGGCCGCGCAGCTCCCCCCCACCCGACCGGAACAGCCGACCGCAACACCCGACTTGATGGCTGGCCGTCGCTCAGCCCCGAGGTTCGAGTCACGCGATGTGGAGGCGCTCCTGGACGCGGTGGAGCAGAGGAGGGACGCCCTGTATCCCGGGCACGGCCGCAGAGTTGCCCCACGCCACAGCCGGCGTCTGTGGAGGGAGGTGGCAGAGGCCGTCACCGCTGTGGCCCTAACACCACGGACAGGCACCCAGTGCCACAAGAAGGTGAACGACCTCGTCAGAGCAGGCAGGGTGAGCCTCCCCATATCCCCCATATCCCCCCCTCCCCATATCCCCCATATCCCCCCTCCCCATATCCCCCATATCCCCCCTCCCCCATATCCCCCCTCCCCCATATCCCCCCTCCCCCATATCCCCCATATCCCCCCTCCCCCATATCCCCCCTCCCCCATATCCCCCCTCCCCCATATCCCCCCTCCCCCATATCCCCCATATTCCCCCCTCCCCCATATCCCCCCTCCCCCATGTCCCCCATATCCCCCCTCCCCCATATCCCCCCTCCCCCATATCCCCCCTCCCCCATATCCCCCATATCCCCCCTCCCCCATATGCCCCCCTCCCCCATATTCCCCCTCCCCCATATCCCCCCTCCCCCATATCCCCCATATCCCCCTCCCCATATCCCCCCCTACCCCATATCCCCCCTCCCCCATATCCCCCCTCCTCATATCCCCCCTCCCCCATATCCCCCCTCCCCCATATCCCCCATATCACCCTCCCCCATATCCCCCCCTCCCCCATATCCCCCCTCTCCCATATCCCCCCTCCCCCATATCCCCCCTCCCCCATATCCCCAAGTGAATCCAGCCCTAACCTTAACCTCTGCAATGCACGCGCAACCGATGGCGTGCATTCATATACCTGCCTAACACTGTTGCCTTTTACCCCTGCCACCACCCCCCCCCCCCCACAGGAGAAGCGCGCACACAACAATAGGGAGCATGTGAGGACTGGAGGAGGGCCCGCTGATGAGAGGCCACTGACCGTACAGGAGGAAACGGCCCTGGAACTGGCTGGCGGACCTGAGGACCGGGAGGTTGCTGATGCAGAGGTCGGGGCCCCACGAGCAAGTGAGCCACCAACAGCCCGTCCCCATATTCCCCCTCCCCTATATCCCCCTCCCCCGTATCACCTGATCACTGCCTGATGTCCAACCATGCATGCTTCATTGTGTATCGCAGGACCAAACGCCCAGGCACCCATCCCCGCAGATGCAGACCGCCCGCAGGATGCCCCTCGGAGACCACAGGATACGGAGAGACCCGCACCCTCCAGCATGCGACGCCCGCAGGATGCCCCTCGGAGACCACAGGAGACGGAGAGACCCGCACCCTCCAGCATGCGACGCCCGCAGGATGCCCCTCGGAGACCACGGGAGACGGAGAGACCCGCACCCTCCAGCATGCGACGCTCGCAGGATGCCCCTCGGAGACCACAGGAGACGGAGAGACCCGCACCCTCCAGCATGCGACGTCCGCAGGATGCCCCTCGGAGACCACGGGAGACGGAGAGACCCGCACCCTCCAGCATGCGACGCCCGCAGGATGCCCCTCGCACACCACGGGAGACGGAGAGACCTGGAGCAACAGGGAGACGACACCCCCGTCACGTGCGGGAGCGACCACCCAGCGATGAGGGGGGCAGCCACAGGCCCCCGTCACATCCGAGCCAGGACACCACTACCCAGGACACCACTATCCAGGACACCCCTACCCGGGACACCACTACCCAGGACACCCCTACCCGGGACAGCACTACCCGGGACAGCACTACCCGGGACAGCACTACCCAGGACACCCCTACCCGGGAAGACGAAATACCGGACAGTGACTCAGAGTGGATGGGTGGAGACGAACCCCCACCCCAAAGTGCCATGGACTCAGAGTGGGACGAAGAGCACGACACAACGCCACTGCTGTCACCAACACCCTCCACCATCGCAGAAACACTCACCACGGTTGGGCACTTTAGTGATGAGGCGTCTGGTACACTCACTGGTGCGCACAACACAGCCGTCCCGGTACAGCAGGTGGAGGTAGGAGCAGCAGAGGGACCGGGCGGTCGGAGGGCAGCCCAGGCCAAGCGAACATCTGCCGCCCAGATGGATCCCGGGTTCCTGCAGTTACCACACCCACACATAGATCCGATGCAACCACCGACACGGAGACGAGCGAATAGGGTGACGGGTGGCTTGCGGCGGCTGCGGTCGCAGGTGTAGGAGTCCACCCGCGTCCAGGAGCTGGGAGTGGTCCCGGTCATGCGTGCCACCCAGGCTGACACCGCACGGGTGGCATCCGCGGTGGAGGCAATGGGTGCGACGGTGTCAGACATGGGGAACGGTTTGCGAGGCCTGGGGCCTTCCGTGCAGGCGGCGTCTGTGGCCCAGGAAATGGCTGCCCTCTCACAGGAGGCCATGAGCCAGTGCCAGCGCCAGATGGCAGAGGCGCTCAACGCCATAGCCCAGTCTCAGCAGGCCATGGCCCAGTCTCAGCAGGCCATGGCCCAGTCTCAGCAGGCCATAGCCCAGTCTCTGCAGGCCATGGCCCAGTCTCTGCAGGCCATGGCCCAGTCTCAGCAGGCCATCGCTGAGGGCATCGGCGCCAGTGGCCATGTGCAAGCTGGCATCGCACTGTCGCAGACAGGGTTCGACAACCCCCTGGGCTCCATGGCTGCAAACCTGCAGACCCCTGTCGATACCAGCACGGGCCTCCAGGACTGGCAGCGCCAGATGTCGGGGGCGCGTCGGATGGCCAGTCCGTTCGCATCCCCCACCCATGTAGAGGCCTGGGGGCCATCGGGCACCCCGAGGGAGGAGGAGGTGGTGTGGTCCGTCCCGGCTCCCTCTGTAGGGGAGGTCCCAGTACACCGCGACACCTCGGACTCCCCCCCTTCCGTCCCAGGTGCATCGGGTGGGCAACGGGCAGGACAGGCTGGCAGCTCGCCATCCCAGTCGCCCGGGCCGCAGCCTGGCCCATCTAGGCCAGGACGCCTCAGGAAACGGCCGCCAAAGAGATCCGGTGTCAGAGGGCAGGAATCACAGGAGTCCACCTCCAGTTCTGCTGTACCGTCTGGGGAACCACGTAGACGTAGTCAAAGGGCCCGTAAGGCCAAACAATTAGACACTGAGTAAGTTGGCACGGGTGCAGGGCACAGATGAGTTTTAGGGGCTAGGGCACGTGCATGAACTCCTTTGGTTATTAAAGTCAATGTTACACCTACCGAAGCTGCCTTTGTGCTCTGTCCAAAGTGTGCGGGCGTGTCATGTACGTTGAGCGCAAGTGTGTGTGTGACGGGTGGTCTTACCTCAGCCCCGGGTGAGTCTGCCCCCTTCCCCCTGGGCCGCCATCAACATCCCCCGGGCAGAGGACGGGACCGTGCGCTGCAGTGTCACAGCCACATGCAGGGATGGTCCGGGTGGATGGTGGTACTGTGGCCATGGGTCAGACATAGTCCAACGATGTAGAGCCAGGAGCTCATCGGAGGCGGGTTGTCATCATCCTCCATGGCCTGCGATAGACACGCGTCCACCCGCAACTGGGTGAGCCCGGCCCGTTGTGCCGCCGGTGGATCGGCAATTGGGGGTGGGGGGGTGGTGTGCATGCGGGTGGGGTGTGTGGGGTTGGGGAGGGGGGTGAGGGTGCTGGGTGGGTGGATGGGTGGGGGGTGTGGGTGGTCGGCTGTTGTCATGGTGTGCGGTCTGTGGCCATACTACCCGATTCCCACGCCCATCTAGTCAGTGAAGCGGGCGTCTATCAGTCTGTCCCGTGCCCGCTGGGCCAGCCGGTAACGGTGGACAGCCACCCGCCTGTGTCTACCCCGTCTGCCCTGACCATTGCCCCCATCCCCCTCATCTGGGGAGGACTGGGCCTCTTCCTGCTGCTCCTCCATTCCGCCCTCCTCTGCCTGCGGCACATCGCCCCTCTGCTGGGCTATGTTGTGCAGGACGCAGCACACCACAATGATGCGGCCGACCCTATCTGACCGATACTGGAGGGCGCCCCCAGAGAGGTCCAGGCACCTGAAACGCATCTTCAGCACGCCAAAGCACCTCTCGATCACTCCCCTTGTCGCTACATGGGCATCATTGTAGCGGTTCTCCGCCTCATTGCGTGGCCTCCGTATAGGCGTCATCAGCCACGATCGCAATGGGTAGCCCCTGTCGCCCAGCAACCAGCCCCTCAGCCGGGGATGGCGTCCCTCGTACATGCCGGGGATGGATGACCGTGACAACACGAATGAGTCGTGTACACTGCCTGGGTGACGGGCGCAGACGTGCAGGATCATCATGCGGTGGTCGCAGACCACCTGTACGTTCATTGAATAGGTTCCATTCCTATTAGTGAACACGGCCTTGTTCTCTGCAGGTGGCCGCACGGCGACGTGCATCCCATCGATCGCGCCCTGGACCATGGGGAACCCGGCAACGGCAGAGAAGCCCACGGCCCGGGCATCTTGGCTGGCCCGGTCCACGGGGAAGCGGATGTAGCAGTGCGCCATGGCATAAAGGGCATCTGTCACTGCCCGGATGCACCGATGCACCGATGTCTGCGATATGCCGGACAGGTCCCCACTCGGTGCCTGGAATGACCCCGTTGCATAAAGGTTCAGGGCCACCGTAACCTTGACGGACACGGGGAGAGGGTGTCCCCCGCCAGTGCCACGCGGTGACAGGTGTGCCAGCAGGTGGCAGATGTGTGCCACGGTTTCCCGGCTCATCCGGAGTCTCCTCCTGCATTCCCGGTCCGTGAGGTCCTGGTATGACTGCCGGGGCCGGTACACACGGGGCGCCCTCGGGTGCCTCCGTTGCCGTGGGGCCACGACGTCCTCCTCCCCCTCCTCGTCCTGTCGGTCAGGTGTCCCTCCAGCCTGGGCGGCTGCCGCCTGCCCCTCTGCGGCAGCCTGCGCCGCCTCTCTGGCACGCTCCTCCTCCTCCTCCTCATCCAGGGCAACATAGACATGAGCGGCTGCCACCACGGCGGCCAACATCGCTGGATGGTCTGAAAACATGACGGCCTGGTGGGGGGGAGGGGAACGACGACATGTCACCATTGCCCATATCCCCTCCTCCCCCCAGCCAGGTGGCATGGACCGCATGGGTCCAACTGTTGGAGGCTGGCACCTGGCCAGGTGGACCAACTCATTTGCCCTCCCATCACCCACCCCGGCACGGACACCCTCCCCAACCCCCAACCTCCACCCCGGCACGGACCCCCCCCAACCTCTACCCCGGCACGGACCCCCTCCCCAACCCCCAACCTCCACCCCAGCACGGACCCCCCCCCCAACCTCCACCCCGGCACGGACCCCCTCCCCAACCTCCACCCCGGCACGGACCCCCTCCCCAACCTCCACCCCAGCACGGACCCCCCCCCCAACCTCCACCCCGGCACGGACCCCCTCCCCAACCTCCACCCCAGCACGGACCCCCCCCAACCTCCACCCCGGCACGGACCCCATCCACAACCCCCAACCTCCACCCCGGCACGGACCCCCTCCCGGCACTCCCCCGGAGCCCAGCCTACTCTAACCACACCCCCCCACCCCGCCGCACACACACACAAGCCGAGACACACCTCTCCTCACGCAATCAGTCTGCGGCCACGCCATTTCCTGCCCAGAGCCAACCCCCCAGGCCGTCACTCACCTCCTCGCTGGTCGGCGTGAGCCTGGAGCACCGGGTCACGCCGATGAAAAGGAGGTTTGATTGACGTCGACGTGAACGGTCATCACGTCGACGGGACTTCGGCCCATCCGGAAGGGAGAATATCGGCAGGCCGAAAATCGGCTGCCTTGCGCAGACCCGTGACATTCTCCGCGGCAGCGGCGCCATTAACGCCCCGCCGACTTTTCTCCCTTCGGAGACTTCGGCGGGGGCGGGGGCGGGATTCACGGCGGCCAACGGCCATTCTCCGACCCGGCGGGGGGTCGGAGAATGACGCCCCTGAACTTGGACCTTTACTTTTATAGGGCCCAGGGGCTTCCCGCCTCCCGGGGCGGCCCTTGACCCTGAGTCCCAAGTGATTGGATTCTGTCCCCAGTCTCTGGGGTCGATGTGTCCAATTGCGAGGCGATTCCTCGATCGCGGGGGTGGTCGCTCACCGGTCTTTGTTTCGGCCACTGCAGGCGCCGACAGGTCTGGCCCGGTATTCAATTGCTAATATGTTGCAATTGTTCCCGGGGATAGCCGATTTAACTGTGGATGTCTGAGTTGATTAGGTGTAAACAGTCCTGAATGAAACTGCGGATACCTGGGTGGAAGGGCTGTTGATAGCCCTGAGTATCGATCTGGGCTACGTTCCCAGAGCTGAATATGCAAACCTGTCTGCAGCTGCCTGCCTGTGTCTTCTTGGCTGCTTTTCCCAGCAGTCTTTCGGGTTAGCCATTTTAAACTGGGTTTTGGCCAGATTAATCGGACCACAGCCATTTTACATGGCTACAGATGTATGGGTTAAGTGGGGTTATGGGGATGCACGGATAGGGCCGGAGCCTGGTTGAAGTGCTCTTTTGGCTGTTGGACCAATTGGCCTCCTTCTGCATTGTAGGGATTCTATGATGCTATGACCAAAAGTTCTAAGGAGTGTTTTAAAGGGGAGAGCAAGGTAGAAAGGTGGAAAGGTTTAGGGAGGGAGTTTCAGAGGTTGGGCCCTTGGCAATTGAATGAATGGCGGAGCGATTCAACTTGGAGTACTCAAGAGGTTATTATCAGAGGAGCACAAATATTTCAGAGGTTTTTGGGCTTGGATGAGATTGCAGAGATTGCGAGGGTGGCGGGTGTCGGGGGGCCGGGTTGGGGGGGGGGGGACGTCGCCATGGTCCAGTTTGAAAACAAGGCTGGGTATTATAAAATCGAGGCATTGTTTAATTGGGAGCCAAAGTAGCACAATGCCGATAGGGGCTTTGCGCTGGTCAAGATAAGGATGGAGGGTTTTGAATGACTTCAAGTTTACAAAACATAACATGTGGGAGGCTAACCAGGAGAACAATGGAGTCCTGAAGTGACGAATGCATGATTGATGGTTTCGGCGGTAATAGAGCTGAGAAAGAGTGAAGTTGGGTAATGTCATGTGTGACAATATGTATATTGTAAGGTTAATGAAAGGTTAGCAATTTAATGTAAATGCATCCAACCATTAGGTGGCAATCAAGTGCATACCTGTGGATCATGTGATACCCAGGGGCTGGTTTAGCTAATAGCTGGCTTGTTATGCAGAACAAGGCAGCAGCACGGGTTCAATTCCCGTACCAGCCTCCCCAAACAGGCGCCGGAATGTGGTGACTAGGGGCTTTTCACAGTAACTTCATTGAAACCTATTTGTGACAATAAGCGATTATTTTTATTATTACCCTTGAATCGAGGAGTAGGTGATTAGGCGGGATAGAGAGTAGTCGTGGTTTCAGAAGCTCTGTCGTTAGAATTATAGGTTTTGTTTGTCTGTAGTCTTTTATATCTTAATTAGCAACTCAAATCTATTCAGTTGTAGTGTTAATAAATTAACTTTGTTCAAAACATGGCTTGATGTTCTTTGTAAGACACCTCATCCAGAACGCAAAGAACATCACATCATGGAGGTGCAAATAGGCGTGTAAGTCAGATCATGTCAGAAGCTTATCTTGGACCTTGGGCGATTCTCAAAAATTTTGTAAGAGAATGAGAGGCTGTTCATTAGCTCCGCCAGAGCACACATTGATTCTGCACAAGTGCAATGAAGCTTGGCACTTACACATTAACTCTGACTACTTTTCAAATGTTTGTTGTCAAAGTCACTAATTTAACCCACTTTTCTTGGTAATATTGATCATACAACACAGGCTCAACCATAAATACATTTACAGCCGCATGCCTTTACAAATAGAGTACACATGAAGTCCATTTAAAGTGTGCACATAATGGATTAGTCTTCACATCCAACAATATGGCCTTGGGTAACAGTTCATAATCCTTCAAACTCTCAGAGAGTTCCAGTGAGCTCTGCAGTGAAAGTGAAATAATGTTAACAGCTACTTGTACGTCTCCATTTCCCCTGTGATTGCAAAGAAAGGAAATTGAGAACCACTCAGATTAAAGCATTCTTTCTTCAGTCTTCAACTGTTCCCCTCAGATTTAATGGAAAGGCCCAGTAAAACAAATACACACACATTCTTTCTCTCCTCACATAATTCAGACCATACACACATGAAATGAAATCATTTGCAAGCTTATGGGGAAAGAACGGGGGACTGGGATCACTTGGCTGGGACTTTCAAAGAGCCAGCAACCCCAATATGCTTCTCATAATAATAGCTTTCTGTCACAAGTAGGCTTCAATGAAGTTACTGTGAAAAGCCCCTAGTCGCCACTTTCCAGCGCCTTTTCGGGGAGGCTGGTGCGGGAATTGAACCGTGCTGCTGGCCTTGTTCTACATTACAAGCCAGCTGTTTAGCCCACTGTGCTAAAGCAGCCCCTAATTGGGTATAGAGGGTTATGGGCCAAGTGCGGGCAACTGGGACTAGCTTAATGGTAAAAACTGGGCGGCATGGACTGGTTGGGCCGAAGGGCCTGTTTCCATGCTGTAAACTTCTATGATTCTATAATTCTATGAAGTCAAATGGTGGTGTATTCACTCCTTAGGCCACCACAGCCTTCTGCGGCAAAGAGTTCCACAGATTAACCATTCTCTGGCTGAAGAAAGTCCTCCTCATCTCTGTTTTAAAGGATCATCCCTTTAGTCTGTCATTGTGCCCTTTGTTTCTAGTTTTCCCTGCAAGTGGAAACATCCTCTCCACGTCCACGCTATCCAGGCTGTGGTGAACCACTGTAATAGGAGATGTAAGGTAGGACCTGCATTACAGGTTCGCCGGTAGCTCCTGCCGGCTGGCTCCGCCCATGAAAAACTGTATAAATATGCATGACCTCCAGTGCCCTGCCATTTCGCCAGCTGCAGCAGGAGGCCACGCTTCTGACTGTAATAAAGCCACAGTTGTACCCAACTTTAGTCTTTGTGCAATTGATCGTGCATCAATTTATTACAGTCAGATTTTACACAGAATGGATATCAGAATTAAGCCCGGTCGCCTGCAGCTGGATCCGCACTCGCCCGACGCCAGGAAAGACTTTACTCACTGGCTAGCATGTTTTGAGGCCAACGGAGGCTTAGAAGATGTACTCCTGTACTCCAGACTGAGCCCCAGCATGTTCCCGTTGATCCAAGATGCCACGAATTATACAAAAGCAATAGAACTCCTTAAGGAACACTACCCGGACGAACACACTCTTCGTCAGGCATGTACTCGCCACCCGCTCGCAACTACCTGGTGAGTCCATCGAAGACTTCTGGCGCGCCCTGATTCCACTCGTCCGGGACTGTGACTGTCAGGCCGTTACGGCCGCCGAACACGCAAATCTCCTCATGCGCGATGCCTTCATGACGGGGATTGCGTCGGACCGCATCCGAGAACGATTACTGGAAGGGGCCAAGCTCGAACTGGCGGAGACGAAAACCTTGACGCTCTCCATGACGGTCGCATCCCGTAACGTATAATCATACCCCTCCCGCCGCGCTGTCAACCCTTCTACTCCTTCCTACCCCTCCTGGACCCCGCCAACGACCTCCTCAGGCCCTGCCTTCCCAATACGCCTGCGCCGCACGCCAATCCGCGCACCCCGGGGGTCCCCGCTGCTACTTCTGCGGTCAGCAGAAGCACCCCCGCCAACATTGCCCGGCCAGCACTGCAGTTTGTAAAGCCTGCAGTAAAAAGGGCCACTTCGCGGCGGTGTGCCAGGCCCGCGCAGTCGCTGCGATCACGCCCGCTATCGCCCCCTCCCCCATGCCAGACGCACAATGGGAGCCGTCATCTTCTCCTCCCGGGTCCATGTGCGACCAATGGGCGCCGCCATCTTGTCCCCCTTCGGCCACGTGCGCCCCATGGGCGCTGCCATCTTGTCCCAAACCCGCAATGTGCGCACCATTGGCGCCGCCATCTTGTCCCGACCCCACAATGTGCATACCATGGGCGCCGCCATCTTGTCCCCCACAGGGTCTCCGGACATCCCGACATCGGAACTGCACACGTTCGCCACCTGAAGCATCCGATGGCTACCCGCAGCTCACTTCGATGACGCTGGACCAATCTCGCCCGCACAACCTGGCCATCGCGTCGACGACGGTTAAAATCAATAGCCACGCGATCTCGTGCCTGCTGGACTCCGGGAGCACAGAAAGCTTCGTTCACCCAGATACGGTCAGGCGCTGCTCCCTCGCGGTCCACCCTGCCAATCAAAGGATCTCCCTAGCATCCGGATCCCACTCTGTCCCGATCCGAGGCTTCTGTACAGTCACCCTCACTGTCCAGGGCATAGAATTTAGTAACTTGCGCCTTCATGTCCTTCCTAATCTCTGCGCTGCACTCCTGTTGGGCCTGGACTTCCAGTGCAACCTCCAGATCCTCACCCTCAAATTCGGCGGGCCCTTACCCCCCCCCCCCGCCCCCTTACCGTTTGCGGCCTCGCGACCCTCAAGGTCGATCCCCCCTCCCTTTTTGCCAATCTAACTGCAGATTGCAAGCCCGTTGCCAATAGAAGCAGACGGTACAGCACCCAGGCCAAGACCTTCATCAGGTCCGAAGTCCAGCGGCTGCTTAAGGAGGGTATTATCGAGGCCTGCAACAGCCCCTGGAGAGCCCAAGTGGTAGTGATTAAAACTGGGGAGAAACACAGGATGGTCGTGGACTACAGTCAGACCATCAATCGGTACACGCAGCTCGACGCGTACCCCCTCCCACGCATATCTGATATGGCCAATCAGATTGCGCAGTACCGGGTCTTCTCAACAATTGACCTGAAATCCGCCTCCCACCAGCTCCCCATCCGGAAGTCGGACCGGCCATACACTGCCTTCGAGGCGGACGGTCGCCTCTACCACTTCCTTAGGGTCCCTTTCAGTGTCACAAATGGGGTCTCGGTCTTCCAAAGAGAGATGGACCGAATGGTCGCCCAGTACGGTTTGCGGGCCACCTTTCCGTACTTAGATAATGTCACCATCTGCGGCCACGACCAGCAGGACCACGATGCCAACCTCGATAAGTTCCTCCGCACTGCCACTCTTCTCAACCTGACCTACAACAAAGAGAAGTGTGTGTTCAGCACGACCCAGTTAGCCATTCTCGGTTATATAGTCCAAAACGGACTTCACAGGCCCGACACCGACCGCATGCGCCCCCTCATGGAACTTCCCCTCCCCCACTGCCCCAAGGCCCTCAAACGCTGCCTGGGGTTCTTTTCCTACTATGCTCAGTGGGCCCCAAGCTATGCTGACAAGGCCCGCCCACTCATTCAGTCCACCCAATTCCCCCTCGCGGCCGAGGCACAACACACTTTCTTCCGCATCAGAGCAGACATCGCTAAGGCCGGGATGCGCGCAGTAGATGAGTCACTGCCTTTCCAAGTAGAAAGCGACGCTTCAGATGTCGCCCCTGCCACCTTCTAAACCCGGCAGGCAGACCCGTGGCATTCTTTTCCCGCACCCTTCATGCCTCTGAAATTCGACACTCATCCGTCGAAAAGGAGGCCCAAGCTATCGTTGAAGCTCTGCGGCATTGGAGGCATTACCTGGCCGGTAAGAGATTCACTCTCCTCACTGACCAACGGTCGGTAGCCTTCATGTTCAACAACACACAGCGGGGCAAGATCAAAAATGATAAAATCTTGCGGTGGAGAATCGAGCTCTCCACCTATAATTATGAGATCTTGTATCCCCCCCGGTAAACTCAACGAGCCCCCAGACGCCCTCTCCCAAGGTACATGTGCCAGCGCACAAGTGGACCAACTCCGGGCCCTACACGACAGCCTTTGTCACCCGGGGGTCACTCGATTGTACCATCTGGTCAAAGCTCGCAATCTGCCCTACTCCGTCGAGGAAGTAAGGACAGTCACCAGGGACTGCCAGGTCTGTGCGGAGTGCAAACCGCACTTCTACCGGCCAGGCCGTGCGCGCCTGGTGAAGGCTTCCCGCCCCTTTGAACGCCTCAGCGTGGATTTCAAAGAGCCCCTCCACCGACCGTAACACGTACATTCTCAGTGTGGTCGATGAGTACTCCAGATTCCCCTTCGCCATCCCATGCCCCGATATGACGTCTGCCACCATCATCAAGGCCCTCAGCACCATCTTCACTCTGTTCGGTTTCCCCGCCTACATCCACAGTTACAGGGGATCCTCATTCATGAGCGATGAGCTGCGTCAGTTCCTGCTCAGCAGGGGTATAGCCTCCAGCAGGATGACCAGCTACAACCCCCGGGGAAACGGCAAGTAGAATGGGAGAATGGGACGGTTTGGAGGGCCGTCCAGCTGGCCCCACGGTCCAGGAACCTCCCAGCCTCTCGCTGGCAGGAGGTCCTCCCTGACGCTCTACACTCCATCCGGTCACTATTGTGCGCCGCCACTAATAACACACCCCATGAATGTGTTTTACCTTCCCCAGGAAGTCCACATCCCGGGTGTCACTCCCAACTTGGCTCGCTGCTCCAGGACCGGTCCTTCTCCGTAGGCATGTCCGACTCCACAAGGCGGACCCCTTGGTGAATAGGATTCACCTGCTCCACGCCAACCCTCAATATGCCTACGTTGAGTTCCCCGACGGCCACCAAGATACTGTCTCATTCAGGGACCTGGCACCGTCAGTTTCCACCCCAACACCCCCCCCCCCACCAATGCGTCGTCCCCCCACCTCCCACCGCCACCAATATTGACCCCACCAGACCAGTCCCCCCCTCCCCTTTTCCGCACAAGAGGACGAAGAGGACTTCTGCTCTCTCCTGGAGTTCCCAGATGACTGGCCAGCATCAGCACCACCACCGCCATCGGTGCCACCTCCTCCACCGCCAGCACCGACTTCGCCGCCACCGTTACGCCGCTCCCAACGAAGCACCAAAGCACCGGACCGGCTGAACCTTTGACGGACTCCGGACCGTCAACATGGACTTTTCTTTCCTTACCACTGTACATAATTGCACTAATTGTATGTAGTTTCACGTCACCCCCGCCGGACTCATTTTTAACAGGGGGTGAATGTGGTGAACCAGTGTAATAGGAGATGTAAGGTAGGACCTGCACTACAGGTATGCCGGTAGCTCCTGCCGGCTGGCTCCGCCCACGGAGAACTGTACAAATATGCATGACCTCCAGTGCCCTGCCATTTCGCCAGCTGCAGCAGGAGGCCACGCATCTGACTGTAATAAAGCCACAGTTGTACCCAACTTTAGTCTTTGTGCAATTGATCGTGCATCACAGGCCTCACAGTATCTTGTAAGTTTCACTAAGATCCCCCCTCATCCTTCTAAACTCCAATGAGTACAGGCCCAGAGGCCTCAACCGTTCCTCATACGACAAGCTCTTCATTCCAGGGATCATTCCTGTGAAGCTCCTCTGGACACTTTCCAAGGCCTTCCTTAGATACAGGGCGCAAAACTGCTCACATTACTCGAAATGTGGTCTGACCAGAGTCTTATACAGCCTCAGAAATACAGTGTTAGCAATATACAAAGATAAGAGATCCAACAACCAAGATCTAAGCTCTGGATGATCTGGACTGTTTTTTCACTGCAGTAGAGTGGATTGACAGAGGTAATGTCTTTCAATGAGATGCCTTTTCTGTCAGCTCAAGTGGACATAAAGCATCCCTTACTGCATTCAAAGAAGAACAAGGAGATTTCATTATCACTGGCCAATATTTAGCCCTTAAACACTACAATAACAGATAAACTGAGCGTCCATCTCATCTGTTGTATTCTGAGATGTGTGCAAAAGGATTGTTGCATTGGCTAACAATTGCATCTCTGAACAAATGTATTGGCTTTGAGGTGTCCTAAGTTTGGTGCTATACAAATGAAGGTTAATTGTGCACAACTGTGGTCTCCGTGTCATAAAAAGGATACACGATGATACCAAAACTGAGAAGTTATACCGATCAGGAAATTTCAATTGGCCATGGCTCTTTTCACTAGAGAACAAAAGACTGAAGAGCGACCTAATTGTGAGGTTTTTATTACGAATATTGCTGGCCAGGCTTGCATTTATTGCATCTGTCCAATTTCCTTCATGAAGCTGGGTGGCAAAATGACTTTTTGAGCCGCTGCAGTCCATGTGGTGTAGGTACACCCGCAGTGCAGTTAGGAAGGTAGTTCCAGGGTTTAGACCCAGACAGTGAAGGAACGGCTACATATTGCCAAGTCAGGATGATGCATGATTTGAAGAGGAACTTGAAAGTGGCGAAAGCCATGTGCCTGCCGACATTTTTGATTGGTAGCGGTCATGGGTTTGGAAGGTGTTATCCATGGAACCTTGGCAATATGCTACAGCGCATCTTGTACAGGCAGTGGCGTAGTGGTAATGTCGCTGGACTAGCAATCCAGAGGCCCAGGCTAATGCTCTGGGGACATGGGTTCAAATCCCGCCAGGGGAATTGGTGGAATTTAAATTGAACTAATAAAGCTAGAATGTAATGATGGCCAGGAGACCATTGTCAATTGTTGCTAAAAAGCATACGCTTCACTAGTGTCTCTTTGAGAAAGGAAATCAGCTGTCTTTACCTGGTCTGGTCGACATGTGACTCCAGACCCACAGCAATATGATTGTCTCTTAAATGTCCGAACAAGCCACTCAGTTGTACCAAACTGCCACAGAATGTAAAAACCAGACAGACCACCCAGCTTTGACCTTGCCACCGGAAACAATACAGCAAACTCAGCCCTGTTGACCCGGCAAAGTCCTCCTTGCTATTACTAATATCTATGGGACTAATGCCAAAATTGGGAAATCTTAAAAATACAGACTTGTCAAGCATCAGACTGACACACTCTGGCTCACTGAATCATTCCTGACTGACAGTGTCACCAGGACCTTCCTTGGGTATGTCCTGACCCACCAGAAGGACTGACTCACCAGAGGTGGCAGCACAGTGGTATACAGCTGGAAAGAAGTTGCCCTCGGGGTTTCACAGCATCAGATCAGGAGAGGCACCAAGTGAGGCATCAACCTGATACCTCATTTGGGTAACTACCCAACATAAGACCATAAGACATAGGAGCAGAATTAGGCCACTCGGCCCATCGAGTCTGCTCCGCCATTCAATCATGGCTGATACTTTTCTCATCCCCATTCTCCTGCCTTCTCCTCATAACCCCTGATCCCCTTATTAATCATGAACCTATCTATCTCTTCTTAAAGAGACTCAGTGATTTGGCCTCCACAGCCTTCTGCGGCAAAGAATTCCACAGAATAACCACCCTCTGGCTGTAGAAATTCCTCCTCATTTCCGTTTTAAAGGGTCATCCCTTTAGTCTGAGATGGTGTCCTCTGCTTCTAGTTTTCCCTACAAGTGGAAACATCCTCTCCACGTCCACTCTATCCAGGCCTCGCAGTATCCTGTAAGTTTCAATAAGATCCTCCCTCATCCTTCTAAACTCCAACGAGTACAGACCCAGAGTCCTCAACCGTTCCTCATACGGCAAGCTCTTCATTCCAGGGATCATTCTTGTGAACCTCCTCTGGACACTTTCCAAGGCAAGCACATCCTCCCTTAGATACAATGGCCCAAAACTGCTCACATTACTCCAAATGGGGTCTGACTAGAGCCTTATACAGCCTCAGAAGTACAGTGTTAGCAATATACAAAGCTAAGAGATCCAACAACCAAGACCTAAGCTCTGCAGTCCTGCTATATCCAAACATGAATGGTGGTGGACAATTAAATAGCTAACAGAAGAAGAAGGCTTCACAAATATCCCCATCCTCAATTATGGGGTATCCCAGCACGTATGTGCAAAAGATAATTCTGAAGCAATTGCAACAATCTTCAGCCAGAAGTGTGGAGTGGGTGATCCATCTTGGTCTCCTCCAGAGGTCCCCAGCATCACAGATGTTAGTCTTCAGCCAATTTGTTTCACCCAGATGATATCAAGAAACGTCTGAAGGTACTGGATACTGCAAAGGATCTAGGCCCGGGAATAGTACTGAAGACTTTTGCTCCAGGACTAGCCACATCCCTAGCCAAGATGTTCCAGTGCAGCTACAACACTGGCATTTACCTGGCAATGTGGAAAATTGCCAAGGTATGTTCTGGACACAAAAAGCAGGACAAATCCAACCTGGAAAATTACTGCCTCATCAAACCACTTTTGATCATCAGCAAATTGATGGAAGGTGTCATCAACAGTGTTATCAAGTGACACTTACTCACGTACTCGCAATAACTTGCTTACTGAAGCTCAGTTTGGGTTCTGCAAGGCCACTCTCCTGATCTTGTTACAGTCTTGGTCCAAAGATGGATAAATGAGTTAAGTAAGAAGGGAGTGACTGCCTTTGACATCAAAGCAGCATTTGACCAAGTGTGGCATCAAGGAGCTCTGGCAAAACAGAAGCCAGTGGGAATCTGGGGGAAATCTCTCTGCTGGTTGGAGTTATGCCTCGCGCAAAGGAAGATGGTTGTGGTTGTTGGGGTTCAATCATCTCAGTCCCAGGATACTGCTCCAGGAGCTCCTCAAAATAATGTTCTAGGCCCAACTATTTTCAGTTGCTTCATCAATGGCCTTCCTGCCATGCGAAGATCAGAAGTGGGGATGTTCTCTGATGATTGCACAATGTTCAACGCTATTCCTTAGATACTGAAGCAGCCCATGTCTAAATGCAGCAAGACCTGGACAATTTCCAGGCTTGCCTGGTAAGAGGCAAGTAACATTTGTGCCACACAAGTGCTAGACAATGACCACCTTCGACAAAAGACACCTTCCCTCATCAATCAACTTTTTCACTTCCTCAAATAATTCTATTAAGTTGGTAAGGTATGACCTTCCCTACACAAAACCATGTTGCCTATCACTGATAAGCCCATTTTCTTCTAAATGGGAATAGATCCTATCCCTCAGTATCTTCTCCAGCAGCTTCCCTACCACTGACATCAGGCTCACCGGTCTATAATTACCTGGATAATCCCTGCTACCCTTCTTAAACAAGGGGACAACATTAGCAATTCTCCAGTACCTCATCCATGTTCAAGGATGCTGCAAATATATCTGTTAAGGCCCCAGCTATTTCCTCTCTCACTTCCCTCAGAAACTTGGGATAGATCCCATCCGGACCTGGGGATTTGTCCACCTTAATGCCTTGTCCCTCCTTATGCCGACTTGACCTAGAGTAATCAAACATCTATCCCTAACCTCAACATCCATCATGTCTCGCTCCTCGGTGAATACCAATGCAAAGTATTCGTTAAGAATCTCATCCATTTTCTCTGACTCCACGCATAACTTTCCTCCTTTGTCCTTGAGTGGGCCAACCCTTTCTCTAGTTACCCTCTTGTTCCTTATATATGAATAAAAGGCTTTGGGATTTTCCTTAACCCTGTTTGCTAAAGATATTTCATGACCCCTTTTAGCCCTCTTGATTCCTCGTTTCAGATTTGTCCTACATTCCCGATATTCTTCCAAAGCTTTGTCCGTCTTCAGTCGCCTAGACCTTATGTATGCTTCCTTTTTCCTCTTAGCTAGTCTCACAATTTCATCTGTCATCCATGGTTCCCTAATCTTGCCATTTCTATCCCTCATTTTCACAGGGACATGCCTGCCCTGCACTCTAATCAACCTCTCTTTAAAAGCTTCCCACATATCAAATGTGGATTTACCTTCAAACAGTTGCTCTCAATCCACATTCCCCAGCTCCTGACAAATTTTGGTGTAGTTGGCCTTCCCCCAATTTAGCTTCCTTCAGGACCACTCTCGTCTTTGTCCATAAGTATTCTAAAACTTACAGAATTGTGATCACTATTCCCAAAGTAATCCCCGACTGAAATTTCAACCACCTGGCCGGGTTCATTCCCCAACACCAGGTCCAGTATGGCCCCTTCCCGAGTTGGACTATTTACATACTGCTCTGGAAAACCCTCCTGGATGCTCCTTACAAATTCTGCTCCATCTAGACCTCTGACACTAAGTGTATCCCAGTCAATATTGGGAAAATTAAAATCTCCTATCACCACCACCCTGTTGCTCCTACATCTTTCCATAATCTGTTTACATATTTGTACCTCTTTCTCACGCTCGCTGTTGGGAGGTCTGCAGTACAGCCCCAACATTGTTACCGCACGCTTCCTATTTCTGATCTCTGCCCATATCACCTCATTGCTCGAGTCCTCCAAAGTGCCCTCCTTCAGCACATCTGTGATATCCTCTCTGACCAGTAATGCAACCCCTCCACCCCTTTTACCTCCCTCTCTATCCCGCCTGAAGCATCGATATCCTGGGATATTTAGTTGCCAATCATGCCCTTCCCTCAACCAAGTCTCAGTAATAGCAATGACATCATACTCCCAGGTACTAATCCAAGCCCTCAGTTCATCTGCCTTACCTACTACACTTCTTGCATTAAAACAAATGCACCTCAGACCACCAGTCCCTTTGCGTTCATCATCTGCTCCCTGCCTACTCTTCCCCTTAGTCACGCTGACTTCATGATCTAGTTCCTTACAGGCTTTAGTTACTACCTCCTTACTGTCCACCAACGTCCTCATTTGGTTCCCATCCCCTGCCACATTAGTTTAAACCCTCCCCAACAGCGTTAGCAAAAGCACCCCCAAGGACATTCGCAGGATTCTCCCAGTGCCTGGGACCTAACAGTCGCGCCCGGGTGTCCTTGCCCGGGTGCCATTTAGTACTGGTTTCACAAACATGGAAAAGTCATAATGGCACCTGGTTGTGTGTGTGTGTGGGGGGGGTCGCCCCAGTCCCAGGGTGGTCGTGGACAGGGAAGGAAGGTACTCTGGCACTCCTTCTGGCACACAGCACGCTACCTATCCCCATTACCTCGCCATTCCACCCAACCTGCACATCTTTGGACTGTGTCAGGAAACCGGAGCACCCGGAGGAAACTCACACAATCACGGGGTGGCACAGTGTTTAGCACTGCTGCTTCACAGTGCCAGGGACCTGTGTTCAATTTCCATCTTATCATAGAATTTACAGTGCAGAAGGAGGCCATTCGGCCCATCGAGTCTGCACCGGCCCTTACAAAGAGCACCCTACTCAACCTCTCATCTCTATCCTACCCCATAACCCAGTACCACCCACTTAACTTTTTTTTTTGGACACTATGGGCAATTTAGCATGGCCAATCCACCTAACCCGCACATCTTTGGACTGTGGGAGGAGACCGGAACACCCGGAGGAAACCCACCCAGGCACGGGGAGAACGTGCAGACTCCGCACAGACAGTGACCCAAACTGGGAATTGAACCTGGGACCCTGGAGCTGTGAAGCAACTGTGCTAACCACTATGCTACTTGGGTCACTGTCTGCGGAGTCTGCACGGTCTCCCCATGTCTGCGTGAGTTTCCTACGGGTGCTCAGGCTTCCTCCCACAAGTCCCGAAAGACGTGCTGTTAGGTGAATTGGACATTCTGAATTCTCCCTCTGCGTACCCGAACAGTCGCCTGAGTGTGGCGATTGGGGGATTTTCACAGTCGCTTCATTGCAGTGTTAATGTATGCCTACGGGCACTGCCAGACTGGTACCCTGGCAGTGCCATCCCTTGCACTGTAGCAGTTCTGTGGTTCTGTGATTCTATTTGCCACACCACAAATTTTTGTGTCATCTGCCAACTTACTGATCCCACAAGCCCTTCTAGATCAATAATGTACAAACATCGCTAATCCCTGCGTTACACGACCGGACACAGGCTTCCAGTCATAAAGACAACCTTCGACCGTCCCCACTGCCTCCCGCCACTAAGCCAATTTTGGATCCAATTTGCTAACTTGCCCTGGATCCCATGGACTCTTACTTCCTTGACCAGTCTCCCATGCGGAACCTTGTCGAAAGCTTTACTGAAGTCCATGTAGACTATACCAGCTGTGCTGCCCTCATCTACACACCTAGTCACTTCCTTGAAAAATTCAATCAGGTTTGTTCGACATGATTTCCCTTTGCCAAAGTCATGCTGACTATTCCTGAGTAATCCTTGCCTCTCCAAGTGGAGATTAATTATATCCCTCAGAATTATATATTCCCTTGTCCTTCAACATTTTAACATGTCAATCCTCGCTCCTGACTCCCCAAAGCTTGACCATCTACAAAGGTGCAAGTAATGAGTGTGATCAAATATTCTTCACTTGCCTGGATGAGTGCAGCTCCAGCATAACTTACGGCTTGCTTGACTGGCGCCCCTTCCATCACGATTAACATTCACTACCTCCACCACCGAAACACAGTAGCAACAGTGCGTACCCTCTACAAGATGCACTGCCGCAACTCGCCGCAGTTGCTTCAACAACACGTTCCAAACCCGCAACTTCTAAGGATAAGGGCAGCAGATGCAAGGGAATACCATCACCTGTAAAGTTCTCCATCAAACCACACAATGTTCAGCACCTTTCGCGGTCCTTCAGACACTGAAGCAATCCGCGTTCATATGCAGCCAGACCTGGGAATCATTCAGGTTGGGCCCTAACATGCGAACTGCACAATGGGCCGGACAATGACCATCTCCAGGAATCCTGACTTGGAACTAAATCATCATTCCTGCACTGTTACTGGATCAAAATCCTGCAATCCCTTTCCTAACAGCACTGTGGGTGTACCTAGACCGCATGAGCTGCAGCGGCTCAAGAAGGTGGCTCACCACCTCCCTCACAAAGTCAGTCCGAGATGGGCATTAAAAGTTGGCCTAACCAGTGTGGTGAACCACTGTATTAGGGGATGTAAGGTAGGACCTGCACTACAGGTTCGCCGGTAGCCCCTGCCGGCTGGCTCCGCCCACTAAGAACTGTATAAATATGCATGACCTCCAGTGCCCTGCCATTTCGCCAGCTGCAGCAGGAGGCCACGCATCTGACTGTAATAAAGCCACAGTTATACCCAATCTGCGTCTTTGTGCAATTGATCGTGCATCAACCAGCAACACCTACATCCTGTGAGCCAACAAGCAAAATAACAATATGGTAAGCACTGCTACCCCAGCTCATTGTGGGTGTAGAAACAGAACGTTGAAAGCAGCGGACATGTTGCTAACCAAGTGGGCTACCGCACCCTTTCAAATTATGAAAGGGTTTGTTCGGGAAGACATGGAAAAGTTTCCACTTGTGAAGGAGACGAAAATTAGTCACCCGAAATATAAAATTGTCAGAATGTGGGACTCCAAGGTGTGGTAAGATGAGCAGCATAGATGTTTGTAAGGGAAAGCTGGAAAAACATACATTGGAGAAAGGAATAGATAGAAATGCGGATGAGAGTTAGATGAAGTAAAGTTAAAGGAGACACACGGGCAGCATACATGCTAGCATGGACCAGTTGGGCTGAACAATCTATTTCTGTACAGTACTGTATATTCGATATAATTGCATGTGCATTTTACTCTGTAATGTCTCTCTGCCACATTTTGGCCTACTCCCCTACCCACCTCCTCTCCCATGATAACCCACAGTTGGGGTTTCTTGCTGCTAACATGTTTGTTTAATAACAATAATTTTTAGTGTCACAAGTAGGCTTACATTAACACCACAATGAAGTTACTGTGAAAATCCGCGAGTCGCCACACTCTGACGCCTGTTCGGGTACACTGAGGGAGAATGCAGAATGTCCCAATACATGTAACAAGCACGTCTTTCGGGGCTTGTGGGAGGAAACCGGAGCACCCGGAGGAAACCCACGCAGACACGGGGAGAACGTGCAGACTCCACACAGACAGTGACCCAAGCTGGGAATCGAACCTGGGACACTGGCGCTGTGAAGCAACAGTGCTAACCACTGTGCTACCGTGCAGGTATTATGTTCAGCTGAGCAATCAGACCTCCACGTGAACCGACGTCAGCTCTGACTTGAAGTAAATGTCTACATTAATAAATACAATCTCCCTTGAGAATTACCGTTCTGTGTTTTTCTTCACCTGTCATCAATAAACAGTTAACAGGCCTATAACGAGTTTCCTTTTTCTCTTTTACATAACGAGACTTACACATTTAAGGGGCAATTTACAATACCATTCAGCATTCTGCACAAGTTTGCTCCATTTTCATTACCTGGTGAGACAAAGTGAATGGGCATGAATTATAATGAAAGCGTCGCGAGAATGAGTTACGAAGGTGGGAATGAAGGAAAGAAAGAACTTGCATTTTTATAGAGTTTCATCATGTCGCTCATGAACTTCCTTCAGCCTTTCACAAACAATGTGTTGTCACTGTTGTTAGGGAGACACAATGAGACTGAGGTGCATATGGAGAGCATAATGGACTTGAATTAGGGAGATAATAATGGCAGTGAATTGCACAGAGTAAACTACACAGAGGGTAATTGCGATTAAAAGTCGCCACAGTCCTCGAGGATCAGAGGCTTCTCTCTCCTTTTGAGGGAGAGCTGATGGTGGTGATTTAACCTCAGAGCCACCACACCTCAGGCGTGAGGCAAGGTTAAGAAGGTGGGACTTCATGGATAACCTCAGTCGGTACGGGGATTGAACGCACGCTGTAGACGTCGCTCTGCATCATGAACCAGCCGTCCCGCCAACTGAGCTAACCAACCCCCAATGGGGACTAACGTATAGATCAAGGCCAATTTTAACTCCAGACAATTTAAGGCAGCAAGGTCGCATAGTGGTTAGCACTGTTGCTTCACAGCGCAGGGTCACAGGTTTGATTCCCGGCTTGGGTCACTGTCTGTGCGGAGTCTGCACGTTCTCCCCGTGTCTGCGTGGGTTTCCTCCGGGTGCTCCGGTTTCCTCCCACAAGTCCCGAAAGACGTGCTGTTAGGTAATTTGGGCATTCTGAATTCTCCTCCGGTGTACCCGAACAGGTGGATTTTCACAGTAACTCCCTTGCAGTGGTTTTTTAAAATAAATTTAGAGTACCCAATTCATTTTTTCCAATTAAGGGGCAATTTAGCATGACCAATTCACCCAGCCTGCACATCTTGGGTGTGAGGGTGAAACCCACGCAAACACAGGGAGAATGTGCAAACTCCACACTGACAGTGACCCAGGGCCGGGATCGAACCTGGGACCTCGGCGCCGTGAGACAGCAGTGCTAACCACTGCACCACTGCCTTCATTGCAGTGTTAATGTAAGCCTACATGTGACAATAAAGATTATTATTATTTTGCGCGGGTGGGTTTTGGTTAGAATTTCAACTGCTAATCCAGCTAAGGAGCCCAGGGGTTTTGATGAGTGCGGGCCAAAATGAAATTTTGTCTGCTGAATTTCGCATTTCTTCCTGTCTGGACATTGACAGGAAGCAGCCTAACATAGAGTAGCTTTGTGGCAGCTCGAGGAGAAATTAGGTGGTGGCATTGGCTGTTAGGGTTGTCCTGACTTGCAATTAAGAAGCGGGTGGAGAGATGAGTCAGCAACAGAGATGCCTGTTTTCCTTATGGGGCCCAGAAGAGCACTCCTGCCTACTGGGTACAAATGGTCACCTCCCTGCACTCAACAATTTTCCTGTTCTTCTTGCCTTTTCAAGGAGCTCTAGCTATGCAACAATAGGAAACATCACAGCCATGGACATTCATGTTCTCACCCTACTACATGGTGGCACTAACAGATGGTTAGCACTGCTGCCTCAAAGCGCCAGGGTCCCGGGTACAATTCCACCCTTGGTGGCTGTCTGTACGGAGTCTGCACGTTCTCCCCGTGTCTGCGTGGGTTTCCTCCGGGTGCTCCGGTTTCCACCCACAGTCCAAAGATGTGCAGGTTAGGTGGATTGGCCACGCTGAATTGCCCCTTAGTGCCCAAGAGGTTAGGCGAGGTTACTGGGTCACAGAGATAGGGTGGGGGCGTGGGTCTAGGTAGGGTGCTCTTTTGGAGGCTCGGTGCA
Source organism: Scyliorhinus torazame (assembly GCF_047496885.1). Lineage (NCBI taxonomy): Eukaryota > Metazoa > Chordata > Chondrichthyes > Carcharhiniformes > Scyliorhinidae > Scyliorhinus > Scyliorhinus torazame. The sequence goes on along the minus strand of NC_092723.1, from coordinate 14,794,244 downwards.
TGCCCGATGGGCGAATGGCCTCCTTCTGCACTGTAAGGATTCCATGATTCTACTCCAACCTCTCCCACCATCCACACAGGTGCACCTCCAGTAGTGGTTATGTAGAGTTCAATTGTCATGTGTTTGATTATGTGAGTCTGGTAACTGATCTATGTTTACTGTGCTTGATTGGTTTAAGTCTTGGTGTTGTCTCAGAGCAAAATATACAGACACCGCAGAAGCTAGAAGCTGAACACACTTAGAAACTAATGGCATCTCTGTATTACTCTGTAATGTATAAAATACACAACAGGTACAAAAAAAATAGTAACCCTGCTTGATTTCTCACTTCCTATCTATAGGCATGGAGGTCAAATTTAGCAGCCTATCAAAATCTGGCAAGTTTGGTCCTGACTATGAATCAAACAGGAGCATCCTGCTCAAAGTAGCTCTACTGCACTTGATGTATTCACTAAGACACCACAGCTACAGATTTCACCCTTTGTACTTAGCAGACGCACACACACAGGTGAAAATGGATTTTACGAAATGCGGCTAATGGATGCTTTGAACATTACAAAGGAACAGCAGTGCATTTTCAGAAAAGAGGTTGATTGGATATCCTGGGAAAGTGTTGCCTTTCAGGAGGGACCCGCCATCATGACCCCCTTTGAAAAACTAACTATTCAAAAGAACCAAAATTAACTGTGACATCCTTTTCTCTGTTGCTCCTTCAGAATATTGACCACATTGAAAAAACAGTTGCTTGGTTGGCAGTAAAGTACTTTGTGGTATTTTGATCTTGTCAAAATTGCTACCTAAATACAAGTCCTTTCAATACTTAATTGCTGCGTTCAACTATGTCAATACAAGTTACTGCTGTAATATTGGAGCAACTAAGAGCGATCCTCTTTCCTATTGTAAACTGTTATGCATAATATACAGTCCAATTGTTCTAGGTTTGATTGTGTGAGTAGGGTAACTTGACGGGCAGCACAGTGGTTAGCAAAGTTGCTTCACAGCGCCAGGGTCCCAGGTTCCATTCCCGTCTTGGGTCACTGGCTGTGTGGAGTCTGCACGTTCTCCCCGTGTCTGCATGGGTTTCCTCCGGGTGCCCCGGTTTCCTCCCACAGTCCAAAGATGTGCATGTTAGGTGGATTGGCCACGCTAAATTGCCCTTAGTGTCCAAAAAGATTAGTTGGGGTTACTGGGTTACGGGGATAGGGTGGAGGCATGGGCTTAAGTAGGGTGATCTTCCTAAGAGCCGGTGCAGACTCGATAGGCCGAATGGCCTCCTTCTGCACTGTAAATTCTATGATTCTATGATCTATGCTCATTGTGCTTGATTGGTTAAGCCTGGGTGTGGACTCAGAGAAAAATAAATAATCTGTAGAAAGACTTGGCAGCTGGAGCTGAAGCTTCCAGTGGACATTTTAGAAAACATCCTGAGTTCCTACACCCAGGTGCATCATCGCTGCACAGATCTGATGGGTGGAATTCTCCCCCCCCCCCTGCCGGGTGGGAGAATCGCCGGGGCACCGCGCGTGTCCCGCCACGCCACCCTGACGCCCGCACGCGATTCTCCCCCCCCCCCCAAACCGGCGCGGCGAGAATCACGGCTGGCCGCTGGGAGAATCGGCGCTCGCCGTTTGCAACGGGCGAGCGGAGATTCTCCGGCCCGGATTGGCCGAGCATCCTGCCCAATAGGACGGGTTCACACCGGCGCCGTCCACACCTGGTCGCTGCCGGCGGGAACAGCGAGGGAACGCTGGGTGGGGCGACCTGTGGGCCGTGGGGAGGGGGGTTCCTGCACCAGGGGGGGGGGGGCTCAAATGGTGCCCACCGATCGGCGGGCCTGCTTCTCTGAAGGAGGACCTCCTTTCCTCCGCCGCCCCGCAAGATCCATCCGACATCTACTTGCGGGGCGGCCTCGGGGAGGACGGCAACCGCGCATGCGCGGGTGACGTCATTTACGCGGCGCCGCTTTTATGCAGCGCCAAGGCCCGGCGCACGTAAGTGACACGCCGCCGCTTCTAGCTCCCCGGGGGCGGGAGAATAGGGGGCTAGGAGCGGGCTCTGACACCAGAGTGAAACACTCCAGTTTTCACTCCGGCGTCGGCACTTAGACTCCCGATGGGAGAATTGCGCTCCAAGTCTTCGCGCCGTTGTGAACGCCGTCACGTTTCACGACGGCGCGCGCCGGGCCTGGGTACGACCGATTCTGTCCCCCACAGGGGGCTAGCACGGCGCTGGAGTGGTTCACGCCGCTCCAGCCTCCCTTCCCGGCGCCAATTGGGCGCCGCACCGACCTGCGCATGCACGGGGGACTTCTTCTGCGCGCCGGCCCCGACTCAACATGGCGTCGGTGTTCAGGGGCCGGCCGCGCAACGATGTAGGCCCGGGGAGAGACCGGCCCGCCAATCGGGGGCCCCGATCGCGGGCCAGGCCCCATCGGAGGCTCCCCCCCGGTGAAGGATCATTTTCCCCCGCCCCACAGGCCGCCCCCCCGGCCCTTCGCACAGAGTTCCCGCCGGCAGCGACCGGAGTGAACGGCGCTGGCGGGACTCTGTCGTATTCGCGCAGCCGCTCGGCTCATCCGGGCCGGAGAATCCTCCCGACGCCGGCGCCACGTCAAACGCGGCGGCACAAATTGCGGCGATTCTCCGCACCTCGGAGAATCGCGCGCCTGCGTCGGGGCGGCGTGGCGCGGTTGCGGTGATTCTCCGGCCCGGCGCAGGGCTCGGAGAATCACCCCCATAATATACAACACATATCAAGGTCGAGATAACTGAAAGTTTTTTTAATTCTTTCACGAGATGTTAGGAAGGAGGCGTTGTTGGAAATGTTCTTGGGAAGGAAATGCTGAGAATATGAGCCTAGGAAATTACTTCTGGTGACATTAGTAGACAAGTCCTTAACACATTCATATAACATTCTTCTTCCTTGACAGATGTCAATTGGTTTATTTCGAGGGGGTTAAGGACCTGTTCAGTTCCCACCAGAAATTTTCACAACTTGACTATTGCTCCCATTCCATCGCTGGCTGATCATTCAGACTGAACACAACAATGCATAAACTTGGTGTCCTGGACAAGTTTGAAGCTAAGCCAAGCTTTACGATCCACATTTTATCCAGTACCACACTGCTATTTCTACCTTTATTTACCGAATATGGCAAATTAAAACCCTTTAATTTGCCTTGATCAGACACCGGCTTCATTTCTCCAGTTCTCCAATCTATATAAATTTAAACCAATCCAAATCTCTATACGACTATTAATCCAGGTTCTTATGAACTGTGTCTCCACACTGCAAAATTCTTCATCAAAATCCTCGTTACCACCTTGAACCTCTTCAATGGCCTTGCCCCAGCCTACATCACGATGTCTTAATTTAATAATCTTTATTGTCACAAGTAGGCTTACATTAACACTGCAATGAAGTTACTGTGAAAAGCCCCTAGTTGTCACATTCCGGCGCCTCTTCGGGTGCAGAGGGAGAATTCAGAATGTGCAAATGACCTAACAGCACGTCTTTCGGGATTTGTGGGAGGAAACCGGAGCACCCGGAGGAAACCCACGCAGACGCGGGGAGAACGTGCAGACTCCGCACAGTGATCCCAGCAGGAATGGACCCTGGAGCTGTGAAGCAACAGTGCTACCCACTGTGCTACTGTGCTGCCAACATCTTCCAGATGTTGTAAAAACCACGGGCGGGATTCCACGGTCGCCGACACTGAAACCGCATTCGGCGATTGGCCGGACAATACCCGATTCTGACCAAATCGGCGGGGCCGCTTTCACGATGCTTCGCCCCCTCCAAAGCGGCATGTCGACGGCCTCAGGACATTGCCTGAGGCCCGCCCCCCCCCCCCCCCCCCCCCCCCCCCCCCCCCGCCGGATGCTCCGCTCCCGACCGGCTGAGTTCCCGACGATGTGGGTCACGTGTGGTCTCACCCGTCGGGGACTCGGCGTGGCGGCTGCGGACTCAGTCCAGCGCCGCCACAGTCAGGGGAGGGCCAACCCGCGGGCAGGGGGGGACATTATTTGGGGCTGGGAGTACTGTGGGGGGGGGGGGGGTGGTCCGGGGCGCGCGAGCCGGCTAAAGGGGGGTCTATTTCGCGGGCTGGGTCCGTGAGCGGCCTCCGCCATGCGGCATGGTGCAGACTGCCGCCGCTGTGCGCATGTACGGCCACGGACCCGCCAATTCCCCGGGGCGCTTCGGCAGCTAGAGCCGGGTGCTCTACGCTGCCGACCTGCTAGCCCCCAGAAACGCGGGGAATCGGTGGCCATTCTGCGCCATTTTCCCGTTCCCACGCTGGCATGGCGACATAGCCCCAGAATCGGAGTGTCCAGCCCTTATCTCATTGAGGGTGAAATTCAGAAACTTCACCTCCCAGTGGATCTTAAAGCTTTTGAGCATGTGCAGACCAGGAGCGGGCTGTACATGCTCAGATTCACATTTTTTTGAGCTCTGTGTGGGCTTGGTGTGAAAACCCAGGTCAGGCGACCTTGAGCGGAACACCATGGAGGACTAGTGTCCCAGGCGGGGGAAAGGGAGAGATGACAGGGAGCAGACCCAAAAGGAGAGTCCCCAGAGAGGGGACAGAGACAGGTAAAGGCCCCAGTTCAGTTAAAAAGAGAGGAGCTGAAAAACAAGTGAAGAATAATCAGTGTGTTTTACTTCCTGTTTTGCTGTCTGTGAGAAAACGTCAATACAATTGGTGGTTTGCCATGCGTGATGATACCACTGTGGTTGGATGCCTGGAGATCTCCTTAACTTGGCGCCAGGTTCAAACTAATGTCAGGAAAGGGAAGGTATTGTCGCTAGGCTAGTAATCCAGGGACCCAAGATAATGACCTGGGGACCCGGGTTCAAATCCCACAATGGCAGGTTTTGGAATTTAAACTCAATAAAACATCTGGAATTAAAGTCTAACGTTGACCATGAAACAATCATCGTAAAAACCCATCTGGTTTCACCAATGTCCTTTAGGGAAGGAAATCTGCCGTCCTTACCTGGTCTGGCCTACTTGTGACTCCAGACCCACAGCAATGTGGTTGACTCTTAAATGTCCTCTGAAATTGCCTAGCAAGCCACTCAGTTGTATTCAACCGCTAGAAGGCAGTTCGCCACCTTCTGAAGGGCAACTGGGGATGGGCAACGAATGTTGGCCTAACCAGCGACACCCACAGCCTGTAAATGAATAGATGAAGTACGGAATCCACGCTACAGAGACTTTTGCGGGGAACTATTTCCAGGGCCAGTGGTGAGCACCATCACGTTGCCACTGACTGTGAAATCCAGGCTATGGACCGACACCCGTTCTGTGGATACAAACTTTGGACTGAAAGAGCGGGCAGCTGCATGTGAAAGGTCCATAAGATCATAAGACATAGGAGCAGAATTAGGCCACTCGGCCCACCGAGTCTGCTCCGCCATTCAATCATGGCTGATATGGTCCTGGGGACAGGACCTAAAACAATATCTATGTTTAGCGCAGGAAACTAAGTAAATAAACCCAGAACATTTGAAAACATAGTCCCAAAGTGTAGTTTTTCCTCCAACTAGCTAGCTATGAAATCACACTTTCTTGATAATAAACTTGCTTTATGATATTGGTTATTAGCTCCGGTTGAATAGTGAGCACTTTATCGTTAAAAATACGGCATCTCTGGGGTGCCAGAAAGTGTTAGCGTGAAATTGTAATGGGCACCAGGATACAGAATTATCAGGGACATGTCTGAATAACTCCCCATGGTTCCCTTTGTGTTCCTCCTGGCGTTATCAGTAACTTTGATGGAAAAATGAATTCTATTCAGGAGGGAATCTTGACAGCAATTTGCTCTTGTATCTTGGTCATTTAAATTAGTAGCTAAGCACACTGGGTTGTGCATTGGAACTAACGCAGACTACATTTTATCATCAAAAGCCGAAAGCCTGTCTACTCCGCACTGTTTTATTTCCCTGCCTTGATTATGCAAACAAACTCATTCCCTCCATCTCGCCTTCCTCCCCCATGAGAGGCACCGATGTTAGCCTCAGGCTGCTGTTGAGTAAAGAGTCAAGAGTTCCACTCCTTTTCCCAAACACCTTGGGCGGGATTCTCCGAAATGGAGGCAGAGTGTTCGCGCCGTCGTGAACGCCGTCGAGGTTCACGATGGCGCGCAAAGGTCCCTATCCCGACCGATTCAGGGCCCGACAATGGGCTAGGAGCGGCGCCGCGTCATTTACACGCGCCAGGCCTTGGAGCCGCGTAAAGGCGGCGCCGCATACATGACGCGGCCGGCGCCGCATAACTGGCGTCACCCGCGCATGCGTGGTTGCCGTCCTCTCCGAGTCCGCCCCACAAGAAGATGTCAGACGGATCTTGCGGGACTGTGGAAGAAAGGAGGTCCTCCTTCAGAGAGGACGGCCCAACGATCGGTGGGCACCGATTGCGGGCCAGGCCCCATTTGAGGCCCCCCCGGTGCAGGATCCCCCCCCCCCCACGGCAGGCCGGCCCCCCCAGCGTTCCCGCACTGTTCCCGCTGGCAGCGACCAGGTGTGGACGGCGCCGGGGGGAACCCGCCGTTTTGGGATGGCCGCTCGGCCCATCCGGGCCTGAGAATAGCGGGGGTGCCGGAGAATCGCCATTTTGGGCGTCTCGGGCGATTCTCCGGCCTGCGCCGCGCGGAACTCGACGGGGCCGTTCCCGCCGCTTGGGAGAATCGCGGGAGGGCGTCGGGCCGGCGCCGCGGGAAAATTTGGCGACACCGGCGATTCTCCCAACCGGCGCGAGAGCGGAGAATCGCGCCCCCTATATTTGTCTTTGAACACACTCAGCGCCAAACTCTATCAAATCATCACATGCCCCCAAGGTCACCTGAAGCCTCTTTACATATCAGTGCCAATAATTGGATCAATGAGATATCAAATTGGAATGTTTCTTAACCTATTCCTGAACAACCCAGACCGCCATTACACTTTATTTCCTTTATTCTTTCATGGGGTGTTGGCCAACATTTGTTGCCCATTCCTAATTGCCCTTGAGCTGAGTGGCTTGTTCGACCATTTCAGTGGGCAATTAAAAGCCAACCACATTACTCTGGGTCTGGGGTCACATGACCAGAGCAAGGACCTCAGATTTCTTCCCTGAAGGACGTTTGCGAACCTGGTCAGTCTTTACAGTGATCGATGGTAGTTGCCATGGTCACCATTGCGAAGATCAGGATAATCTGGATAAGTTCCAGATTTATTAATTAAATTTATGAATGTCCCCAGGACATTAGCCTGGCCCTATTGATTATTAGTCCAGTGTCTTCAACACAATGCGGCGCGGAAGCACAGTGGTTAGCACTGTTGCTTCACAGCCCCAGGGCCCCAGGTTCGATTCCCGGCTTGGGTCACTGTCTGTGCGGAGTCTGCACGTTCTCCCCGTGTCCGCGTGGGTTTCCTCCGGGTGCTCCGGTTTCCTCCCACAGCCCAAAGATGTGCAGGTTAGGTGGATCGGCCATGCTAAATTGCCCTTAGTGTCCAAAATTGCCCTTAGTGTCCAAAGAAGGTTAGGAGGGGTTATTGGGTTACGAGGATAGGGTGGAAGTGAGGGCTTAAGTGGGTCGGTGCAGACTCGATGGGCCGAATGGCCTCCTTCTGCACTGTATGTTCTATGTTCAAAATTGCCCCTTCGCGTCCAAAGAGAGTTGGGTGGGGGTTGCTGGGTTGTGGGGTTCGGGTGGAGGGGTGGGCTTGGTTGGGTCTTTTTCCAGGGGCAGGTGCAGATTGGCCGAATGGCCTCCTTCTGCAATGTAAATTCTATGATTCTATGAAAATAACCTTCTGCTTCCTTGAAGCAAAACAACTTTGATCCAACAAGACTGAATATTTTGCATGGCATTCATTTTTTTAATACTTTTATTTCCTGAAGAAATATCAGCCTTTAAATAAATATTTTCCACATGCTGAATAAAACAACCTCCAAACGTGTTTTTGCAACAGTGAAAAAAATAGGGAATGAGCAGCAGTAGCTGGTTAGGGTTTCAGCGGAGAAACGACCCAGAAAGAGGCCAGTCACTCAACCAGTCCGTGCTTAGGCTCCTCTCGAGCCTCCTCACAACTTTTCTTAACCTCCTTCCATCTTCTCTTGACCAGCTGTTAGGGTGACTGAAGATGTGGGATGGGGATTTTCCAGCAAATGGAGCACTTTGGGACCGTAGTCACCATTGGGATGTAGGAAAAGGCAGTCAGCTGTGCACAGCAAGCTCCCACAAACAGCGCTGAACAACCTGTTTGTACTGGAACAAAAACAGAAAGTACTGGGAAATCTCTGCGGGTCTGACAAAGCTTTGGCGAGGAGTCATCCAGGCTCCGAACGTCAACTCCCTTCTCTCTCCACAGATGCTGTCAGACCTGCTGATGAGATTGTCCAGTGTTTTCTGTTTTGGTTTCAGATTCCAGCATTCGCAGTAATTTGCTTTAACCTTTGCTTGCACTGATGTTGCTTGAGGAATAGGTACGGCTGTATCACAGGAAAGCACTGCAGCTGCCTGGCCCGTGTGGAGGCAAGCACTGAAATCTGGTTCCGCGCGCTACAAAGACCATCTGTATCAAAGTGGCAACACCCAGAGGAATGCCAGGTCCAGCACAGTTGCGGCAGACGCTCCCCCCAAGCACCAGCAACGAAACAAGAGCTGGCAGTTCTTCAGTCACAAAAAACAATAACGTCATTTACAGCCTGGACATGCTCGAATAGTGAGAAGTGTACATGTGCTAAGTAGTGTTCATGGTGCCAGGGGAAAATCCCCTAATCTTCTTCACATTGTGCCATGGGATCTCTTAGACCCACCTGAGAAGACAGATTGATCATATTAACATTTAATCCAAAAGTCGACACCTCCGGCACTACAACACTCCCTCCAGAGTGCAATAAATATCAATCAATCAATCATTGACGTACTGAGAAGCTTAGGAAAAGAGTTCCAGAGCAATTGCTAAGGCAATTAGATGCCTGAAAAATGGAATAGAAGAAGGAAGATGAAACCAAAGTTAGAGAGCGAGTGGTTGTCTTGATAGGAGGAGTTGTGTTATGTTTCTTGGCCAGACCCCCGAGCCTTTAGTAAGATATGGTGCGTCATTCTCCGAATTCCTCCGAGAATCGCCGGGGGCTCCCGTGAATCCCGCCCCCGCCGGTTGCCGAAGTCTCCGGTACCAGATATTCGGCGGGGGCGGGAATCGGGCCGCGCCGATTGGCGGGCCCCCCCGCTCGATTCTCCGGCCCGGATGGGCCGAAGTCCCGCCGATAAATTGCCTGTCCCGCCGGCGTGGATTAAACCACCTTTTGAACGGCGGGACAAGGTGGCGTGGGCGGGCTCCGGGGTCCTGGGGGGGGGGGGGGGCGCGGGGCGATCTGACCACGGGGGGTGCCCCCACGGTGGCCTGGCCCGCGATCGGGGCCCACCGATCCGCGGGCGGGCCTGTGCCGTGGGGGCACTCTTTCCCTTCCGCCTCCGCCATGGTCTCCACCATGGTGGAGGCGGAAGAGACTCCCCCCACTGCGCATGCGTGGGAAGCTGTCAGCGGCCACTGACGCTCCCGCGCATGCGCCGCCCCGAGATGTCATTTCCGCGCCAGCTGGCGGGGCAACAAAGGCCGTTTCCGCCAGCTGGCGGGGCGGAAATTCCTCCGCCGTCGGCCTAGCCCCTCAATGTTGGGGCTCGGCCCCCAAAGATGCAGAGCATTCCGCACCTTTGGGGCGGCACGATGCCCGTCTGATTGGTGCCGTTTTGGGCGCCAGTCGGCGGACATCGCGCCGTTTCGGGAGAATTTCGCCCATGGTTAGGGATCAATGTTTTGTTTAAAGGAGACAAAGTTTGACATTCAGGACATCTGTTGAGTGAATAAAGCCACAAGTTTCCAGGGGTTTTGAACAAACAAGGTCAAAAAGATCTAACAATTTAAAATGCCTATCTTGTCTCAGGGGCTGGCTTAGCACAGCTGGCTTGTAATGCAGATCAAGGCCAGCAGCGCGGGTTCAATTCCCGTACCAGCCTCCCCGAACAGGCCCCAGAATGTGGCGACTAGGGGCTTTTCACGGTAACTTCACTGAAGCCAACGTGTGACAATAAGTGATTATTATTATTATATCCTTGCATTCAGGGTTAATATAAGCAAATGTGAATTCACAGGCTAACTGTGGTGAACATACTGTGCAATAAACACCAAATGTGACCAAGCAAAATATTGTAAAGATAGGCAAATAGCTGGACTGAGGACTGATGAGTTGCAGATTAGACTTGGAGCAGGGTGCAACCAGTACCTTGTTAAGCAAAGTGGAGTCTAGCAATCCAGTGGCCTCGATCTGAACCACCACTTTGCAAACAGAGTTTTTTCTTCCTCCCAGAGAGTCAAGCTGTTATGCCAAAAGCAGGAGAAAGTTGTCTATGTTAGGGCGTAAACCCAGAGGGCGAAACCAAAAGAAGGTTTCCCAAAAGCAAGCTACACATCATAATTCTCCTTAATCGGCGCGATGTCTGCCGACCGGCGCCAAAAACGGCGCGAATCAGTTCGGCATCGCGCCGCCCCAAAGGTGCGTAATCCTCCGCATCTTGAGCGGCCGAGCCCTAACCTTGAGGGGCTAGGCCCACGCCGGACTGATTTCCGCCCCGCCAGTTGGCGGGAAAGGCCTTTGGTGCCCCGCCAGCTGGCGGCGAAATGATATTGCCAGGTGATGCATGCGCGGGAGCGTCAGCGGCCGCTCACGGCATCCCCGCGCATGCGCAGTGGAGGGGGTCTCTTCCGCCTCCGCCATGGTGGAGACCGTGGCGAAGGCGGAAGGGAAAGAGTGCCCCCACGGCACAGGCCCGCCCGCGGATCGGTGGGCCCCGATCGCGGGCCAGGCCACCGTGGCCCCCCCCCGCGGCCAGATCGCCCCGCGGCCCCCCCCCAGGTCCCTGGAGCACGCCCGCGCCGCCGATAAGAGAGGTGGGTTAATCAACGCCGGCGGGACAGGCATTCTAGCAGCGGGACTTCGGCCCATCCGGGCCGGAGAATCGCCGGGGGGGGGGGGGGGGCGCCAATCGGCGCGGCGCGATTCCCGCCCCCGCCGAATCTCCGGTGCCGGAGAATTCGGCAACCGGCGGGGGCGAGATTCATGCCAGCCCCCTGCGATTCTCCAACCTGGCGGGGGGGGTCGGAGAATCTCGCCCAAGTTTGGTAATTATTTGTAGGATTTGGCTCACAGTGTTCAAACCAATGGGATGTTATTTGAGGGACTGTGTATTCTCATAGTTTAGCAAAGGAGACAGATTTTGATTAGGGGAGTAATTTAAGCATACTGTCTGGGTAACCATTATTGTAGTTATCTGTAAATGTTGTTCTTTACTGCTTCCTTTCTTGTTGTGCGATGCGAGGGGAGGGCGAAGAGAGAGAGGGTATGTGAAGGGTGGGGGGAAGAAAGAGAGTGTGCAAGGGGCTTCAGCCTTCAGATCCCGGGGTGGTGGGGTGCTCCAAACATGAAGCTGAGCACTGGACACCACAAACTGTAAATTCACTTCTGTTTGATAGTGGAGTCTGGGGAAGATCACGTACAGAATGGGTGATCGGCCTCACTGAATACAGAGTAGCTTTCTGCTTTCTGTTGAAATGGTGCTTCACGGTACACTTTCGTTTGCCAACATCAAAGGTACACGTTAAAAATAAGACCTCACGGTGAATCTGTTCTTAAATCCTATGAAAACAGTCCAATCACATCAACAGTCTCAGGGATTTACTTCAAAGACTCTTCCCTCAAACAAGACTTCCTGATCCCTCTTTCCTCGAATCCTTTTGAGAAGTTTCATGAACACTTTATCTTTCCAAACACATGAAAGTTAATATTGAAAACTGGCTACGTTTATTACACTAGCTGACATCAAGCAGTGACTGGACTTCAAAGTTACTTCACTGGCTATAAAGGGCTTTGGAGAATCCTATGGTCATGAAAAGCGTTGCATCAATGCAAGTTCTTTCTGTCTCTGTCTAGCCAAGAAAGTTAAACTTAATCCCTCACGGCAGGTGCTGTTCCAATCACTTAGTTCCTTGCACCGCCGGAGCGAGGTGACTGTGCGAGCTCTCCCCAACAGATCCACTTTTTACTTAACTTATACTCGTTCTAATCTTTTCCCTATTATGTATTTTCTTTTATTCCCTTTTCTTCCCATGTACTTAATGATCTGTTGAGCTGCTCGCAGAAAAATACTTTTCACTGTACCTCAGTACACGTGACAATAAACAAATCCAATCCAACAAGCATTTCTCATAGATAACACTCAGGTTCTTGGAAGAGAAAATGAGCCAGGCGTTCCTCTCAGTGTTTTGTTATGCTCTTAAAAAAGAGGGGAAGTGGTAGTGTCACCTCTGTGTGTATCGTGACTGCCCATTGGCCGTGTCCTATCTTACTGACCTATTGGTTGACTGTCTGTGTGTCATGTCTCTGGTGTTCCCTCTAGTGTCTAGCTAGGTGTAGTGTATGTACATTAACCCTTTGTGTACTTACAGTGATGTACATCACCACACTCAGAACACTGTTGCGCCAAGATACAAGAAATTAACCCTTAAGTCTCCAAGGTGTCCAACTGTATCAGCGGACCTGATGCACAAGTTCAAACTGGTTCTGCTTCTATCCGGCTGATGCACTCGACACCTGCTCAAGGGGTGAAAGGTTAATACGAGGGGTTAACTGACTCCCGTTGTTTTAACTGTCACCTCCCCCCTCCCCCCCCCCCCCCCGCCCATAAGGCATCACCATAAGACCATAAGACATAGGAGCAGAATTAGGCCACTCGGCCCATTGAGTCTGCTCCGCCATTCAATCATGGCTGATATTTTCTCATTCCCATTCTCCTGCCTTCTCCCCATAACCGCTGATCCCCTTATTAATCAAGAACCTATCTATCTCTGTCTTAAAAACACTCAGTGATTTGGCCTCCACAGCCTTCTGCGGCAAAGAGTTCCACAGATTCACCACCCTCTTGCTGAAGAAATTCCTCCTCATCTCTGTTTTGAAGGATTGTCCCTTTAGTCTGAGATGGTGTCCTCTGGTTCTAGTTTTTCCAACAAGTGAAAACATCCTCTCCACGTCCACTCCAGGCCTCGCAGTATCCTGTAAGTTTCAATAAGATCCCCCCTCATCCTTCTAAACTCCAACAAGCACAGACCCAGAGTCCACAAACGTCCGGTGCTTTTCCAGGGGGTAGGGGTCGCAACGAAAATTGGGTCACACATCCCTGTTGGCCGTCAAGCAGTTTATCGAGAATAAGATGTATCTTATCTCTCTGCACCAGAGCGTGATAAATGATGTGCTTCATATTACAGCAGCCACGGTCTGCTTACCCCTGATGGATAGCGGCAGTCACTGATGATGGGCAAACACACTTTCGCTCTGGACTGTAAAGATTGCAGGTTAATATAATGTGTCTTCAAATGGTTCACACAGCAGACACTAAGAAGGTACTTGCATTCAGTGGGATGTCAACTTTGGAGAGGCCCAGGAAAGCCTCGACTATTACAGCCCAGTGGGTTGGACTGCGGCGTGGTGCTACCGAATCTCAAATAAACACATTTCCTGAAATTTGATCAGCGGCGGGTGGCCACGCCGCAATAGGAACAGAAAATGCTGGACAACAAAGCACAGCAGGTCTGGGCAGCATCTGTGGAGAGAGCGAGAAACAGTTTCATTTGAGCCGCTAGGGCTCTTACTCAGTGCTATCCAGCACTGTTCGGATACAATTGCAGGGCTGCCATGGGTTTTGCACGTGATGGGTAATTTTTTGTAATTATATCTTCACGCATTGCCTTGTTACATAGGCATTTTGAACGATTTCACAAAGGGGGGATTACCAAAAATCTAATGTTGCCAGCTTCCGAGAGTCTGCATGTAGTGCGGAGAGAGAGAGATTGCAGGCACCATCGCTCTTTTCTAGGGTAACTCTGGGTGTTGAAGGGCAGCACGGTGGCGCAGTGGGTTAGCCCTGCTGCCTCACGGCGCCGAGGTCCCAGGTTCAATCCTGACTTTGGGTCACTGTCCGTGTGGAGTTTGCACATTCTCCCCGTGTTTGCATGGGTTTCGCCCCCACAACCTAAAGATATCCAAGGTAGGTGGATTGAACACGCTAAATTGCCCCTTAATTGGAAAAAATGAATTGGGTGCACTAAATTTAAAAGAGAAAAAAAAAAAATGTAAAAAATCTCTGGGCGTTGGATAGGATTCTAGCCCCTGGGCCATCTCCCAAATCCAATCTCCTCACCGAACTTCAATAAACAGAGCAGACAAAGCCACAGAGACAGTTCCCAAAGTTAAGATTCTAGTGCTGGAAGAGATTGAGAGTGTCTTCCGATGACGGCCCTTTTAAAGTGCCGGCCAAATGGCCACCTTCTGTGCTGCAAGATTCTTGATCTGGGAGAAAATTGTATCAAACAAAACGTTGACTTCTGCTACTTGCTGCACCACAGAAGCTAAACAGGTGTGTCGGCCTGGATTTTCCAGGCGAAATGATGGACACACCTGCTACAAAAGCTATTTATATTTTTATTTTTATTTAGTAGTCTTAAATATCCCCAGGTGCTTCATTGCTATGTCTCAAAACGAAACAGCGCACTGCCACCTAGGGAGATATTAGATCAGATGACCAAGTCAAAAAGGTTTTAGGGAGCGGTTAACAGAGTAAGGCGCAGCACGGTAGCAGAATGGTTAGCACTGTTGCTTCACAGCGCCAGGGTCCCGGGTTAGATTCCTTCTTGGGTCACTGTCTGTGCGGAGTCTCCACATTCTCCCCGGGTCTGCGTGGGTTTCCTCCGGGTGCTCCGGTTACCTCCCACAAGTCCCGAAAGACGTGCTTGTTAGGTGAATTGGACATTCTGAATTCTCCCTCAGTGTACCCGAACAGGCGCCGGAGTGTGGCGACTAGGGGCTTTTCACAGTAACTGCATTGCAGTGTTAATGTAAGCCTACTTGTGACACTAATGAAGATTATTATTATTAAGAGGTAGAGAGGCACAGAGGTTTAGCGAAGGAATTCCAGGGGCGAAATTCTCCCCCAACGGCGCGATGTCCGCCGACTGGCGCCAAACACGGCGCCAATCAGACGGGCATCGCGCCGGCCCAAAGATGCGGAATGCTCCGCATCTTTGGGGGCCGAGCCCCAACATTGAGGGGCTAGGCCGACGCCGGAGAGATTTCCGCCCTGCCAGCTGGCGGAAATGGCGTTTGTTGCCCCGCCAGCTGGCGCGGAAATGCGGCGCATGCGCGGGAGCGTCAGCGGCCGCTGACAGTTTCCCGGCGCATGCGCGGGAGCGTCAGCGGCCGCTGACAGTTTCCCAGCGCATGCGCGGGAGCGTCAGCGGCCGCTGTCAGTTTCCCGCGCATGCGCAGTGGGGAGAGTCTCTTCCGCCTCCGCCATGGTGGAGGCCGTAACAGAGGCGGAAGGGAAAGAGTGCCCCCATGGCACAGGCCCGCCCACGGATCGGTGGGCCCCGATCGCGGGCCAGGCCACCGTGGGGGCACCCCCCGGGGTGAGATCGCCCCACGCCCCCCCACAGGACCCCGGAGCCCGCCCACGCCGCCTGGTCCCGCCGGTAAATACCAGGTTTGATTTACGCCAGCGGGACAGGCAATTTCTGGGCGGGACTTCGGCCCATCCGGGCCGGAGAATCCAGCGGGGGGTCCCGCCAACCGGCGCGGCCCGATTCCCGCCCCCGCCCAATCTCCGGTACCGGAGACTTCGGCGGGGGCGGGGGCGGGATTCACGGCGGCCAACGGCCATTCTCCGACCCGGCGGGGGGTCGGAGAATGACGCCCCAGAGCTTTGGACCCAGGCCCGCCTGTTCAGTATTTCCTGAAGCTTAACACCTCTCAGTTATCTAACTTGAAAGCATTCGTTGCACCTTCTCCAGTGTCTTTTGTGGGTGGGAGCTACAGTGTGAAATGAAAGGATTGTTCGTGCACTTTATTCATTGTGCTCCAGAGCACAGTTCTTCAACCAACAGAAGTCTAGAAAAAATTGTATTGCTTCGTCAACATGCCCAGGTCGACCGCTAACATGGTTGTTAGTCTGGCCGATGTTTCCTGTCTGAGGTGCAATCAGGCCCAGATGAAATAATTAATTTACGGCTCAGTTCAAAACCCTGAAGCCAGATAATTGAAAAAATATCCAAGGAATAAAGTGGCAACATATCAGGATGCAGATAACCAACAGTTATCTGCCTCAATGAAAATCATTCCTAAAATGAAATTACCCCTGTTGTCAAATTAAATGTCCAAACAGCGCAAAAGGCAATATGTTACACATGCCAGCTGCCTTAAGACTTCTGACCTTGTAATATGTGTGACACTGGAATGTAATTACTGTGCTATTGTTAAATATAGTTTGCTCAAATTGATTAATTATTTAAATCGTGCACAACAGTAATTTTGAGCAGTTTTGTTTTGTGAAGATCTCGGTGTACAGGTCACAGAAAGGGGCAACACAGGTGGAAAAGATAGTCAAGAAGGCATACGGCATGCTTGCCTTCATTGGCCGGGGCATTGAGTATAAGAATTGGCAAGTCATGTTGCAGCTGTATAGAACCTTAGTTAGGCCACACTTGGAGTATAGTGTTCAATTCTGGTCGCCACACTACCAAAAGGATGTGGAGGCTTTAGAGAGGGTGCAGAAGTGATTTACCAGGATGTTGCCTGGTATGGAGGGCATTAGCTATGAGGAATGGTTGAATAAACTCGGTTCGTTCTCACTGGAACAACGGAGGTTGAGGGGCGACCTGATAGAGGTCTACCAAATTATGAGGGGCATAGACAGAGTGGATAGTCAGAGGATTTTCCCCAGGGTAGAGGGGTCAATTACTAGGGGGCATAGGTTTAAGGTGCGAGGGGCAAGGTTTAGAGTAGATGTTAGAGGCAAGTTTTTTACACAGAGGGTAGTGGGTGCCTGGAACTCGCTGCCGGAGTAGGTGGTGGAAGTAGGGACGATAGTGACATTTAAGGGGCATCTTGACAAATACATGAATAGGATGGGATTAGAGGGATACGGACCCAGGAAGAGTAGAAGATTGAAGTTTAGTCGGGCAGCATGGTCGGCACGGGCTTGGAGGGCCAAAGGGCCTGTTCCTGTGCTGTACTTTTATTTGTTCTTGTTCTTTGAAATCAAACCTTACTGTGTTTCATTTTCATACCTTCTAAGGTTTGCATATTCCCTCTAGATGTTAACACAATCAAATGCCCCTTGCATGTTCTCAGAGTTAGAAAGGATTAGACACTCAAGAAATCACAACCTGACATGTTGCAACTGGCCAATGCCCATGTCCCCAGGGTGCAAAGGGTCCTTGCTGTCCCACTGTCGGACTTTGAAAGGCTTTTGTTGTCATTTCAAATGATCTTTTGTTTGCCGTTACCTCAACGACATTTAAGCCAGATGCTCCAGAAAACATTGATGCCCAAATTAGCCAACCGATCAATAAAATAAAAGTTGGTGTAATATTGATATCCAGCCACTAAATGTCTCTTGCATTTAATTGGATACCACGTGGTGCCATGGTAACATAATCTGCTAAAGTCAAGCACAATGCAGAAGAGGTCAATGGTGAAAAGAAGGGTCGTCGCTGGGATTGGGAGAGAGCCAATGGTAAACCTATTTATTTTTTCCATTCTTCAAGTCTTTGAATCCAACGGAAGATTCCGGAAACTTGAGGGGACCCCAGTTCCAGAAACATCTTCCTGAAGGAGTTTCCATAGAACTGCAGATGAAATTCCAACTCTGTCACATGTATTCTGATTTCTTTCCAGATTATTTATTGAGAGTTCATTCATTCTCATTCACTAAAAATACTGTTGTCTAGAATTTCCTGGCTCCTTTCTCCTTGAGTTAAGGAAGTGTTTCTCATAGTTAGGTGCTCAGCATATGGATATACATTGTACATATCTAGCTGAATTCAATATGTGTTCTGGTTCTGTGCTTCTGGATGGTTTAGGGGCGGCACGGTAGCACAGTGGTTAGCACTGTTGCTTCACAGAGCCAGGGTCCCAGCTTCGATTCCCGCTTGGGTCATTGTCTGTGCGGAGTCTGCACGTTCTCCCTTGTGTCTGCGTGGGTTTCCTCTGGGTGCTCCGGTTTCCTCCCACAAGTCCTGAAACATGTGCTTGTTAGGAGAATTGGACATTCTGAATTCTCCCTCTGTGTACCCGAACAGGTGCCGACCGGAGTGTGGCAACTAGGGGCTTTTCATTACAGTCTTAATGTACGCCTGCTTGATTTGATTTGATTTATTGTCACATGTACCGAAGTACAGTGAAAAGTATTTTTCTGCGGCCAAGGGAACGTATACAGTACATACATAGAATAATCAACAGAGAACATTTGCAAATGGTACTAAGTAATGCAATGTAGGAGCACTAAGCAGAGTGGAAGAAACTTCTGCTTTAAACTCAGATGAGTTTAGGGTGCAATAGCACTCGGACAATTCAACACCATTGAGGACAAAGCAGTCCTATTCATCAACACCTCATTCACCACCTTAAACACTCACTCCCTCCAACACTGGCGCACAGTGGCTACAGTGTGTACCATCTATAAGGTGCACTGCAACAATTCATCAAGGCTCATTCGACAGCAGCTTCCAAACCTGACACCTCTATCACCAAGGGCAGTAGGCGCATGAGAACACCAATAAGTTCCCCTCCAAGCCACACGCACCATCCTAACTCGGAAATTTATCACTGATCCTTCATTATCATTGGGTCAAAATATGGGTGTACCTACACATGAACTTCAGAGGATCAAGAAGGCAGGCCCCCAACACCTTCTCAACAGCTTTTCGGGATGGACAATAAACACTGGCTTTGCCAGTAACGCCCACATCCCATGTATTAATATATTTAAGGAACACTGAGGGAATGATGAAATAGCTCCCAGTACAGCTCGACTATAAACCTGAAAGGGGATAAATCACAATTCATTTCAAGCCATCATAGCTCTTGTCATAAATCTATTGAGACGTTTGCAATGTTGACACGTCCAAATTACTTCCTCTTAAAAAACGGTCCAAATTTCAAGGGAGTGCAAGTTAAAAAGTAATTAAAATTGTAAGATTCTTTTCAAGGTGGAACTTTTCCACCCAAAGGTCAATAAATTGAAGTGGTTTAAAACACATTTGCAATAATATTTGCGCGATTGCTGTGATACAATTGAGTTAGGATTAAAGCGCTGCTTACTCAGTGTAATTCAAGTTTATGGGGTCAGATTGGAACTGAGGCTCCGTGGTTGGTTGGTCACATAAGCGTCAATGTAAACCATATACAGGCTCACCATGTTCCAGGGTAAAGTTATTGTTGATTATTGGGGATGGAGTGCTTCAAGTTACCGAGAAAAGCTAAAAAAAAAATTAGTTTGGTTCAAGTTTGGCAAGAGCTAATTCTCCAGCCCCCCTCGCATCAGAATCAAATATCTTTTCAATATGGGGGTGAGGAACAGAAGCTCTCCCAATGGCTGAGTGGACACGTGCACCGTCAGAGGTGCATTACAGACTCAGGTTCATACAGAGAAATATACATAGAAAATAGAAGCAAGAGGAGGCCATTTGGTCCTTCGAGCCTGCTGCGCCATTCATTATGATCATGGCTGATCATCAGGTTCAATACCCTGATCCCACCTTCTCCCCATATCCCTTGATTCCTTTAACCCAAGAGCTGTATCTAATTCCTTCTTGAAATTACGCAACATTTTCACCTCAACTACTTTCTGTAGTGGTGAATTCCACCACTGTCTGGGTGATGAAATTTCTCTTCACCTCATTCCTAAAAGATTATCCTTTTCCTCAAACTATGACCCCTCGTTCTGGACTCCGCCACCACTGGGAGCATTCTTTCTGAATCAACCCTGTCTATTGCTGTTAGAAGTGCCTATGAGTTCAATGCTGGTCCATGCAGAATTAGCCGATGCTGGTCAGAGTGCTCGTGAGGAAGTCAGAATTGGCCCGTATTAACCCACACCTGATTGATATCCGTTGGTTTCTGCTGCAAAGCATTTGTGTTTTAAGAACATAAGTAGGCCATCTGGCCCCTCGAGCCTGCTCCGCCATTCAATGAGATCATGGCTGATCTTTTGTGGACTCAGCTCCACTTTCCGGCCCGAACACCATAACTCTTAATCCCTTTATTCTTCAAAAAACTATCTATCTTTATCTTAAAAACATTTAATGAAGGAGCCTCAACAGTTTCATTGGGCACGGAATTCCATAGATTCACAACCCTTTGGGTGAAGAAGTTCCTCCTAAGCTCAGACCTAAATCTACTTCCCCTTATTTTGAGGCTATGCCCCCTAGTTCTGCTTTCACCCACCAGTGGAAACAACCTGCCCACATCTATCCTTTTATTAAATCTATCAATTTGCACATTGACCGAGAGGAGCTTGGTGTTGTGCATAGCACTCGTACCACATTGTCCATTGGACAGACCACTGCTTAATCTGCTCGGGGCTGTCACTTGTCATCGCTACTTATCGCCATCAAAAGGTTTTCAAGGCCATGAAAAAGCTGGATGTCAGTCAGCTGAAACCCTCCACTTGACATTGCACGTTCTCTGAAGCAGTCACAGTGGCATTAAATAATATATTGGACGTGACCTCGGGAGTAGGAGCTACGTGGACTAAATTCAAGAAGGCTGGCTACAAAATCTTAACCAAAATCATAGGTCACTCCACTTATCATCAGTAACCTTGGTTATACCAAATGAAGAGACAAGCTCTTTTGACGATATGCACGGTGCCCAAATCATCTGAAGGAGTGCTGAAATTCAGCGAAGCAATACAGCACAACAGTCAATAAGAAATCCTGGCTGAAAAGAAAGTGAATAAAATTATAATTTCGTAATGAATTTTAAATGTCGATCCCGTCCCCTTTTAAAGTGATGATTTAAAAAAAAAACTCAACTCTCCCCGACTACGTTGCGAATTATTTCAAGTCTGTACCCTCTGCCCAGCTCCTCTCCTGCCAGTAAAAACAGGCTCTCCCTATCCGCTTTGCCAAAACCTCTTGGCCAGAAATCTACGGAGTTTGAGCGGGCGCATGCCCAACCCAAACCCATGTGAAATCACAAGAGAAGACGTCAGGTGTGTATCACAACATCATAGCGCCCTTGTGTGATATTATGGTCAGCGGAGGTGCATGGGAGTCAGAGGTACTTCCACCAATAATTAAATTACGCCCATTAAATATTCAATTGTCAAATTGAAGGAAAAAGCATACAAAGTAGCAAAGATTAGTGGGAGACTAGCGGACTGGGAAATCTTTAGGGGGCAACAGAAAGCTACTAAAAAAGCTATAAAGAAGAGTAAGATAGATTATGAGAGTAAACTTGCTCAGAATAAAAAAAACAGATAGTAAAAGTTTCTACAAATATATAAAACAAAAAAGAGTGGCTAAGGTAAATATTGGTCCTTTAGAGGATGAGAAGGGAGATTTAATAATGGGGGATGAGGAAATGGCTGAGGAACTGAACAGGTTTTTTGGGTCGGCCTTCACAGTGGAAGACACAAATAACATGCCAGTGACTGATGGAAATGAGGCTATGACAGGTGAGGACCGTGAGAGGATTGTTATCACTAGGAAGGGAGTGATGGGCAAGCTAATGGGGCTAAAGGTAGACAAGTCTCCTGGCCCTGATGGAATGCATCCCAGAGTGCTAAAAGAGATGGCTAGGGAAATTGCAAATGCACTAGTGATAATTTACCAAAATTCACTAGACTCTGGGGTGGTCCCGGCGGATTGGAAATTAGCAAACGTGACACCACTGTTTAAAAAAGGAGATAGGCTGAAAGCGGGTAATTATAGGCCAGTGAGCTTAACTTTGGTAGTAGGGAAGGTGCTGGAATCTATCATCAAGGAAGAAATAGCGAGGCATCTGGATGGAAATTGTCCCATTGGGCAGACACAGCATGGGTTCATAAAGGGCAGGTCGTGCCTAACTAATTTAGTGGAATTTTCTGAGGACATTACCAGTGCGGTAGATAACAGGGAGCCAATGGATGTGGTATATCTGGATTTCCAGAAAGCCTTTGACAAGGTGCCACACAAAAGGTTGCTGCATAAGATAAAGATACATGGAATTAAGGGTAAAGTAGTAGCATGGATAGAGGATTGGTTAATTAATAGAAAGCAAAGAGTGGGAATTAATGGGTGTTTCTCTGGTTGGCTAGTGGTGTTCCTCAGGGATCAGTGTTGGGCCCACAATTGTTCACAATTTACATCGATGATTTTGGAGTTGGGGACCAAGGGTAATGTGTCCAAGTTTGCAGACGACAATAAGATGAATGGTAAAGCAAAAAGTGCAGAGGATACTGGAAGTCTGCAGAGGGATTTGGATAGGCTAAATGAATGGGCTAGGGTCTGGCAGATGGAATACAATGTTGACAAATGTGAGGTTATCCATTTTGGTAGGAATAACAGCAAAAGGGATTATTATTTAAATGATAAAATATTAAAACATGCTGCTGTGAAGAGAGACCTGGGTGTGCTAGTGCATGAGTCGCCAAAAAGTTGGTTTACAGGTGCAACAGGTGATTAAGAAGGCAAATGGAATTTTGTCCTTCATTGCTAGAGGGATGGAGTTTAAGACTAGGGAGGTTATGCTGCAATTGTATAAGGTGTTAGTGAGGCCACAC
Source organism: Scyliorhinus torazame (assembly GCF_047496885.1). Classification (NCBI taxonomy): domain Eukaryota; kingdom Metazoa; phylum Chordata; class Chondrichthyes; order Carcharhiniformes; family Scyliorhinidae; genus Scyliorhinus; species Scyliorhinus torazame. The sequence goes on along the minus strand of NC_092723.1, from coordinate 14,771,604 downwards.
CTGGAGTATTGTGTTCAGTTTTGGTCTCCTTACTTGAGAAAGGACGTACTGGCACTGGAGGGTGTGCAGAGGAGATTCACTAGGTTATTCCCAGAGCTGAAGGGGTTGGATTACGAGGAGAGGTTGAGCAGACTGGGACTGTACTCGTTGGAATTTAGAAGGATGAGGGAGGATCTTATAGAAACATATAAAATTATGAAGGGAATAGATAGGATAGATGTGGGCAGGTTGTTTCCACTGGCGAGTGAAAGCAGTACTAGGGGGCCTCAAAATAAGGGGAAGTAGATTTAGGACTGAGTTTAGGAGGAACTTCTTCACCCAAAGGGTTGTGAATCTATGGAATTCCTTGCCCAGTGAAGCAATAGAGGCTCCTTCATTAAATGTTTTTAAGATAAAGATAGATAGTTTTTTGAAGAATAAAGGGATTAAGGGTTATGATGTTCGGGCCGGAAAGTGGAGCTGAGTCCACAAAAGATCAGCCATGGTCTCATTGAATGGTGGAGCAGGTTCGAGGGGCCAGATGGCCTACTCCTGCTCCTAGTTCTTATGTTCTTATGTTCTTATTTCTCGTGGCCTGTGTGCTTTTACGCTTGGGGCACAGGTTAAATATCTGCAGGATAGGTGTTTTACACCGCCATCGTGGTTCATGATGCCACCGTGGCTTGTCACGTTGCCCTTTACTTCTTTGGTCATCCAGCTCAATGAGGTTTCCCCTACTCCAGAAGTGGCTTGGAGACAGTCAGCATTTAGTTTTTCTGGAAACGATTTATTTAGAACATTTTACACCCGAGACCTCATGGCCAGCACCTTGTTCTCTGGGCACATGCTCGTAGAATCGCAGACGAACCATAGAGTCCCTACAGTGCAGAAGGAGGCCATTCAGCCCATCGAGTCTGCACCGACACTCTGAAAGAGCACGCTACCTAGCCCCCTCCCTCGCCCTATCCTCATAACCCTGGGCACTATGGGGCAATTTTAGCATGGCCAATCCACCTAACCTGCAAATCTTGGTACTGTTCTGTATCTTGCTCCCCTGGAGCCTCTTGGTCACCTGGCCCTCATCATAGAATCAGCCTCCCTGAACAGGCGCCAGAATGTGGCGACTAGGGGCTTTTCACAGTAACTTCATTTGAAGCCTACTTGTGACAATAAGCGATTTTTATTTTTATTTCAAATCATAAAATTTACAGTGCAGAAGGAGGCCATTCGGCCCATCGAGTCTGCACCTGCCGTTTGAAAGAGCACCCTACTTAAGTCCACGCTTCTACCCTATCCCTGTAACCCAGTAACCCCACCCACCCTTTTTCCTTTTGGACACTAAGGGCAATTTAGCATGGCCAATCCACCTAACCTGCACATCTTTGGACTGTGGGAGGAAACCGGTGCATCCGGAGGAAGAAAGCACAGACTCCGCACAGACAGTGACCCAAGCCGGGACTCGAACCCGGGACCCTGCAGCTATGAAGCGACAATGCTAACCACTGTGCTGCCGTGCCACCCTTACATCATAACCATTAACCCTTTAACCAAAGAGAAAATGCTGGATAATCTCAGCATCTGTAGGGAGAGAAAAGAGCTCACGTTTTGAGTCCAGATGACCATTTGTCAAAGCTAAAAGACAGAGAAAGTGGGAAATATTAACCCTTTAAACCGGGGGAATTGGTATTCGGGAAGAGGAGGTGTGCTGAAAGGATGATGCCTGCTCCCATTAAATCCAGCCTTTAGGAACTTTCACATTCACCCTACTCTGGTCCCTTTAATCCCGTGATGTTCAATTTTGCTCACAGGTTTGGACTATATAAAATGTAAGGAAGGGAATGAAATCATGACAGAATTGGAAAAGAGAAAATAAGACGCTTAACTAAACCAAGTAATTGTATGTCAGTACAAATTCCCCACATAGCCAATCTTTCTGTTTAATCTGCCTGGACTAATGTACCCTGTGGCCAGTAATTAACAGCTTTTTTTGTTTGTGTACAGCTATGGATTTGTGTTAATGATTTATCCAGAGAGGGTTTCACTTGGTTTTGATTGTTGCCTATTAGGCATGTAGTCTTCTCTGGTTAGCATGCTGTGGAGGGGCATGGGGCATGTGAGATACAGGTAAACAGGCAGCCGAACTCTCCATCTGGTGTAGGTCACTTCCCTACTGCCCTGCCAATGTAACTTGACTTGCCATTCACCACAGCGCTGTTTGGGAGGCATTGCCCGCACAGGATGGCTGCTGTGTTTGTCTGCATAACCAATCAATGAACTTCAGAAAGAAATTCATTACAGGAAGTGCCCTAAGCTGTTGTGATGTGAAGTACATGATATAAGTACAAGCATCATTATTTACGTGTACACATCAACAAATAACTCCCACGCGCATCAATACAACAGTAACAACGTACATCTACACGGCACCTTCAATACAGTAAAACACTTTGTCAGGCCGTTATCAAACAAATTTTGACACACGCGACAGGTGTTCAAAAGCTTTGTCCATAAGGTGGGTTTTAAGCAAGAGGGGTTCCAGATTGCCAGGATAATAGAAAAATACCACGGAGATCGGAAATCTGGGAAATGTTTACCAATCTGATGCATTAACACTGGTGTCAGCAGTGGCTACAGTGTCAGTTGTTAATCAGTTGAGAGCATTCCCACCTCTAGGTTTTAAGTTAATCAAGCCCCACTCCAGGGCTTCAGCGCAGAAATCAAAGCTGATTATCCGGCGCAGTGCTGAGGGTGTCCTGCACAATTGAAGGTGCTGTTTGTTGGGTGAGGCATTAAACTGAGGCCCCAATCTGCCTGTTCCAGTGAATGTAAAAAAATAATTGCCATGGATCAATTTGGAAGAAAAGCAGGGAGTTATTCCAGGAAATGCCCCAAACATCATCACAAAGGCAGGGGGCTGGATTCTTTGCTCTCCGACGGCAAAATCGTGGCCAGCACGGGGGCAGAGAATCTATTTCCCCGCACGGAATCGGGACCGGCGGCGGTTCCCCGATTTTACGGGTCCCAAAAACCCACCCAGCACCTACCTGGGGCCATTGCTGGAGGCCCGCCCCTCCATTCTCCCCCCCCCCGACCGGCCGACGTCCCGGATCTAATATGGTCCTGCCAGTCGGGATACCCGTGTGGCGGCTACGGACTCAGGGCAGGGGGGGGGATCTTATACTCGGCCGGGCAATGTTTGTACGGGCGGTCGGGGTCGGGAGCGCGGCCGATCGGGGGGTCTATTTTTAGTGTCCAGCTCCACGGTCTGAGTCTACCATGGAGCACGGTGTGGCCGCTGGAGGCCGCCTCTGTGCGCATGCGCGGCCTCCGACCCGGAAGTGCGGGGGCCCTATCTGCAGCTAAAGCTGCGAGGTTTACGCTGGGCCCCTGCAGGGCTTGGCATATGTGGCCCTTTCACGCCGGTTTTTCTGATGCTGTTCTGACATCAGCGTGGGGACATAGTCCCAATAATGGAGAATCCAGCCCAGGATTTTTATTTTATTCATTCGTGGGATGCAAGCGTCGCTGGCTGGCCCAGAACTTATTGCCCATTAGTGGCCATTTCAGAGGGCATTTAAGAGACAACCACATTGCTGTGGATCTGGGGGTCACATGTAGGCCAGACCGGGTAAGGACGGCAGATTTCCTTCCCTCACAGACATCAGTGAATGAGGTGGGGGTTTTTTTTGTTTTTTTTTACAACAATCAACAATAGTTTCATAATTTTTAATTGGAGATTTTTATTGAAATCAAATTTCACCATCTGCCATGGTGGGATTTGAACCTGCATTTCCAGACCATTATCCGGTGTCTTGGGATTACTAGTCCAGTGACAATACCACTACACCACTGTCTCTCCTTCTGACCATTATCATATTGTCCTTTGTGGGATCTTGATGTGTGCAAATTTGCCCCGTTTCCTATGTTACAACAGTGACTGCACTTCAGAAGCAGTCCGTTGTTTGCAAAGCGCTTTGGGACGTGAAAAGCGCTACATAAATGCAAGTCTTGTTTTTTTTTGTTTCTCTCTTCACAGATGCTGCTCAGCCTGCTGGATATTTCCAACATTTTCTGCTTTCAATCCAGCTTGCCTGTTCTCCGTCAACGTTCTGTAGCCATCTGGGATGGCCACTTCCAGAATACAAAATGGATGTTTGCAAAGATTGCAGGGAACTTTGGACAATGCTAAGAAAGCAGGCAGGCACAGAGCCTGTATGTGTATTGGAACCGCAGCTCTCAGACGAGACTGAAACTGTAGGTTCATTAGCATATTGATGACCCAACTCCTGGAACAAAGGGAGATACTCAAGTAACCGATCTGGCTCCAGACCTCGGGGCGCCAGTTCCCCAAACCGAAAGCACAATTAAAGCCAAGCCAACAGCCACCTAGGACCCGCCCAGCCATCAGGGCACCCACCCCTTTATTGGTCAAGATCAATACGAGTGATCAAGATACGTCCCAATTGATTGGGGCCAATTTTAAGGCCCGCCCAAAAGCGCGCGAAGCCCCTTCAGGTATAAGAAGAAGGCCCCAAGAGAGAATCGCTCTTTTGGACTCGGCTCTCACAGTGGAGAGACCCCGTCCACCAGCTGCACCAGAAGCAAGTAAGTCCAAGGTCAACGCTCGCTACCAGATGGACGACCTTAGCTGTTCCCCTGTACCCCCCTTCGACCCCAGCAGCCTCAGACCCGAACAATGGCCGTTCAGAATTGCCTCGGAGCTCTCTCTCACTGCACTGCATGGTGAAGCTGTGTGATAAGGATTGAAGAAGCCTCTCACTTCCCAATTTATTTTTAATTGAAAAGAAGACTCGGAATTTAAAAAAAGGACATAAAACCCAGATCAAAAGGGAGTGTTCATCTATCATTTATTTTAATATGAGAAGTCAGGCAAGAGATTAATGACATAAAAGATGGAGGAGAGCTTTCCCACTTGCACTTCCATCGATTTCTATCAGGCATGGAGCGACGTTCAGTAATATTAATGATCAGATCACTTCTGCTGCAGAAATGTAACTTGACGCAGTGAGGGAACAGGCAGGCTTGCTATCCCTCAGCTTGGAGATGTATGACCCCATTTTTTAAGGACACTGAAAATAAAGAATCATTTAAGAGAAAACCAGTGACTGTGACTGAGTTTCATGTCTCTTGCTCTCTCTGCCACTTCCTATTAGGGGACATCAATTTATTCTGGATCTAACGTGCCTCCGTTCTGATGCTGTCAGGGACGACAAAATATCTGTGGTGCTGTTCATAGTTTCATCTACATTTGCTGCAGTTGCGCCTAAGCAGGTGCTTGCCGATCAGAGAATTATTTCAGAGCCACAATTCTTTAATGCAGTATTATGTATTTTAATGAGTTACCTGCTGTGCCTCCGGGGTGTTAGCTCTGTTGCACTCACATAGCATCCTCATTTCCAGGCGATGCTCTTAGCGGAATGGAGGACTCTTTTGCTTGCACATCTGTCCTAATCACCCAACAACCTCTTGCCCGCACATCTGTCCCAGCCATGCAGCAGCCTCATGCTCCTCCACTGCCTTGGCCACTCAGCAACTTCATATCCTTAAATTGAATGTTGTCGGAAAAGGGAGACGTGTTGTTGAAGATTTTCACCTTCCACTCGACTGGACAAATGCAGGAATGCCAAATTTCAAATGCTCCACAATAGTTTTTGCTACAAGTGAGAATGGTGCTGATTGGTTGGTGAGTCGACTCTGATTGGCCAAGGCATTACGACACAGAAAGCAATGTGGAACCAATGCTCCCAGATTAGTTAATAAAAGGTGCAATTAAGGTTGAATCAATTCTAGTCGTGTGTAAAAACAAAAATGGGCCCCTGGCCACACGGTAACACAATTACTAGCACTGTTGCTTCACAGCGCCAGAGACCTGGGTCCGATTCCCAGCTTGTGTCGCCTCATGCAGCCAGCCTAACACCCTGGCAGTGCACCTGCCAGCCTTGCAGTGCCACCCAGGCACCGTGGCAGTGCCCTGGTGGCATCAGCAGTGCCAAGGTGGCATCCTGCCCAGAGGCCTCCTATTGCCTGGAAGCCACTCCCCCGAATTTCCTGGACTACCCCTCACGGCCTGGAAGCACCCCCCCCCCCCCGCCAAGTGCCGTTCCACCTAGTCCACATTTGTGGGAACCAGTACTGAATGGCACCCAGTTGGGGGTCTCCTCGGCGAGGCCTGCAAATCCCGGGAGCCGGTTAGATGTGGTATCGGCAGAGTTAAGTGAGCTTTAAAGCTGAATTAATTCTGCAAGTCTGGGTCCCATCCAGATTGAGACATTTGACGAGATCTCATTAGATCTCGCCAGGCGTAACGACCGTCAGGAAACCCGGAAGAAGCTCTCAGGGAATCTACCGGCCGCATTCGCTCCCGATTATGGTGGGACACGGCCAGTAAATCGCCCTCTTGGTAAATGACACAGAGAGAAAGGAAGAGAGAGAGAGAGAGACAGAAATAAGACAGATAAACAGAGAGTGTGACGCATAAAAAAAGAGATAATGGCAGAAACGCATGTTGAGATCAAGAAGAACAAAGGGGGAGAATTCAACATGAAGGATGAGGAAAAGGGCTTTAGAACAATAAGTGTGTTGGAGACAATTATTTTCCAACCTGACTGAAAAGAATACAAAGCTTGGCTTGTAAAGCATGAACGACAGTCGAATTCTTTGATGGAGCCCTGTTTAACAAATTAAAAATTATAAAGCAAATTGAACAAAACTAGGAAACAATCCAGTTATTACCATATATTCATTAACGCCATTGTTACCTCTGGATTTGGCTATTCCAATATCCTCGTCACTGTGCTCCCACAGTCTGTCCTCAGGTCATCCTTGTTTTCAAATCCCTCCGTGACCTCCCCCTCCCTATTTTCTTCCATCTCCTCCAGGCCAATGAAGCTCCGAGATATCTGCACTCCTCTATTTCTGGACCTTTCAAGCATCCCGGATTTTAATTGCTCCGCCATTAGTGACTGTGCTGCCCTCAGCTGCCTGGGCCTCTAAGCTCTGGAATTCCTTCAGCTCACCACCCGTGCCCCCACCCCCATAAGACATTCCTTAAAACCGCCATGACCAAGTTATAAATATTCCGGTCCCATATGCCATGCAGTGCGGGGGGGGGGGGGGGGGGGGGGGGTGGTAGACAATTTGGCAGTCCATTGAAAAGTCTGTTGACCTTGGGCAGGAATTCCGGTCTTGGGGCGGGCACACCCGGGAAATTCCACCCCAAGGTTTTGATCAACTGACCTCATACGTGGCGCGGTGGCATCTCTCGTTTCGAATTGCCCCTGGGAAGTACATGATTGTGTTAAAGGTGCTATATAAATGCAGGTTGCCGCTGTAAGTTGTTGTTGTTTATTAAAAGCCTTCATCGTGTCAGATCTTTAGCGTGCGTCTCCTTTAAGTGGTAACACATTCATTCCTGATGTGACCGTAGCTTTCCTGCGCGAATGGTGCGTTTTGGACGTGTGAAGTGCATGGGCACCAAAGGGAAGAAACAAAGCCAAATGACTGAATCCCAGGAAAAATGCCAGAAAGTCTCTCATCTTCACATAAAATTCTGGCTCCTCGTTTTACAGCTGCGGCGGCTTCAGGCAGCCATTTGTCACCTGGCAAGTGCATCTGGAGATTTGGTTTGTCACCGGTGAGTGACAACCAGAGGCCAATTGAATTCTGGCAGACTGTCTAGCAGTCTCCCGAGTTCCCAAATCCCAGGAGAATTGATAAGACTAAAGGATCAAACAACTCCTTATCTATCTGTCTGCTGAAATATCCCCAGCGTGATGCACGGGGTAACAGACAATATTTGACCTGCCGATAAGCACAGGCCGCATGCAATTGCAGTTGTCAAGAAAGTCAGTACAAAAACTTTAAAAAAAAAGGAATACTGAACATTTTCTTCACCGTGAGTGCAGCCAATCTAACCTATTCAGAAAATCAGAGTATTTATTAAATAATGAATTGAAAATTATTAGTATAGAATTCCCTGCATGTTAAATTAATTGATATGCCAGTTTTCTATCAGTAATTATTGACTTGCTTTACTTAAAGATCATAGTTATTCTCCTCAATGTTCATATTTATCAGGTGGATCTTTTCTGACAGGTAATCTTTCAGTGCAAGCAGCTCAAGTTTTAAAATATATTTTAAAATTCCCCTCAATCAAAATCATTTCACTGCCCTTGTTTTGTACAAAGATGTTTTTGACAAAACACACCAAATCTTTTCAGAACACCACAGAAAATAATATTTCAACATAAAGAAGGAGGGAAATGGGTCACATACAAGGCAGCAGAGGATATTCACTCTTATTTCTATTTATGAGCAAGTGCAAAGCTCACGCACGATTGCATTCCTTCTGTCCCTCACGAGTTATCGAGTCTAGCTCACTCATAGAAATAGGTGTCCTAACCTTCTGTCTCCTGTACTATGCCCTTGGCGTGTTGTATAATTCATACGTCTCCTGCACTTGTACAGTACATATTGGACAAAGGATAATTACGCATTCACCCCGTGTCAGTTTTAATTTCTGTACAAATACAAAAAGCAACTTGCATTTATATAGTTATTTCGATGTAACAAATCATTCCAAGGTAAAAGAAAGGGACAGCAGAGCAGCTGAACCAAAGCTTGGTCAATGAGGAAGATTTTGAAGGCTGAAGGGGGCGGAGGGGGAAAGGCAGTGGGCTCTAGGGAGAGAATTCAGAGCGTAGGGACAAGACAGTTCAAGGCACAGACATCAATAATGGAGCAAAAGAAATGAGGATGTGCAGGATTGAAGGGAAGGAAGGTTCTGTAACCTCTAAACAATTTAACTTTTCGACACATCTTAGAACAGAAGCTGAATTTGAATGGAGGACAAGTTTTGGAGCATAGTCAACGTTGAAATATAGAAAATGGAACAGGCAATTTGCACAAAGCAAGTTTCCCGTTACAGACAGGGTTGGGAGATGTTATAACCTGCCTGGATCCTATTGGCTGGCGACAATTGGTTACCCCATGATCCTGGAGGAATATGAGCTCCCCCAATGGTAGGGGGGATGGGGGAGGTACAATCATTAACAGTACAGCTGTATAAATAGAGCTAGCCAGCTAGAGAGGGAACCAGTAGTGAACTGCTGGTACTGTGTACATATTGTTGTAAATAAAATTACTTTCTGTTTGACTCTACAAACTTTTGCTGGATTCTTTTTGACCCCCACAAACCGAGAGAACTGAAACTCTTGTATTCTCCCCCATACTAGCCGCATTCAGGGTGCTTTGGCGAGGAAGGTGTGCGTGTGTTTCACAATCCCTGGGTGCGTTGTCAATTATTAAACAAACAGCAGCACGCTTTTGTGGTTTCAAATATAAGGGATTATTTATTCACACTTTCATCATGATTTAATCAAACATTTATTGCTCCTTCATCAACGACCTTCCTTCCATCATAAGATCAGAAGTGGGGTGTTCACTAATCATGGCACAATGTTCAGCACCATTCGTGACTCCTCAGATACTGAAGCAGCCCATGTCCTGATGCAGCAAGACCTGGACAATATCCATGCTTGGGCTGACAAGTAGCAAGTTACATTCACGCCACACAAGTGCCAGGAAATGACCGTCTCCAACAAGAAAGGATCTAACCATCGGCCAATGATATTCAGGCATTACCAACACTGAATCCCCCACTATTAGCATCTTGATCAGAAATTAAGCTTGACTAGCCATATATAAATACTGTGACTACCATATGAGGTTAAAGGGTAGGCATTCTGTGGTGAATAGCTCACCTCCTCACTACCCAAAGTCTGTCCATCACCTACAAGGCACAAGTCAGGAGTGTGATGGAATACTCTTCACTCGCCTGGATGAGTGCAGCTCAACATTCAAGAAGCTCAATATCACCCAGGATCAAGCAGCCCGCTTGATTGCTCCCCCTTCCACAAATATTCACTCCCCCCACCACTGACGCACAATAGCAGCCGGGTATACCATCCACAAGATGCTCTGCAGTGACTCATCAAGGCTCCTCTGACATCACCTTCCAAACCTATGACCACTACCATCTAGAAGGACAAGGGCAGCAGATACCTGGGAACACCACCACCTGGAGGCTCCCCTCCCAGTCATTCACCACCATGACTTGTATATATATCACCGTTCCTTCACTGTCACTGAGTCAAAGTCCTGGAACTCCCTCCCTAACAGCACAGAGGGTGTACCTACACCTCAATAATAATAATCTTTTATTGTCACAAGTATGAAGTTACTGTGAAAAGCCCCTAGTCGCCACATTCCGGTGCCTGTTCGGGTAAGCCGGTACGGGAATTGAACCCACGCTGCTGGCCTTGTTCTGCATTACAAACCAGCTGTATAGCCCACTGAGCTAAACCGGCCCATGATGGCAGCGGTTCAAGAAGGCAGCTCATCACCACCTTTTGAAGGGCAATTGGGGATGGGCAACAAATGTTGGCCTCGCCAATGACGCCCGTATACTGCAACTGCGCAATCATCCAGAAGTATGCCGCCACTGGACATCTTACCAGGTGATGTGCATGCAGCTCAGCGTGTGGGCGCAACCATGGATCAACCAAAACTCCTCGATCCAGCTCAGGCTCCAAAATCAGCAATGGTGGCACAAAGGCCAGGGTCAGCCTGCACAGCAGACGATCCAAAGAAAAGGAAGCAGTGCGCTAGAAAATTGAAAAAGTTGGTAACACCGAGACGGCCAGCAAGAAAACCGGTCTTCAGGGCGCACCACGTCAAAAGTTTAAGCTGCTGATACAAAAAATCAGCAAGAAAATCAGTCTTCAGAAAGTAGCTGATCAAAGTTCAAAAGACCAACGGGGGAGGCGATGTCGTTGTCAATGTCCAATAAGCTGTGCACAAGGGACACGCTCAAAAGACCATCAAGCCTATCATGTTGTGTGAAGCACAGTTGTATCTCCACATATGACATGTGTAAAACGATAGTGCTGGTCATGTTTTGTAAGACACAGTTATACTTGAATGTAAATGTTAACAGTTTTAGAGGAAGGGGGATGTGGTGATAGGCGTGTGCACAGTTCTGTATATAGTTAGCAATGCAACCTCCAACTAGCTAGTGACGATAGAGATCCATCGTGTGACTTGAGACACCCGCCAGTTGGTAGTAAGACGTACAAGAGGTTAGTCACACTTAGAGTAGCTCCAGGAGAATTCACTGAATTCATTTAATAGCCATTGTCTGTATTATAGTTCATTAGTTAGCTTTCCACATGTTTGTTAATAAATAATCTTCCTAGTTAAACAACCAGAGGTTCTGTGTACATCATTACCATGGTCATAACACCGAACACAACAGCCTTCAGGCCTCGTTTGAATCTCTCTTGATTCTCCAAACGTTCTCCACCTTTAAAACCTAGCCCACTCCCCATCGCTTCCTCTATGGTTATTGCCATCCATTCCCTCAACTATCTTGACTGTAAAGTACTACAGGGTGCTTTTCACATTAAAGACACGATATAAATTTACTGGGGAGGAATTGCTGACAGGAAGCAATGGCATGAGATTCTGACGCAGCCTTTGTGAGCTGGGCCAGCGAAAGTAAGGTGGCCAGCATGAGGACGTTTGTCATGAATTAAGGTAAAAGGAATGAGGAAGATAGACGTTGTTGCAGATTGGTTGGGCTGACTGGCCTGTTTCCATGTTGTATGCATATTTCTACATAAAGTCCTGTATGGCAAGTTGGGCAGCACGGTAACACGGGTGGGTGGTGCCGTGGCTTCGCGGCGCCGGGGTCCCGGATTCGATTCCCCGCTGGGTCACTGTCTGTGCGGAGTCTGCACGTTCTCCTCGTGTCTGCATGGGTTTCCTCCGGGTGCTCCGGTTTCCTCCCACGGTCCGGGGATGTGCAGATTGGGTGGATTGGCCATGATAAATTGCCCTTAGTGACCAAAAAGGTTAGGAGGGGTTATTGGGTTACGGGGATAGGGTGGAAGTGAGGGCTTAAGTGGGTTGGTGCAGACTCGATGGGCCAAATGGCCTCCTTCTGCACTGTATGTTCTATGTTCTATGTTCAATAGCTGGAGTCATTTATCAGGATTATTGTAAGATTCCCTCAAAGAGATGGATGTTTAGCAGTTCACAAAGTTAGTCACCTTGTGGGCAGCACGGTAGCATTGTGGATAGCACAATTGCTTCACAGCTCCAGGGTCCCACGTTCGATTCCGGCTTGGGTCACTGTCTGTGCAGAGTCTGCACATCCTCCCCGTGTGTGCGTGGGTTTCCTCCGGGTGCTCCGGTTTTCTCCCGTAGTCCAAAGATGTGCAGGTTAGGTGGATTGGCCATGATAAAATTGCCCTTAGTGTCCAAACTTGTCCTTAGTGTTGGGTGGGGTTACTTGGTTATGGGGATAGGGTGGAGGTGTTGACCTTGGGTAGGGTGCTCTTTCCAAGAGCCGGTGCAGACTCGATGGGCTGAATGGCCTCCTTCTGCACTGTAAATTCTATGATAATTGTGGTTTTCCTCATGAGGAGGTCAAGTTTGCTTACCTGTGTACTTGGAATATTAATCAGGCTGGGAGACATTTAAGACGTAGTAGTCTCCAGCTTGAAAAAGGCTTATATTCTTCAGTGGGTGTTCTGTGCAGATGACCAGTTTCTCTCTGGTTCTTGGGATAATACATTGTTATTTGCAGCCAGTTTCAATCACATGATGGCATGTTTCACTACCATCTGTGTGCACATAATGGGTTGAAGCCAGAGTGATTGATGCCCAAAGAAGAATTAATGATAATCCATCAACATACCAGCTACAATTAGTTCACTGGTATTTGATATTCCACCTTTACAGCTCTGACATTTCTGTCATCCATTGTTTATTAGATCTATTTCACGTAGTTAGTAAAGATGGTCCCTTTGAATTTGAGAACCTTCCTGAGGTATTTTCAGACATGAGTTCATCCTTTTGTCTATGCAGAAATTGCAAGTCACCTGACCTCTGGCGGCCATCCTGTGGCACTATTTCAAAGGAGAGAAAGGAAGTTGTTTCCAGTATCTTGGCTGTTGTAACCCACACGAGAACTACGGGACTGGGCAGATTAGGCCCCCCCGTGAGTCTCATGGAGTACGAACTTCCCCGCTGAGGGCAGAGCCCCCTTATCAGCAGGAGAAGAAATCAGAGCATTGAGTCTGGCCCAACTGTGAGCCGGGTGTGGTAATTCCTGCCAGGACCTGTGTACATAGCTTTTTCATACTTTTGCAAAAAAAAATTAATTCCCAACGCTTCCCATGTGGCTGCTTCTGTGAACTCAACACTAGCCAATAATTATCCTTCAACCAACACCATTGAAACAAGTTATTTGATCATTATCACATTGATGTTTTTAGGATCCCATTGTTTGCAGATTGGCTACCATGTGTCACACATTGGGTGCGAGCTACTGGCCGTGTTACATCCAAAAGGCAGTGTGGTGTGGTGCAATGCAACTGGTAGATGCCGGGTGATCCCTCTTCCAGGATCAAACCAGCTCTCCACGCTTCGCGAGATCTAACACGATCTCGCAGGATGACGCAATGTGAATCCCGCCCATTGTGAGCGAAATAATTTATGGCAAATATGCATATTAGAGTGAGACAGTTAGTCTCACTCGAATATGCATTCCCACAATCTAACCAAGGTGCGTGATCTAACATAGAACAGTACAGCCCAGAACAGGCCCTTCGGCCCTCGATGTTGTGCCGAGCTTTGTCTGAAACCAAGATCAAGCTATCCCACTCCCTGTCATTCTGGTGTGCTCCATGTGCCTATCCAATAACCGCTTGAAAGTTCCTAAAGTGTCCGACTTCACTATCACAGCAGGCAGTCCATTCCACACCCTAACCACTCTCTGAGTAAAGAACCTACCTCAGACATCCCTCCTATATCTCCCACCCTGAATCTTATAGTTATGCCCCATTGTAGCAGCTACATCCACCCGAGGAAATAGTCTCTGAACGTCCACTCTATCTATCCCCCTCATCATCTTATAAATCTCTATTAAGTCGCATCTCATCCACCTTCGCTCCAATGAGAAAAGCCCTAGCTCCAATCCAGGCAGCATCCTGGTAAATCTCCTTTGCACCCTTTCCAATGCTTCCATATTCAGCCTTGCCTTAGAGATCTTGGATGTGCAGGTCTCCAAAATCCGGGAGCTGACAGAAGGGCACTCGTCGGGGTCTCCCAGTGGATCAGAGGCCCCCGCGTGCTTGTCCTCCAGGTAGGATGGCACACTGCACTGCTGGTGCCACCTGGGCAACTTGGCACTGCCAGCCTGGCACCTTGGCAGTTCCTGACTGGCACCCTGGCAGTGCCCATGCCACCTGGCAGTGTCACCTGGGCACCTTAGCAGTGCCAGATTGGCATTCTGGTAATGCCACCTGGGTACCAGCCTGGCATTGCCATGGTGCCCAGGTGACACTATCAGCTGGCATGGGCACTGCCAGGGTGCAAGGCTGGCAGTTTTCCATGCTGGGGATCAGGCCAGGGGAACCTTGTGGTCTAATTGTGGCCTTGGCTGCACATTCCCCACTGAGGCCCCCAATCTACCCGAATGGCCATTGAATAGCAGCGCTGGGAAACACCCGGCTAATCGTGCGCGCGACGGGACTCTGCTCCTCCCATTCGCGCAGGTCACACACATCAATCCGATTGTCAGAACTCTTCAAAACTACTCAATTGGTTGTAAAACACTTTGGGCATCCTGACGTAGCAAGTTAGCGGTTAGCACTGTTGCTTCACAGCGCCAGGGACCTGGGTTCGATTCCCGCCTTGAGTTACTGTGTGTGTGGAGTCTGCACACTCTCCCCGTGTCTGCGTGGGTTTCCTCCGGGTGCTCCGGTTTCCTCCCACAGTCCAAAGATGTGCAGGTTAGGTGGATTGGCTCTTAGTGTCCAAAAAAAGGTTAGGTGGGGTTGCTGGGTTATGGGGATAGGGTGGAGGTGTGGGCTCAAGTAGGGTGCTCTTTCCAAGGGGTGGTGCAGACTCAATGGGCCGAATGCCCTCCTTCTGCACTGTAAATTCTATGATTATGAGATCTTGGACACTGTTATCTAAATGCAAGTATTTTTTTTTCACAGTTACTTACATTTACGTAGCACCTTTCATGTAACAAAATGTCCCAAGGTGCTTTACAGACATGTTCCCAGACAAAACCTGACATTGATCCAGTCAGTAGTTCAGTTAAAAAGGATCAGGCTCTCTGAAGGTCAATAGAAACATCCCTAATTGTTAGAATTGAAATGACTGCCCTTGCACCTGATTATCACAACTTAAAGGTCACAAAAAGGAGGCTTAAGAATATCCCTGATTGCTTTTTAAAAGACATTTTAAATCTTTTCATTATTTGCTTGAGTTATCACTGATTGATTTGAAGATGGGGAATATCATTATGCACAGTGAGCTCTTTTATAAAATTTGTATTAATTTTGCGTTACATTGAGCTTCGAAAGTTTCAGCCTCCTTTCATCACTTCCCTCTGCAGTTATGCTCAGTGACATTCTGTCAATCATGCGCATGGCAAAAAAAAAAGCACTGTGACCAAACAGAACTTAATGCTGCCAAGGTTCCATCAGCAATTTTGACCGCACACAACCACACTGAAAGGGATAAATTATCATGCCTGTGCCCTTGGTCAAACAGAATGAATTTCAGTCATTTAGAATGGGCGCACTCGCACCGTGCGATATTGTGATCACAGACAAATGGGAATCTCCACTCAGGATACAGCCCCAGTTTTAGAAATTGTTGCTTCTGCAATTTCTTTTTTTTTAAGAAATATTTTTATTCAAATTTTTACATATTTTCAACAAACTATTACAGAAATATTTACAGAATATTTACAGAAAAAAGAAAAACAAAGAACACTTAAATAAACATCTTACAACTACATCACGAATTCCCCCAATATACAAACCCCCCATTAAACAATAATAAACAGAGTAGAAAACACAAAGTACTCCCCCCCCCCTCTGGGTTGCTGCTGCTGACCATCTCCTAACGCTCCGCTAGAAAGTCTAGGAACGGTTGCCACCGCCTGAAGAACCCTTGCACAGACCCTCTCAAGGCAAATTTTACCCTCTCCAATTTAATGAACCCTGCCATGTCACTGATCCAGGCTTCCACGCTCGGGGGCGTGAATCCTCTGCCGGGCTACCAGGGACGCAAAGGCCAGAATACCGGCCTCTTTCGTCTCCTGCACTCTCGGCTCGTCCGATACCCCAAATAGTGCTAACCCCCAGCTCGGCCAGAACATGTGGGTGTGATTTGCTGGGCTCCCCGAGCACCTCCCACACCTGTCTTCCACCCCAAAGAACCTGCTCAGCCTTGCCCCTGTCATATGCGCTCTGTGAAGAACCTTAAATTGTATCAGGCCAAGCCTGGCGCAAGAGGAGGAAGAATTAACCCTACCCAGGGCGTCCTCCCACTTACCCTCGTCTATCTCCTCCCCAAGCTCCTCCTCACATTTACCCTTTAGCTCCTCCACCGAGGTCACCTCCTCCTCCTGCATCTCCTGGTATATCGCCGAGACCCTGCCCTCTCCAACCCACACCCCCGAGTGCACCCTATCCTGGATCCTGAGTGCTGGAAGCAGCAGGAACTCCCTCACCTGCCGTCTTACAAACGCCTTTACCTGCATGTACCTGAAGGCATTTCCGGGGGAAGCCCAAATTTTTCCTCCAGCGCTCCAAGGCTCGCAAACGTCCCATCTAAAAACAGGTTCCCCATCCTTCTAATTCCTGCCCTGTGCGAGCTCAAGAACCCTCCATCCATTCTCCCCGGGACGAACCGATGGTTCTCCCGGATCAGGGACCAAACCAAAGCCTCTACCTCCCCCCTGTAGAGTCTCCACCGCCCCCAAGTTTTCAAAGCCGCACCACCACCGGACTCGTGGTGTACCTAGTCGGTGGGAGCGGCAGTGGTGCTGTCACCAGCGCTCCCAGACAAGTGCCCACACATGACGCCATCTCCAACCTCTTCCACGCCACCCCCTCCCCCTCCATTACCCACTTGCGTATCATCACCACATTGGCAGCCCAGTAATACCCACACAGATTAGGTAACGCTAACCCTCCCCTGTCCCTACTCCACTCCAGAAACAACCTTCTCACCCTCGGGGTCCTTTTCGCCCACACAAGTCCCGTGATGCTCCTACTGACCCGCTTAAAAAAGGCCTTAGGGGTCAGGTTGGGGAGGCACTGGAGTATAAAAAGGAACCTCGGGAGCACCGTCATTTTAACCGACTGCACCCTACCTGCCAGGGAGAGTGGCAGCATATCCCACCTTTTAAACTCCTCCTCCATCTGCTCCACCAGCCTCGTCAAGTTGAACTTATGTAGGGCCCCCCAGCTCCTGGCCACCTGGATCCCCAGGTACCGAAAACTCCTTTCCGCCCTCTTCAGTGGAAGCTCGTCTATTCCCCTTCCCTGGTCCCCTGGGTGTACCACGAAGAGCTCACTCTTCCCCATGTTGAGCTTATACCCGGAAAAGTCCCCAAACTCCCTGAGGATCCGCATCGCCTCTGGCATCCCCCCCACACTGGGTCCGCCACATACAGTAACAGGTTATCGGCATACAACGATATCCGGTGTTCCTCCCCCCACCCGGAACAGCCCCCTCCAGTTCCTGGACTCCCTTAGAGCCATAGCCAAAGGCTCAATTGCCAATGCAAATAGCAAGGGGGATAGGGGGCATCCCTGCCTCGTCCCCCGGTACAGCCGAAAGTATTCCGACCTCCTCCGATTCGTGGCCACACTCGCCACCGGGGCTTCGTAAAGTAGCCTAACCCAACTAATGAACCCCTCCCTGAACCCAAACCTCCCCAACACTTCCCAAAGGTACCCCCACTCCACCCTATCGAAGGCCTTCTCCCCGTCCATCGCCGCCACTATCTCCGCTTCCCCCTCCACTGCAGGCATCATGATTACGTTAATGAGCCTCCGCACATTGGTATTCAGCTGCCTTCCCTTAACAAAACCTGTCTGGTCCTCGTCAATCACCCCCGGGACACAGTCCTCAATTCTGGTAGCCAACACCTTCGCTAACAGCTTTGCGTCCACATTGAGGAGAGAGATTGGCCTATACGACCCACACTGTAATGGGTCCTTGTCCCGCTTCAAGATGGGCGAGATCAGCGCCCTGGACATCGTCGGGGGTCGGGCCCCCCCTTCCCTCACCTCATTGAAAGTCCTCACTAATAGAGGGCCCAGCAGCTCCATGTACTTCCTGTAAAATTCCACCGGGAACCCATCTGGCCCCAGTGCCTCCCCGCCTGCATACTCCCCAGCCCCTTAGTCAGCTCCTCCAGCCCTACCGGTGCCCCAAGCCCCGCCACCTGCTCTTCCTCCACCCTCGGGAACCTCAGTCGATCCAAAAATCGACGCATTCCCCTCTCCTCCGTCGGGGGCTCAGACTTATACAGCCCCTCATGAAAGTCTCTAAATACCCCATTTATTCCCACCGCACTCCGCACCGTGTTCCCCCCTTTATCCCTAACTCCCCCAATCTCCCTCGCTGCCTCCCACTTCCGAAGCTGGTGTACCAACATCCGCTAGCCTTCTCCCCAGACTCATACACCCCCCCTTGCGCTTTCCTCCACTGCACCTCTGCCTTCTTGGTGGTCAACAGGTCGAACTCGAGCTGGAGGCTTCGTCGCTCCTTGAGTAGTCCCTCCTCAGGGACCTCTGCATACCTCCTATCCACCCTTAAAATCTCCCCCACCAATCTCTCCCTCTCTCTCCTCTCCTTCTTCTCCTTACGGGCCCTAGTGGAGATGAGCTCTCCCCTAATCACCGCCTTCAGCGCCTCCCAGACCACCCTCATCTGCACCTCCCCATTATCGTTAGCCTCTAGATAGCTTTCAATGCACCCCCGGATCCGCCCGCTCACCTCCTCATCCGCCAGCAAGCCCACATTCAGGCACCACAGTGGGTGCTGGTCCCTCTCCTCCCCTAGCTCCAGCTCCACCCAATGCGGGGCATGGTCGAGATGTCTATGGCCGAATACTCCGTGTCCTCCACCCTCGGGATTAATGCCCTGCTCATAACGAAGAAGTCTATCCGGGAATAGGCTTTATGGATGTGGGGGAAAAAACAAATTCCTTGGCCCCCGGCCTGACAAACCTCCATGGGTCCACTACTCCCATCTGGTCCATAAACCCCCTCAGCACCTTGGCCGCCGCCGGCCTCTTACCCGTCCTGGACCTGGAGCAGTTCAATGCTGGATCCAGTACCGTGTTGAAGTCCCCCGCATGATCAAGCTCCCTGCCTCCAGGCCCGGAATCCGGCCCAACATGCGCCGCATAAATCCGGCATCGTCCCAATTCGGGGCATATACATTCACTAATATCACCCGCACCCCCTGCAGCTTACCACTCACCACCATATACCTACCTCCATTGTCTGCCACGATGTTCAGCGCCTCAAACGACACCCGCTTCCCCACCAAAATCGCGGTTCTTTGCGTCCAACCCCGAGTGGAAAACCAGCCCTACCCACCCCTTTCTCAGCCTAACCTGATCTGCGACCCTCAAATGCGTCTCCTGGAGCATAACCACATCTGCCTTCAGTCCCTTCAAGTGCGCGAACACACGGGCCCTCTTGACCGGCTCGTTCAGCCCTCTCACATTCCAAGTTATCAGCCGGATCAGGGGGCATCGCGCCCCGCCCCCCCCCTGCCGATTAGCCATCCCCTTTTCTAGGCCAGCCACGTGCCCACGCCTCCCGCACTCTCCATTCCCCCCAGCGGCAGAACACGGCCCCGACTCTCTCTCCGAGCTCTAGCTCCCATTTGGCCAATGCAGCAGCAACCCAGTTCCCACCGCCCCCCACCCCCCCCCCCAATCTAGGTCCCCCCCTAGCTGCATTGCTCCCCCCATAGCACTCCCGTAAGTCAGCTGACTCCTGCTGACCCCGGCCACTCCCGTCACTCCATCGGCCCCCCAGTGTGGTAGTCTCCCCCACCCCCCTCCTGTCCATCAGCGGGCGCTCCTCTCCAACACCCACTTCCCTCACTCGCGCAGGAAAAAGCCCGCGCTTTCTGTCATACCGGCCCCGCCCTCTCTGGCGCAGCTCCCTTTTGCGGCCTAATCCCAGCTCCCCCACCTCGGGCCTCCTATCTTCCCTCCCCCCAACGGGGCCCAGACCTTCCAAGCACCAATGCCCACACTCTCACAAAACCCCCCACTTCGAACCATTTCACCCTACCCCACCCAGCACCCAAGGAAACAACACAGAACAGAACATCCCCCAACATCCCCCAAAGCACAGTAACCACAGTAGTCCCCCGCGACCTCCCCTCACAACCGACCCTCAGTCCGTGTCCAACTTTTCGGCCTGAATAAAGGTCCAAGCCTCCTCCGGCGTCTCAAAGTAATGGTGCCAGTCCTTAAACGTGTCCCACAGTCGCGCCGGCTGCAGCATCTCGAATTTCACCCCCTTCCGATGCAGAACCGCCTTAGCCCAATTGTACCCGGCCCTCTACTTGGCCACCCCCGCGCTCCAGTCCTGGTATATTCTCCCACCTACTGCTCCGCTCCTTTTTTGCCCATCTTAGGACACACTCCCTGTCCACCAAGCGGTGGAACCGCACCAATACCGCCCGCGGCAGCTGGTTAGACTTGGGCCTCCTCGCCAGGACTCGGTGGCCCCCATCCAGCTCCAGGGGCCTCGGGAAGGCACCCGCGCCCATCAAAGTGTTCAGCATCGTGACCACATATGCTCCAGCATCCGACCCCTCCACTCCCTCCGGGAGACCCAGAATTCTTCCTCCTCGACCGATTCTCCATGTCCTCGAACTTCTCCTGCCATTTCAGCGCCTCGTGCGCCTCCACCTTCACCACCAGGCCTTCTGCCGCACCTCCCGGATCGCCGCCCCTTGGGCCTGCTGGGTCTCGACCAGGTTATCGATCGAAGCCTTCATCGGCTCCAGCAGCTTCTGCTTTCAATTCCGTGAAGCAGCGCTTGAGAAACTCCTGCTGCTCTTGCGACCACTGCGCCCACGCTGCCTGGTCTCCACCCGCCGCCATCTTGGCTTTCCTCCCTCGCACTTTTCGCTGCACCAGAATTACTTTTTTCACCGCTCCACTTCTGGTCCAATCCATACAGTGCCGGGGAAATCGTACTGTCACATTCCCACACTGGGAACCGTCGAACAAATGCCGCTGGGGCTCCTAAAAAGAGCCCAAAAGTCCGTTTCTGGCGGGAGCTGCCGAACGTGCGACTTAGCTCAGCATAGCCGCAACCGGAAGTCCACTTCTGCAATTTCATGACAAGTGAGTGACGATACTGACCACTTCGTCAGTGTATTGCCAAGATCAGGTGCAGCACTGGATTTCATAGATGTCATAGGATGTACAGTGCCGAAGGAGGCCATTCAGCCCATCGAGTCTGCACCGGCCATTGGAAAGAGCACCCTACTTAAGCCCCACGCCTCCACCTTATCTCCTTTATCCCTGTAACCCAGTAACCCCACCTAACCTTTTTCTTGGACACTAAGGGCAATTTAGAATGGTTAATCCACCTGACCTGTCCATCTTTGGACTGTGGGAGGAAACCGGAGCAGCCGGAGGAAACCCACGCACACACGGGGAGAACGTGCAGACTCGGCACAGACAGTGACCCAAGCCGGGAATTGAAACTGGGACCCTGAAGCTGTAAAACAACTGTGCTAACCACTGTGCTACCGTGCTGCCCAGTACGACACTTGATTTTACTCTGCGTTGTTGAAATCAATTAAGATTAATACTCGGGGGTCGGGGGAGGGGGTCACTGTGAAACCAGTATTCCATCTAATCCCATGGTTTTCCCACCCCATGAGTAAGTGAGGGGGAAAGAGGGGAAGAGAGAGAAAGAGGAGAGAAATCATCTCAAGTGTCCAGCCAAATATCAGGCAGAATAAAACAGAGAGATTATTGCTGAAGATAAGAGAAACATGTTGTCAAAGTTTTTTCGTTATGCACTCATCAGAATAAATATAAGAATGCCAAATTTCAAGCCAGGGTCGGGATTCTCCGGTCCGCCAGCTGCGTGTTTCTCAGTCGCACGCTGTTCCCTGGCAACAGGATTGTATCTTTCCACCAATTGTCAATGGGATTTCCCCTTGTAACCACCCTACGTCGCTGTGAAACCCGCTGCGGCGGCTGTGCTGCCGGCGGGAAAATGGAATCGTTACCACCGGTGAATTTCATCCCAATTACAACAAGTTATACACCAGGTCAAAAGGGGTGCTGATTGGTTATCCCTTTCACCCTCAGTATAAATTGTTGCAGTCGTTTGAAATTTGGCATTCTTGTGTTTGTCCTGACGAGTGTCTTGGCAAATATTTATCCATCAATCAGCACAGCAAAAATTATCTACAATTATCACATTGTTGCTTGTGGGAGCTTGCTGGGCACAAATGGGCTGCTGCATTTCCTACAACAGTAACCCCACTTCCAAAACTGCTTCATCGCCTGTAAAACACTTTGGGATATCTGGGTCATAGAATCTACAGTGCAGAAGGCCATTCGGCCCATCGAGTCTGCACCACCCCTTGGAAAGAGCACCCCACCCAAGCCCACACCTCCACCCTATCCCCGTAACCTAGTAACCCCACCTAACGTTTTGGGCACTAAGGGCAATTTAGCATGGCCAATCCACCTAACCTGCACATCTTCGGACTGTGGAAGGAAACCGGAGCACCCAGAGGAAACCCACGCAGACACGGGGAGAACGTGTAGACTCTGCACAGACAGTGACCCAAGCCAGGAATCAAACCTGGACCCTGGAGCTGTGAAGCAACAGTGCTAACCACTGTTCTCCTTTGTCATGATGTCATGAAAAAACCCATATTAATGCAAATCCTCTGTCAGGGATTACCGCTGCCCACTCCTTTCCTGGCCACTGCGTGTAAAATGGTGGTGGAGTTACCAGGGCCTCCAGCAAACTTCCCACTTTCAGCACTTGTTACTGCTGCTTTCATTGGTCCCCATCTCGAAGTGGAATGGGTCCTGCAAAGTAACAATGATGGTTTTGAAGCGTCTAATTGTAGGATGAATGCATAGTACTGGCCTCCTATGGGTGGATGAAGACCGAGTACCGACCTCCTCCAATATTGTTTGGTCCCAGTGGCTGAATTGCTAAGATACCTTGACCTTGTCTGAGCCCTGCTTTGGATTCTGCCCTTCTAACCTTTGGGAAACTTTT
This sequence comes from Scyliorhinus torazame, assembly GCF_047496885.1. Classification (NCBI taxonomy): domain Eukaryota; kingdom Metazoa; phylum Chordata; class Chondrichthyes; order Carcharhiniformes; family Scyliorhinidae; genus Scyliorhinus; species Scyliorhinus torazame. Next base: position 14,748,433 of record NC_092723.1, on the reverse strand, counting down.
ACCTCTTTAAAGCACTTAACTATCTCCGCCAGAACACAGTACAGTCTGTCTTGACAACGAAAATGAACTCCATCTTAGCAAACTCCATCGGGACCAGGGAAAATATGGAGGGGCTACGAGAGTAGATGGTGAAAACATCATGAAAAGAAGAATTACCCTCTCCCAAAGTGTGCATTTTCAATAAAAGTCTGTCATTTCTATTTCTATATATTCTATGTGAGGGATTTTTAAAAAAAACAAAAATAGCAATCACATTTATCCTTGGTACACAGAGGCAGCTGCAAACTGAAAGGTGCAGTTGCCTTCCAACAGATCCAATTTTCATTAGCGGGATTTCCAAAATGCAACTTGTGGACTTTACACTTCTTACCAGAATGTCTAAGCTTACAGGAGTTATTTGGAAAGCTGGGGGTAAGCTTTAGGAGGGGTAAGATACCCTTTTGGATAGAACCAGGAACGCCTTTGGGAGACTTCAAGTGTACTTTGGGATTGTTAAACGTTGACATGACAGTGTGTAAAAAGGATAAACTCATTGAAACTGTCAAGTTGTCAAGGCATTTGAATCCCATTGTACTATCAAGCTGTCAAGGCATTTAAATCTCCTGATCTTTAAATTTAATAAAACACAGCTTGTAGATTTTAAAAATCTGTGCTTGCTAATTCATTCCCTACGTTGACATAAGCCTGACGGATAAATGACCATAAGACATAGGAGTAGAAGGGGCTACTTGGCCCATCGGGTCTGCTCCGCCATTCAATTAGGTCATTGTTGATCTGATATAATCCTCAACTCCACTTTCCCACCTTATCCCCATAATCCTTGATTCTCTTACTGATTAAAAATCTGTCTGTCTCAGCCTAGGACATATTTAACGACTCAACCTCTACATCTCTCTGTGGTACAAAATTCCATAGGTTCACTACCCTTTGAGAGAAGAAATTCCTCCTCATCTCTGTCTTCAATGGACATATATGTCTTATAGGATTTGTACTGCATGACTGATTCCACAACCAGCATGATCACAGTGGGGTTCCTGTCCGTTAACAGTTTTATTGACAGCTCCAAGTGGTTACAAAATTATTTGACATTGTGCTATGAATGAACACAAATGCTTGTTTTTATTCTGGATTAAGCAGTTGAAGGAATTTAAATATAACAAATGGGATTTTATCAATGAGAAGTTTTTTTTAATGGTGAAGTCATCAATAGACACTTAGGACTTTATTTTATTTCATCTCAGCATGTGTCCTGAGATCTATCCATGGTGTATACCAGATGAGTTGACATGGGGGGTCGTAAGGGTAAAGAATGGTAGAGGAGGTGTGGTTGGCATGAGTTGGAACAGAGTTAACATAGGGGCTATAAAGCGTTATAGGGGCTATAAAGGGTTATAGGGGGAGTACATAGAGGGACTTGGGTTGGCATGGGTATGAGGGACTATGGGGGTCAGTAGAGGGGCAGAAGATGGCATGGGTGGGCATGGATGGGACATGGGGAATGTGTGCGGGTTGAGAGGATGTGAAGGGTGAGGGTTATCCTGTTGATTTGTTTTGTTGCTGTTTTTTACAGCGAGGAAAAAGTGCGGGATCACCGAGGCTGCCCCAAATGTGGGTTGACATTGTTGTGCTGTGGCTTGGTTCCTTTAAGAATTGAATCACGTGATAGTCCATGACATCATCGGCTACTTCGTGGGCTTAGAGTCAGTCTAGACCAAGCCTTTGTGCAGTTAACAACAATTTAATAAACCTCTGTTGATTACTGTGTTCGACCAATGTGCTTCAGCATTTCTTTTATCGGCAAGTACAAGACACAGCAGGCTGAATTAAACTGGCGACGAGAAACGGATCAGGAAAAAAAAATATATCAATGCCCGCTACCACTAATTGAGGATTTGTTTGCCGGCCTAGCAAGAGGACGTAAGTTCAGAAAGCTCGGCCTATCCCAGGCCTTACTTGCAGCTGAATCGCTACACCTACTCACCATTATCACACATGTCTTTTCCGTTACAAGAAGTTACCTTCTGGAATAACGCCAGCACCTCCTTTATTTCAACGGTCCATTGACCAGATGCTTAGTGGTTTACAACAAGCATAGTGTTACCTTTATGATATACTAATTACGAGTACCAAAGAACACTTATGTGACTTCAAATCCACATTGATACACCTTCAGATGCATTGTCTTCCCATGAGGAAAGAGAAGTTTGATTTCTTTCAAGCACCAGTCCAATATCTAGGCCATGTAATCGACGGTAAGGGTTTACACAAAGCATCCAAGAAGGTGGAAGCTATATTGGTGGCTCCATGACCAACGCATGTAATGCTGTTACGATCATTCTAAGGGTTAATTAACTACGATGATAAATTCGTCCCAAATCTAGCAACCCTACTCAAACCGCTACACAACTTACTGTGCGTGAAACAAGCTTGGCAATAGACGCCAGAATGTGAATTATCATAGAATAATCATAGAAGTTACAGTGCAGAAGGAGGCCATTCAGCCCATCGAGGCCATCGAGTCTGCACCGGCCATTGGAAAGAGCACCCTACTTAAGCCCCATGCCTCCACCCTGTCCCCCTTTATCCCCGAAACCCAGTAACCCCACCTAACCTTTTTGGATACTAAGGGCAATTTAGAATGGCCAATCCACCTAACCTGCACATCTTTGGACTGTGGGAGGAAACTGGAGCACCCGGAGGAAACCCACGCACACACGGGGAGAACGTGCAGACTCCACACAGACAGTGACCCAAGCCGGGAATTGAACCTGGGACCCTGGAGCTGTGAAGCAACTGTGCTAACCAGTTTGCTACCATGACGCCCATGATAAAGCATTCCAGTCAGCTGAACAAACACTGAAGAAATAAAATGGCCACCAGCTACTTTTGGGCCACCCAATGATATGTATGCCTTCATTGGCAGCAAGTTGACTCCAATGATAGTCTGATTTTATCTGCACATTTATTGAGATCGAATACCGACAGTCAGATAGCCATGCCAATGCTGATGTATTGTCAAACTTGCCTTTGCCTGCTGGTCAGATAACACCCAGTAATAAAAATGTCTTCTATTGTTCACAGATGGAACATGTTCCAGTGACTGCAGCTCAAGTCCACTGACATTGCAGAAACGATCCTGTGATGGGGAAGGTGTTAAAGGAGCAGATAGCGGGAACGGACCCTGAAGTAATGCTGTATATGTCCAGGAAGCTCAGTTGACAGTACAAGGTAGGTGCCTGCTGTGGGTTAAGAGAGTAATAAGTCCTCAAATTTGCGACAAGAATATTGGAATAATTACATGAAGGAGGCCGCTAGGTGAACGGCCTCTGGTCAAACTGGCACACTGGCGCTGCTGGTGCCAACCTGGCAGTACCACCTGGTATCCTAGCTTTGCCACCCAGGTGCTAGCATCGCACTGCCATGATGCCCAGATGTCACTGCCATGCTGTCAGGGGCACTGCCAGGGTGCCAGGTTGCCAGTGCCAATGTGCCAAGCTGGTATTTTGCCCGTGTGAAGGATCGGGCTGGGGGTACCCTGCAAGTACTTGGTGCAGGGTGGGTGGGTGCTCGAGGACCCCCCCCCTTCCCCCCACCCCCCCCCCCGCCCACAGGTGAATTGGGGAGTTGGTGGGGTTCGGGGCTCGCGTTGGGGGGGGGGTCGAGAGATCAGGGCGTCATTTACAAAAGGCGTCCCATCTCTTCCTGCACTGAGGAGCTCCACTCGTTGCAGCACCTTAGTGCAGGGAATGACGCTAAGTGCAGCCTTGGCGGAGGCGTTCCTCACCAGGGTCCGAAGTAGAAACAGAGTGTCGTTAGATGGCGGACAACGGACTTTTATTTGGTTAGATCACAGCCTGAAGAAGAAAATGGGCCAAATGGCCTCCTTTTGCAATGTAGGGTTTCTGTGGGTGTGGGGGGGGGGGGGTCTGCAAATAAATTCTCTCCCTCTCTTTGCAATGACTCCTTCTGTCTGTGACAATATTTCCTGCTTTTGTTTCAAATTTCCAGTCCTTGCCTTTTTTCTGTTGCTTTTCCCCGTGATTTTATCTTCATTCGCCGCGATAACAAAACAGAAATGCTCTCCATTTGTTGTCTAACGTACCAGTTATTTCCCTCACCACCTAGTGTAGGATACATCTAAATTCGACAGCACAATGACAAGATGAAAAAGAGGAGATATGCCTGTCATTCATTTGGATCAGAATTGGATTGGATTGGATCTTTGTATTTCACTTTGCGAAACTATACACAACGGACCATTGAAGACAAGTTCAAAACTGAATTGCAAGGAAACAACATGATCATTATTAGATCTTCTTATTTTAAGCCTCAGATCTATAACACAACACAATTACAGGTCAATGAACCTAACTCCAAATAAGCATAAATCATTTTAAAAGGCTAAACCCAATAAAGTTTCAATCACATGAACATAGATATCAGACAACCCTTGTCCTGTCTTATTACCGCTCTGAGAATTCTTTTGCTGCTGTTCAGAATGACGCGATGCCCAGCTTTTTTTACTAAACTTACAGAGTTGTTTGGCAATCTCCTTACCTTGGACTTAAAAATTAGAGCGGGTGATGTCAGGGAATCATTTCTTCAAATGAAAGGGTTTCGGAAATCTGGGAACTCTCTTCCCAAAATGTCTGAGGCTAAGTGTCAGTTGAAAATTTTGAAACCGAGATTGATGGATCTTTGAGAGGAAAGGTTATGGGAACAGCCGGTTGGGAAGGCTAAGACTCAGGGACACAGTCTAAAAATTAGAGCTGGGTGCTCAGCAGTGAAATGGGGGAGGTTTTACACTCAAAAGGTGGAGTTTAATGCCCATGCCCATCCCCACCAACCCCACGCAGGGGAACGCCCGGAGGGGTGCTGTTTGATTGGGCAGGAAGGTATAGGGGCGTAGACCCCTACAACTCCCTGCCTCACCCAATTGAAGCCCTTATAATAATAATAATCATTAGTGTCACATGTAGGCTTACATTAACACTGCAATGAGGTTACTGTGAAAATCCCCAAGTCGCCTGTTCGGGTACACAGAGGGAGAATTCAGAATGTCCAATTCACCTAAGTCTTTCGGGACTGTGGGAGGAAACCGGAGCACCCGGAGGAAACCTGCGCAGACACGAGAAGAAGGTGCAGACTCCGCACAGACAGTGACCCAAGCGGGAATCGAACCTGGACGCTGGTGCTGTGAAGCAACAGTGCTAACCACTGTGATACCGTAAATAGGGCAACCAGCAATCACTTAAGGGCCTCACTGCCAGACATCCAGTGGTGGGTGGGGGACTTGCCATGAAGGGGGGCCGACCAGGAAAACCTGACTTGCAGCCTAGTAGAGAGGAATCCCTCATTCAATTGCTTGATGAGTGCCATCTTCCCTCCCCTTCCCCCTCCCACTCTCCCTTCCCCTTTCCCTCCACCCCCACCCACAACCTCCCCCCATCACCCTTTCTTCTGACCCCCCCCCCCCCCCTCCCACCACCTCCATTGCTAGAAACCCTCTCTCTGCGACCCACATCTCATCATCACACAGGGTTCCCATGGTGATCCATGGTGAGGACCCAGGTTTATCGCTGGCTGCAGCCACTGCTCTTGGCACTGGCCGTAATGACGAGGTGGGGGCCTCTTATTGGCCAGCAGCTCTCAGGGAGGGCTTTCCACCATTACTGGAGGAAGTGTTGCAATTAAATATCTCCATGTGGAGCAAGGAAGCCCCAGCGACAGGGTTCCTGCTGCCAGTTAGGGACAAAACTCCCTCAGGGCTCCAGGAGGCCGGTCAGTTTTGGTGGCAGTCCTCATAACCCGTCCCCTCCCCACCCTCATTAAATTCCACTCAAAGCCTGCTGGAGGTTTGGAACTCTGTTCTGGAAACAGCTCGATCAATTGTTAATTGGAGTTAAGATGCAAATGGGTGATTTCCCATCACTAGCAATAAAAATCTCAAAGCAGTAATTAGACAGGGTTGACTGATATATATTTTCATGTGATGAAACTTTACTGAGTTTATCTTTTGTAAATGATTTAAACTTATCTGGAGTTAATGATCTAATTGAATGGTGCAAGAAATCCGAGGAGCTGAATTCCCTATTCATGTTCAGACTTTCCAATGAAACAAGCTTCTAATTGACAGTTCCACACTCAGTTCCCAAGGAGCAAAAGAAACGTTGGTGTTAAACCCTGGAAGCAAGGATATTTGCAATCTGACAAAAGTGTCACTGCAGCACACACACTAAAGAGCTGACCTGAAACCGATGGCCTCCTTTTCCCTTCAAGTCAAGCATTCCATGACGTATTGATGGTGGGACGGGCTTCGATCCGTCCTCCACTTCAGCGAAGCAGACACTCGAAGATCCGGGTGATATTATCATAGAATTTACAGTGCAGAAGGAGGCCATTCAGCACCCGGAGGAAACCCACGCACACACGGGGAGGATGTGCAGACGCCGCACAGTGACCCAAGTCGGAATCGAACCTGGGACCCTGGAGCTGTGAAGCAATTGTGCTATCCACAATGCTACCGTGCTGCCTTAAAGACCGCCCCAGCACACAGCTGGCAAACCAGTTCACCCAGGTGCAGTACCTTACTCCCTCCCCCAAAACAGTATTCCCATCTCTCCCCCCCCTCTCCCCCGCCCCCCATTCGCCTGGCACTATCCTGACATCAAGCTGGCACGACAGAGCACTAAAGCTCTTCCCTGTTGAGAGAAGCACTCACCTGATGCTCCCCTGGGAGGTCTGCTCGCCAGGCGCACACCTTCGGAGACCAGTGGTGCTTCACATCGTCCTGACACCAAGCCGCCGTGGATGGATTTTATGACGTGGGGCATGATTCCGCTTTATGGGCCTGATAATCACTCGTTAGTTTATTATAATGAGGTCCATCACTGACGGGGACAGGGGACAATCGAGTCACACTTTCACGGCCTCGTAAATCACGACTTTGGACCTCTTGCAATATTTTCCGCTCCAGTCACCCGACGCGAACAGGAGCGGAAAATCCCGGCCAAAATCTTCGAAATGATGACAGATTTTGATCATGTAAATTTGGGGATATGTTGCCACTGGTCGGTAACCAGAGGACACAGTGGCGACGGTATCCCCATATTGACTTTATAGTGACTTTCAAAAGAGAGTTGGTTATATTCTTGAAAAGAAACGGTTTGCATGATAATGGAGAAAGTGGGGGGGGTGGGGGATGGACTAAATGGATAGCCCCTTGAAAAGGCCAATGAACCACATGGGCTGTGTTGCGTGATTGCTCTCTGATGAGGACCCACTCAATAGTCTAATGATGGATCTTCCCATTGAGTAAACAACTGAGTCTCATTTGCCAAAGGTGTTTACTGAAGGGGAGAAAAATGAATCCTGGCCTCGCACATATACTAACGCACGCTGTATTGAAAACCAGATGAGGCAGGTAGATTGTCTTTTGTCCAAGGTGTTTGGCAGCCGGATCACACAACCCCACAGCTTCAAGTTCATCCAACCGACGCAAGTTAACAAGCTGTCATCAGGGTTTGTCCATCGCTGCAACTCCTGGGGAGTGTGTAGCCACCTGAGTTGGCCAATTCCCGATGTAAAATGGAGAACAGCAAATGCTGCAGGGAAATTCAGCCAACACAGACAGAAACCAGCAGGTGAGAGTTTACTGTGTATTAAACTCTGCAAAAGCCCAGACAGCATCGATACCAGCAGCCATCTGCATAATTATGTGGCAGCCATCTACATACTAATAAGCAATCCCCGGGAACAATCGCAACATTTGGGACAAACAAAGCTAAGCCAGACTCCCCGGCGCCAGCAGGAGGCAACACAAAAGAGGTTAACGGACACCTCAAGACCGCCCATCGATCAGGGAACCGCTCCAGTATTGGAGAAATCGAACCGAGCGATTGGAACGAAGTCCAATCACCTGGAACCAGGTACAGGGTCCGCCCCGAAAAGCGGGAAGCCCCTGGGGACTATAAAGTTAAGCCCCCCAAGTTCAAATCGTTCTTCTTGACCGGGTCACTCAGCAACGCGAACCAACCCTTGAGAGTGAACTGTCCAAGCTGCCGCATCACTAAAGTAAGTTTCAAGTCGACGCTCGCTACGAGATAGGCGCTCCTAGCTACCAGTCCATACCGGCTTTGAATCCCGCAGTTTCAGAATCCGAACGAAAGGCCATTTGTTCCCCTGACCTGGTGGGCCAGTCCGAAGCTAAGTATAGGCCTGTTAGTTGTAGAAGTAGCTTAGAAGTAGAATTTATGCATGAGTAGCGATTTACTGTGTATAATAAATGTGCTTTGATTTGAATCTTACTAACTGGTGTGTTGAGTTATTGATCATTACTTGGACTTGAACCTCGTGGCGGTATCATAAAGATGCCTGGCGACTCGAGAGCAAAGGTTATAAAACAGAGCTAATTGTACCAACCAAAAGTTGGCAACAAGGGAAGGGGGGGAGGGTTTCCTGGGGGGGGGGGGGGGGACATTTCCTGGGGGGGGGGGGTGGGGGGGGGAGGGTTTCCTGGGGGGGGGGGGGTTCCTGGGGCGGGGGGCATTTCCTGGGGTTGGGGGGCTTTCCTGGGGGTGGGCCTGTCCTGGGGGGGGGGCGTTTCCTGTGGGGGGCGTTTCCTGGGGGGGGGGTTCCTCAGGAGTGGGCGTTGCCCAGGAGGGGGGGGGGGGCTTTCCTAGCTTACAACACTGACTGCACTTCAGAATTGATTTTTTGGGGGGGGTTACATAGTGCTTTGTGGCATCCTACATTTGTACGAAAGGCACTATACAAATGCAAGCTTTGTCTTTAGTAAGCATTGAAGAAGGAGCAACATGCAACATTACCTCGCCCTAAAACCTATTGGCGTTTGAGGCCAAACTGCATCCTTCATTTAGCTCCTGATTGTATATATGCGCCGACCAACCTGGTTTCCAATCCTAAACTGTCTAGCATTTGGCTCACCTGGATTCCAGTCCCAGGGCAGTAAGCCGAGGTAGATTTCTGCATCAAGGCTGCGAGGCTGGCTGCCACTATTGCAATTAAGTTTCATTAGTCCTTGGCTTTGGCTGGAGATGAATTGTATTGAGATGGCAAGAGACCACGAAAAGGGAATGGAGAAAGTGTGATCATCAGATGCGATACCAAGAGTGGTTGATCATGGCGTGTTATCAACAGTAGCCATTAATTTGCCCACCACCCAGGTTATTAAGGCGACGTAATTGCGAAAGGCTGCAGGAAGCCAAGTGACCCTGCGAGGAGTTAATATTGAAAACCCGGCGAGAGAAACATATTGCATAATTTGTCTCCATTAAAAATAAAATGAAACTCATTTGATGAGATTATCCTCTAATTTTACACCATTTCAGAACAGACATTGGCCCTGATACTTGAGGGAATGTGGGGAGGGAGAGGGTTGTCTCTTAGCAACTGGCACACCCGGGAATTCAGAGGTCCTGCGGAATGCTGGCCGGAAGGAAAGGGCTGGTCTCCTGTCGGTTGGGAAAGCCACAGACGAGGACTGGAGAGAGCGCTCAGAATGGGAAGGGCGGAATCGGATTGTGCAAGAAGTTTGGAACGCAGGTGGGGTATTGGAGTACAAAGTGAGGGGGATAAGGATCAGATTGGAGGCCAGATAGGGACATTGAGGGGTGGGGGGGGGGTGGGGAAGAGAACAGGCCAATCAGAGAGCAGAGCTTTCAGCATTAAGTCGTGTCAGATCACAGCAAGTTATTTGGGGCCCAGGGCGGTGAATGGGGCGAGGCGTGGGGACCTCTCCCAAGCTACTGGCCCACGCACAGTGCTGGAAAGAACATAAGAACTAGGAACAAAGAGAACAAAGAACAAAGTAAAGTACAGCACAGAACAGGCCCTTCGGCCCTCCAAGCCTGTGCCGACCATGCTGCCCGTCTAAACTAAAATCTTCTACACTTCCTGGGTCCGTATCCCTCTATTCCCATCCTATTCATGTATTTGTCAAGATGCCCCTTAAATGTCACTATCGTCCCTGCTTCCACCACCTCCTCCGGCAGCGGGTTCCAGGCACCCACTACCCTCTACGTTAAAAAAAAAGGTGCAGGAGTAGGCCATCTGGCCCCTCGAGACTGCTCCGCCATTCAATGAGGTAACTTTCCTGCTGCAGCTGGCAATTCTCACCTCCCTTCAATGGTTTGGTTTCCCAAGCCCTGGAAAACCTGGACCGCAGCTTGTTAAAAAGTGCTAAATGGGATGTGGGCATTGCGGACTGGGTCAGCATTTTTAATCTATTTATTGTCCATTGCTATTTAATCCCAATATTGAAAGGTGAGGCATGAGGTCTCACTAAATAATTGACACCGATCCGCCTCCCAAGAGTGACGATCCATCCACCCTCATCAACTGCCCCATTTGAAATAGATGTAGATACGTTTGCAGCAGGTAGATATCCCATTTTTACAAATTTAACTCTTTCCCTACCGCTCTCCTCCTTTCCTGCGTAGGTTTTAAGTCCCCGTATTATGTATCGTGCTTTTTTTGTACAGCAAGCGTTTCCCTTTTTATCTTAAAACCTCCTGACAGAAAACAATTGTTGACCAACCTTATCATTTCGCCATTAATCACTGAATACAATAGCAATGTTATTGATCTGCTCCAGAAACCACAGATGGATAATATTTCTTTAAGGTGAGCACGGGCCAACACCTGTAATTACCTTTGTAAATCACACGGTACAGCTCGGGCCAACCATTAATAGCTTCAGCTCCATACCAACCAATGGTGCAAAAGAAGGTGGAAAAACTAGGAGACAAGCAATTTACACCTGACATCTTCCCAATGTACATTTTTCTGTACATGAGCCATCAGACTGTGCCAAAGAAAGCAGATATTAACAGCAGGAGAGCAATGTAATTTCCCTGACATTAACGAGATTTTGTTGAAGTTTTTTTCTCCCTCTTGCTCGCTTTCTGGTTAGCACTACTGCCTCACAGCGCCAGGAACCTTGGGTGACTGTGCAGAGTCTGCACGTTCTCCCCGTGTGTGCGTGGGCTTCCTCCGGGTGCTCCAGTTTCCTCCCACAGTCCAAAGATGTGCAGGTTAGGTGGATTGGCCGCGCTAAATTGCCCCTTAGTGTCCAAAGGTTAGAGTGGGTTACGGGGATAGGGTGGAGATGTGGGCTTAAGTAGGGTGCTCATTCAAGGGTCGGTGTAGACTTGATGGGCTGAATGGTCTGCCTCTGCACTGTAAAGTCTATGGTTCTTGAAGAAAGAATTTTCTGGAAAATTGAAATAATTTTAATCTGAAGACAGCGATAACCTTTTCATAGGTTGTGCATTACAGTCTTGCCAATTAATTACCCACACAAATAGTATCCATATATACATTTGGTAGGGGTACATGAGGCACAGGAAACAGGAACAGATTTAAATCATTCAGCCCATCGAGCCCCATTCATGGCTTAATCAGGCAAAGCAGTGGTCTAATGGTACTGTCACTGGACTAGTAACCCAGCGTCTCAGGGTAATGCTCTGGGGACCCGGGTTCGAATCCCGCCACAGCTGATGATGAAATTTGCGGGAGCCCCACGGGTAGGGCATGCGCTGCCACGGGGAAAAGAGAATCTCAAGAGACAGAGAATTTTGGCCATGTTTGACTCTTTACCACCCAGCGAGCGACGTCTCCCACCTCAGTCCCACCCTCCTGCGCTAATTCTCCTCATATCAAAAAATCTATCTCTGAGATTTGAGGGCACTCAAGCACAAGTATCTCTGTGGGGTAGAGAATTTCAAAGATTCATAACCATTTGAACGCCAAAGATTTTTCCCACCCTGCATCTCAATCCAAAATGGCTGACTGGCTCGTCACCATCGTTCTAGACTGGTCTGCCAGGAAAACATACTCCTAGCATCTATACAGGACGTTTGGAATTTTATGTAAAACTCCCATGGTATAATTTCGAAGAGAAGTGGAGTTATCCCGAACTACTGCAATGAAATTCAGCCCAAGAAGACCCACCACCACCTCCTCAAGTCAATTGGAAAATGACAATGAATACCAGCCTGGTCAGTGACTTCCACAATTAAGGATGAATTTTGAAAACAATTTCAATGCACTATTATGATACGTCAGCTTTCAGATCAGATTTTAAACCGAGGTCCTATTTGCACTCTCAACCAGAAATAAAGGATCCTGCAGGAGTATTTGGAGACGAGCAAAGGAGTTCTTCCAGTGCCCTAGCCAATGTTTATCCCAAAACCGGGGGCTGGTTTAGTCTGCAGACTGCTGGTTCGTGATGTAGATCGAGGCCAACAGCATGGGTTCAATTCCTGTACCGGCTGAGGTTATTCATGAATAAACTTCTCAAACTCCCCTGAGGTGTGATGATCCTCAGGTTAAATCACCACCAGTCAGCTCTCTCCCTCAAAGGGGAAAGCAGCCTCCGGTCATCTGGAACTTCACTTTGCTTAATTTAATTTATCCCTCAATCAAAATCATTACAACAGATTTGTGTCACTGCTGGTTGTGAGATCTTACTGTGTATACTTTGGCTGCGACCATTCCCTACATCCCAATACTGACTATATTTCAAAAGGGTACTTAATTGGCTAACACGTGCTTTGTTATTCACCCAGCGATTTCCCGTTGTCTCAATGCTAACACAACACACAAAACTAAACGGTTTATGATGCAAATAATAGCTGGTTCATCTGGTATTCAACCCAAGTGCCAACCTCAACAACATTCTAAATAGCTTCTGCATCTCCTCGAGTCAATATTTTGAAAGTTGAATATGAAATTTTATCAATAACTTAATGTAGCTGCAACCAAACATTCCTCCCAGGCCAAATAAGTAAAAACTCCAAATTTGATACAGTCCACTTTATTTTCTCACTTTCCCTCCTTATTGAATGTTTCTGTAATCGCTGTTTCCGCTTCTATAAATGGCTCTCTCTTTGCAACATCAAAGGAAACGGAGGCCGAGAATTACCCTGTGGACAAATAAGCTGCTTCCAGCAGTAAATGTGTGCTAATAGTGAATATTTATCACTGACCCAGAAAATGCATCGAGTAGATTTTGTGATGCTCTGTCACTTAACAGGAGGTTGTGTGACTAAAGCTAGCAGCAGAAAATTGCGAGTACCACGTTTTGGGCATGGTAATCCACGCACCCCGGTTCGCCAACTTTTACTTTCCACATTCCCAAATGGCAAATTACCCACATGCAGTAAATTAAACCAACAAATTCAAACTGATGCCAACACTTGTATTAATTAGTACGCCGACCTGCTAGCCTAATCATTCATTCACTATGGCACAGCAATACCAACCGCCCAAAATGGCAGGGCGTTACCTCTTTAGCCAGAGCGGATCCTAAACCCCAATTCGCTGAACAGGAGGTGGAATTAGCACTGAATGAGATACTTAAGAGATGGTCTGCTATTCCAGTGCCAGTGTGAATCAAGTCTGTGACAATGCATGGCATGAGATGACAGCAATTAAAAGCAATCTGCCAGAAGGGAAGAATTTAGCTTTGACGCCAGAAAAAGGATCCAATAATAATACGATTAAAAAGCAGTGACGGAGCAACCCGCTCCAAAATGTTAATCTACATTTTCCCTTCCAAATAGCTCTCCTGCTTGTTTCCCTGTCAAACTTCCAGCAATTGTTTGTTTCTTGTTTCGAAAGAAAGGAACCAATTGAACTGCCAAGAGAAGAACGCAGCAGAAGCACAAATTGTCTTCAGTCTTTTCCACGGAGGGAACTAGCAGAATGTTGTACCCTCAATAACGACGTTAGAAAGTAAAACGGAAAAGAAGGCTTTAATAAGCTAAGAACTAGCCTGGTGCCGAGACGGGTGCTTACTGGGTGCCGCCCACAAGGCGGCCCCTTATATACGACTCCCAGGTGGGCGGAGCCGGAGGCGGAGTCCCCCAGGGTTCCAAGCCCGGTCTTAAAGGGGACATCACCTTACATGATGATAAGGGGACAGTAATGCAGTAACCGTTCATCAAACAGACTATAATAGGTGAATGACAACCAATGCTTCTCCGTCTGTTGGCATTAAACATTTATTATTGAGGTGGGTGATGCAATTCATGCCCATTCCTAAATGGTATTCTACATTGTAAAAACATTGCCTTGGCGGCACAGTGGTTAGCACTGCTGCCTCACGATGCCAGGGACCCGGGTTCGATTCCGGCCTTGGGTGATTGTCCCTGTGGAGTCTGCACGCTGTCCCCGTGCCTGCATGGATTCCCTCCGGGTGCTCTTTCAGAGGGTCGGTGGAGACTCAATGGGCCAAATAGCCTCCTTCTGCACTGTAGGGATTCTATGGGTTCTATGCAAAAAGCAGCAGCACCATCTTCAGTAGCTACTGTAGGACAATCTTCACCTGCAGCAGTCCAATCCACATCAGAGTAGGAAATTAAATGAAATGAAAATCGCTTATTGTCACAAGTAGGCTTCAAATCAAATTACTGTGAAGAGCCCCATTCTGGCGCCTGTTCGGGGAGGCTGGTACGGGAATTGAACCGTGCTGCTGACCTGCCTGGGTCTGCTTTAAAAGCCAGCGATTTAGCCCTGTGTGCTAAACCAGCAAATGGTGCTGCCTCAGGGAGAACATCTGCCCTGCTTGTTGCTTCAGGTTTCAAAGACGGGGACCACGTCGGCAGAAAGCGGAAGAGCTGTGATAAGAAATGGTTACCTCTATCTTCAGACAAGGAAGTCAGTTACAAGACCATTCACAGAATCACACAGCGCAGAAGAGACCCTTCGACCCACCAGGTCTGCATGTGAAAAACTCCTGACCTGCCTACCTAATCCCACTTGCCAGCACTTGGCCCATAACCTTGAATGTTATGACGTGCCCAGTGCTCATCCAGGTACCTTTTAAAGGCTGTGAGGCAACCCGCCTCTACCCCCCTCCCAGGCAGGGCATTCCAGACCCGCCTCTACCACCCTCCCAGGCAGGGCATTCCAGACCCGCCTCTACCACCCTCCCAGGCAGGGCATTCCAGACCCGCCTCTACCACCCTCCCAGGCAGGGCATTCCAGACCCGCCTCTACCACCCTCCCAGGCAGGGCATTCCAGACCGTCACCACCCTTTGGGTAAAAAGATTTTCCTTTACATTCCCCCTAAACCTACTGCCACTCACCTTGTACCCTCATGACTGACCGTAAAACTAAGGGGAACAGCTGTTCCCATCCACCCTGCCCATGCCCCTCATAATCTTGTCCACCTCGATCAGGTCACCCCTCCGTCTTTTCTGCTCCAACGAAAGCAACCCAAGCCTATCCAACCTCCCTTCATAACTTAAATGTTCCATTCCAGGCAACATCCTGGTGAATCGCCTCTACACCCCCTCCAGTGCAATCACATCCTTCCTAGAATGTGGCGACCAGCGTTGCACACAGTACTCCAGCTGTGGCCTCACCAAAGTTCTATACAACTCCAACATGACCTCCTGCTTTTGTAATCTTTTGTAACCATGCCATGTTCCATGGTGGACCCAGACCACGGAGCTGGGCCTCCTAAATAGTGCCCCCGATCGGCCACGAGCCTGACCCAGGCCACCCGCCAGAAAAAGCCCAGTCCCGTATGAGGTTCCCCACTGCCCTCCGATCGGCCCGCCCCAGACCATGGCAGCCGCAGACTGAGTTTGCAGCTGCCACGCGAGTATCCCGACCGGCAGGACCGTGTTAGATCCACGCCGCCCGGACTTCGGCCAGTCGGGGGCGGAGAGGGCCTCCAGCCATGACCGCAGGTAGGGGATATGTGGCGCGGTGTACTTCCCAGGTACGCCGCTTATCGGGGTCTGGAGAACCGGGGAACCGGCGCCAGTACTGGTTCCATGCGCAAAAGTGGATTCTCCGCCCCTGCGCCAGACGGGATTTCGCCGTCGGGGTAGGAGAATCCAGCCCTCTGTCTTCAATGTAAGTGACTTTGACTCCATCTTGCAGCATGTTACCCATCACCATCTCAGCACAACCCCAACCCGGCACGTGGTGGGAAAGGTCATCCGACAGCTAAAGAACAACAGGGCATCAGGAGCAGATGGAATCGCCACCGAGTCAATAAAACATGGCGGAGAAGTACTATTGGCGCAAGGACGTGACCTCATTTCCTTGAGCAGGAAGGAGGAGAATGTGCCAGGAGATTTCAGAGAAGCCGTCATCAAGACCATCTCCAAGAAAGGTGACACATTCGACTGCAATAACAATAGAGATATTTCTCTGCTTTCAGCCACAGGGATGGTCTTCACAAGACTCCTCCTTAATCGTCTTCTCCCTGTGGCTGAAGAGCTCCACCCAGAGTCCCAATGTGGATTCCACCCATTAAGGGACACAATGGACATGATCTTCAGCACGTGACAAATGCAGGGAGCAGCACCAACCCTCTTACATGACCTTCTTTGACCTCAAAAGGCCTTTGACACTGTCATCCCTGAGCGCCCTCCTCCATTTGAGCTTCCCCCAAAAGCATGTCACCATCTTCTTCCTGCCCCACGATGATATGCAAGCTGTGATCCTGAGCAACAGACCCACCAAAGACCCAGTTTGCGTTTGCACTGGGGTTAAGCAAGGCTGTATCATCGTACCAACGCTCTTCTTGATCTTCCTCCCTGCAATGCTCTCCCTCAGCAAACTCCCCACTGTAGTGGAGGTAAACTACAGAACAAATGAGACTCTGTTCAACCTCGGCCACCTGCAGGCTAGATCCAAGGTCGTTCCATCCTCTGTCATTGAATCACAGTATGTAAACAATGCTTATGCCTGTGCACGCTCTGAGGCTGAGCTCCAAGCAATCATCAACACCTTTACCAAGGCATATGAGACATCTATAAGACAATGATCATCTACCAACCTGTCCCACCACACAGCACTGCCTCCCGGTTACCAAAATCCATGGCGAGACCTTGAAGATCGTGGACCACTTTCCATGTCCTAGACATTGATGATGACTCCGTCTTCAGTGTGTCAGAGCAGCCTTGGGTGACCAAAGAAAGAGAGTGTTTGAAGACCAAGCCCTCAGAGCTGGCACCAAGCTCATGATCTATAGGGCAGGGGTGATACCGCCCTCCCGTATGGTTCAGGGACATGGACTATGTACAGTTGGCACTTCAAAGCTCACGAGAGGTACCACCAGCACCGCCTCCGATAGATCCTGCAAATCCACATCAGTGTCCTGAGGTTTCGTCACCCAGAGCAGGGTGAAGCCTTGCGCTGACAGCGAAAGGAACGCATGGCAACCTGGGAATCACACCCACCCACTCCTCCAACCACCCTCTGACCCACCTGTGACAGGGATTGTAGGTCACGCAATGGACTCAGTCACCTGAGAATGCATTTTCAGCGTGGAAGCAAGTCACCCTCGACTCCAAGGGACTGTCCAACAGGAGAATACAACGTCATCGCCCCTATCTCCCACATTGTGGAAGGTACGTAGGCGCGGAAAGTGACACCCCTCCTGACAATTTGAAATAAATAATTAAGCTATTAAGCTCGTTAAGTGACCCAATCATCTGCAACTTTTCATTCCTTAATGCATTTTGTGGGTGTCAGGTGTGAAAAGGTTTGAAATAGTTTCAAGGCAGCTATAATGAGGGAGCGCAAATGCAGAAGAAAATGTTGGCCGCTGCTGGGACCTTGGTTGAAAGTAGCAGCAGATTCTGCCGGTAAAGGTGGCAGCATCTGTACTTTTATTAGCTCATTTTTAAACCTTTTTTGATCCTCCAACAAAATAAATAAATAAACACTGATTCGGGTAGCGGGGGCGTGTGTTTACAGTTCGAGCCGTGATCGACACCCTGCTCATGGCATTACCCCTGTGCCCCATGACGTTCTGGCCTTCAATTCAGATTGCACGAGGATCATCCTTCCTATAAACAAAATCCAGCCCTTCGGGTGAGTGGATTGTCACGTTGCAAGATAACATGACAGTTTCCTACTCAATTGACATTAACATGCAAGATAAGGTGATCAGATTCACACATATGTTGGACATCAATTGCAAGAAAACATTCCCTGGTCATAAAACTGGGGGGTTTGACCATTCTGCATTCAGATTATGTAGTTTTCTTTCTCAATTGGTACTTTTTAGTTTCCTGGTGTCAGGGTTTCGATCTTCACAGCACCATGAATGAGTTACTTCATCCAGGCATGAGTGCAAGATCTTTTTTAAAAGGTCAAAATCCGTGTTAAAGGTTGGCTAGTCATGTAGTCATGTTGATGAAGCATTACATTCCTTTGGAGGCTCCAAGTAACCCAAGAACCGGGTAGAATCATAGAATTTACAGGGCAGAAGGATGCCATTCGGCCCATCGAGTCTGCACCATCGAGAAGCTCCTCAAGGGCAATTGGGGATGGACAGTAAATGCCGGTCTAGCCAGCGAGGCCCACACACCGCAAGTGAATAAATCATTTAAAAAGATGCATTCCCATTAGAGGAAATCTACCTTCCCAATGCAATACATTAGTAAACCTAATGTAAAGTAGAAGGCTGACTATTGTACAGGTCCAGCATGATGACTCGCTCCACTCAACTTCACCTGCAGCATCCATTAGTGACATCTGTGGTCAACCGATGTGAAGATACCATCAGTCCTCCCTTGAACTATGGAATTTCCTCACCCGCTCAGTGCTCTACCTTCAAAGATATTTATATGCTGCGGGATTCTCCATCGGCGGGTTCCTCCACTTCACCAGCACGCATCCATGCCCCGTACGTTTTCCAACGTCGTGGGGTGGCACAATGGGAAACTTTATTGAAGCCTACTTGTGACAATAAGCGATTTTCATTTTTCACCAGCTCTTGGACAGAGCACCCGGAGGAAACCCACGCAGACACGGGGAGAACATACAGACTCCACAGACAGTGACCCAAGCCAGGAATCGAACCTGGGATCCTGGAGCTGAGAAGAAACTGTGCTAACCAGTGTGCTACAGTGCCCCCCCCCCCCCCCGGCCCATGGTGGGATGGAGAATCTCACCCATGACCTTTGGTTTTTAAAAAAATTTAGAGTACCCAATTCATTTTTCCAAATAAGAGGCAATTTAGCGTGGTCAGTCCTCCTACCCTGCACATCTTTGTGTTGTGGGGGCGAAACCCACGCAAAGACGGGAAGAATGTGCAAACTCCACACGGACAGTCACCCAGAGCCGGGATCGAACCTGGGACCTCGGCGCCGTGAGGCAGCAGTGCTAACCACTGTGCCACCGTGCTGCCCTTCCCATGATCTTTGTTAAGCAGTGATAATAATAATCTTTATTAGTGTCACAAGTAGACTTACATTAACACTGCAATGAAGTTACTGTGAAAATCCCCCAGTCGCCACACTCCGGCGCCTGTTCGGGTACACGGAGAGATAAATCAGAATGTCCAATTCACCTAACAGCACGTCTTCTGGGACTTGTGGGAGGAAACCGGAGCAGCCGGAGTAAACCCACGCAGACACAGGGAGAAAGTGCAGACTCTGCATAGTCAGTGACCGAAGCCGGGAATCAAACCCAGGACCCCGGTGCTGTGAAGCAACGGTGCTAACCACTGTGCTACTGTGTCACTCATAACATTCTACTCTCTGAAGCTACCTCTGAACTCCCAAAGGTGGTAAAAGTTATCGAGCCCCAGGCTAGTCATGTCATAATATACACACAGGTATATGATGGTGCACAGACAGGCAGTGATTGACACACAGGATGACCAGTGAACACACAGAACACAGCAGCCAATCACAAGACAGGACACGACCACTATAAAGCCAGTGGGCACTAGTTTTCCCACTCTCTTGGGATTCAGCCTCTGAGACAGTCAGAGCCCATGAGCAGCAACTAGAACATACACCATGTGGTAGTAAGATCGTCTGGTCAGGTTAGCCTCAGGTCTCCAGTCAAGCCAACATAGTGTCAACCCACAGTTAAAGTATGTATGATAGTTAAGAGTTCAATAAAATCGAGTTGCATTTATTCAAATGTTGGAAGCCTGTCTCTCTCACTGCTGCAGTAAACGCAGTCCTCGCAGACCCGGCATACCCAACACATCATGGTACCAGTGAGTCATGCTCGAGTTTGACGGACCTACCTTGAGATAGTCTGCCTTTGACCAGCGATCAGCCATCCGGTAACATGGACATCGTCCGCCCTCCCCCGCAGCTCCGCATCGCCGGCAACCTCGGTGCTAACTGGAAGATTTTCAAGCAGAAGTTCCAGCTGTATCTTGACACCACCGACCTCGAAACCGCATCGGATGCCAGGAAGATCGCTCTCTTCCTGCCTCCACACGAACCTGCCTCCCATCCATTGACTCCAGCTACACCTCCCGCTGCCTGGGGAAAGTGGGCAGCATAATCAAAGATCCCTCCCACCCGGCTTACTCACTCTTCCAACTTCTTCCACCGGGCAGGAGATACAGAAGTCTGAGAACACGCACGAACAGACTCAAAAACAGCTTCTTCACCGCTGTTACCAGACTCCTAAATAACCCTCTTATAGACTGACCTCATTAACACTACACCCTGTATGCTTCATCCGATGCCAGTGCTTATGTAGTTACATTATATATGTTGTGTTGCCCTATTTTGTATTTTCTTTTATTCCCTTTTCTTCTCATGTATTTAATGATCTGTTGAGCTGCTCGCAGAAAAATACTTTTCACTGTACCTCAGTACACGTGACAATAAACAAATCCAATCCAATCCAATCCAATCCTCTCTACAGCCGGGGACTACGCTATCCACATCTTCAACTGCCTCACCTTTGCTGAAGGTGAGGACAAGACAAAGTTTAAAACAGTCCTGCTGTAGTGCGACAGCCACTGTGACATCAAAGTCAACGAGAGCTTTGAACGCTATGTGTTCCAGCAGAGGCTTCAGGGTAAGGATGAGCCTTTTCAGTCCTTCTTAACCCATCTCCGTATCCTCGCACAGTCCTGCAACTACGGCTCCACTACCGACTCCATGATCCGCGACCAGATTGTTTTCGGGGTCCACTCCGATCCCCTTCACCAGCAGCTCCTTAAAATTAAGCAGCTCACCCTTACCATCGCCATCGAAACCTGCGTCCTCCACGAGCGCGCTAACAACCGGTACTCCCAAACCAAGGCGGCAGAGATGGCGCGGCAAGGCCCCCACGATGCGGAGCGGGTGCAGGCCGTAAAACAGCTCCAGGGCCTGAGTCTGGATGAGGGCGGCCATTTCGCGCGCTTTTCCCGGGCTCCTGCGCATGCGCGACATGACCAAGGGGATGGCGAGGCCGCGACCGAACTGCACAGGTGCGCCCATCATTCGACCGCACCGCGCATGCGCAGTGGCGCACGGAGCGTCCTGATGTCGGCGTCATGACGTTCAACAACTGTGGCTCTGCCCATTTAAAGCGGCAATGTCCCGCGAAATCTCGACGCTGTCTCCAGTGTGGCAAGCTTGACCACTACGCAGCCGTGTGCAGATCTGCCCTATACACAGCGATCCCAGTCGCAGCGCAGGAACGTCCGGTCAGTACAGCAACCCGTTGCAGACTCCGACTCCGACATGGTTCCAGATTCCGACACCGAGGGCCTCACATCCCCTTTCCGGGTGGGCATCATCACCAAGCATACGATGCTTTCAGCGAAGAAGGTGAAACAACTCCCAGTGATGAGCATTGATCCGGACGACGAGTGGTGTGCCACCCTTATGGTCAGCAAGGCTCGCATACGCTTCAGGCTGGACACCAGCGCTTCAGCAAACCTCATTTCAAAGTCTGACCTTGACACCATCCGCGTCAAGCCAAGCATTCTTCCACCGGCCTGCCAGCTCCTCGACTACAATGGCAATGCCATTGCTGCCAGTGGCTCATGCCAGCTTGCGGTATCCCATCATTCTTCAGAAGCGTCTTCGAAGGTATGGGTACACTACCTTACCGATACAAGATACCGCTGAAGCCAAATGCCACATCTGTGGTTCATGCACTGCGTCGGGTGCCGGCACTTCGTAAGGACCGCCTCAAGCAGCAGCTGCAAGACCTCCAGGACCACGGCGTAATTTCTAAGGTCACTGAGCCCACGGACTGGGTTAGCTCCATGGTCTGTGTCAAAAAAACGTCAGGGGAACTTTGCATTTGCATCGACCCCAAAGATTTGAACCGTAACATCATGAGGGAACACTACCCTCTACCTAAACGAGAAGAGCTCACCAGCGAAAGGGCTCACGCCAAGCTTTTCACCAAGCTGGATGCCTCCAAGGGGTTTTGGCAAATACAGCTGGATGTGTCCAGTCGAAAGTTGTGTACATTTAACACCCCGTTCAGTCGCTACTGTTACAACCGGATGCCCTTTGGCATCATCTCCGCCTCGGAGGTGTTCCACCGCATAATGGAGCAAATGATGGAGGGCATCGAGGGGGTGCAAGTGTACGTCGATGATATTATTATCTGGTCCACAACTCCTCAGGAGCACATCGATGGCCTCAAGCGAGTGTTCCACAGGATCCACGAGCATGGCCTCCGACTCAATAGAGCCAAATGCTCGTTCGGTCAACCAGAACTCGTCACCCGCCACAGACACTGAATTTATAGACTGAATGTTGCATTACCTTGTGATCCGTTTACACATCTGTACATATTGTCTCTTCCTAATTTGTTATCTGCCCTCTATCTGCACCAGACAGCTTCCATGTAAATACGTTAACATACTTTGTATATAGTCAGGCTCCTGTACACACACACACTCTATTTATTGACCTACACACATTTTAGGGGGGGAGATGTCATAATATACACACAGGTATATGATGGTGCACAGACAGGCAGTGATTGACACACAGGATGACCAGTGAACACACAGAACACAGCAGCCAATCACCAGACAGGACACGAACACTATAAAGCCAGTGGGCACTAGTTTTCCCACTCTCTTGGGATGCAGCCTCTGAGACAGTCAGAGCCCGTGAGCAGCAACTAGAACATACACCATGTGGTAGTAAGATAGTCTGGTCAGGTTAGCCTCAGGTCTCCAGTCAAGTCAGCATAGTGTCAACCCACAGTTAAAGTATGTACGATAGTTAAGAGTTCAATAAAATCGAGTTGCATTTCTTCAAGTGTTGGAGGTCTGTCTCTCTCACTGCTGCAGTAAACACAGTCCCCGCAGACCCGGCAAACCCAACACATCAAGTAACAGCTTCAAAACGACTCAGCCGGAGATGTCCTTGGAAGAAATTTAGAATAGAACAGAATATATCCACAAACCCATAGTTTAACTGTTAATGTTCTTTACCACCTAGTGACAATACAGGGGCTGTTTAGCACAGGGCTAAATCGCTGGCTTTGAAAGCAGACCAAAGCAAGCCAGCAGCACGGTTCAATTCCTGTGACAGCCTCCCTGAACAGGCGCCGGAATGTGGCGACAAAGGGCTTGTCACAGTAACTTCATTTGAAGCCTACTTGTGACAATAAGCGATTTTCATTTTCATTTTCATTTTATTTAAGCCTTTTAGTCAAAGTGACGATCAGTCAGGAGCCCGAGTACAGAATGCAGAATCTTCATGAATACTTAGTGTTCAATTCCCAGCTTGTACCTCTGCTCCGCACTCTCTCACAGCTGTCACATTAATTTTTCATCACCTGATTCTCTGTCACCGCCATTGCTAATATCACAACTTTGTTCAAGGACGTTAAAATGTGGACGTGACAGTCAGTTGGGAGGGCAACATATACTTAAATTAGATTCTAATGTCAGAGAGGATCATGGTATAATACGGACCTGAGAAAATCATTACCACACTGAAGCAATGCCTTAATTTAAAACTCTCCACCTTGTTTCCAAACTGCTACATGACATGTTGCCACTCGATCTCTGTAACCTCCTCCAGAACCCTCGGAGATCTCTTGCTCTTCCAATTCTGGCCTTCTGTACATCCCTGATTTTTAGCACTTCACCACTGATGGCCGTGCCTTTAGCAGCCTTGGCCTTAAGTTCTGGAATTCTATCCCTAAACCTCTCGACTTCACAACTCCTCTTCCTTAAGAAGATGCACCTCGCAAACCTACGCCTCTAACACCTCGAAGGACAAGGGCAGCAGGTGTGTGGGGACACCACCACCTGCAGTTTCCCCGCCAAACCACTCGCCATCCTGACTTGGAAATATATCGCCGTTCCTTCACTGTTGCTGGGTCAAAATCCTGGACCTCCCTCCCTAAGAGCTCTGTGGGTGTATGCAGAGGTTCAGCGAATCAGGGTGACAGCCCCGGGCCCCATGATTTGGGGAGCCCTACACCTCGACATCACAGTGTCAGATGCAATATTTTGCACGCACCCATTAGATCCTCATTATAATTATTCTTAAAAGTGCAACATAATATATCTACATTGTAATTGTACAGCTGGGTACTATCAAAACAGCCAATATGCCATCAGTCAATCTCCAGACTTGATGTGGAGGTGCCGGCATTGGACTGGGGTGGGCATGGTAAGAAGTCTTACAACACCAGGATAAAGTCCAACAGGTTTGTTTTGGACAGCACGGTAGCATGGTGGTTAGCACAACTGCTTCACAGCTCCAGGGTCTCAGGTTCAATTCCCGGCTTGGGTCACTGTCTGTGCGGAGTCTGCACGTCCTCCCCGTGTGTGCGTGGGTCTCCTCCGGGTGCTCCGGTTTCCTCCCACAGTCCAAAGGTGTGCAGGTTAGGTGGATTGGTCATGCTAAATTGCCCTTAGTGTCCAAAATTGCCCTTCGTGTTGGGTCGGGTTTTGGGGATAGGGTGGAGGTGTGGGCTTGGGTAGGATGCTCTTTCAAAGACCTGGTGCAGACTCGATGGGCCGAATGGGCATCACAGCCTGGTATGGCAACTGCTCGGCCCAGGACCGCAAGAAACTTCAGAGAGCCGTTAACACCGCCCAGTCCATCACACGAACCTGCCTCCCATCCATTGACTCCAGCTACACCTCCCGCTGCCTGGGGAAAGCGGGCAGCATAATCAAAGATCCCTCCCACCCGGCTTACTCACTCTTCCAACTTCTTCCATCAGGCAGGAGATACAGAAGTCTGAGAACACGCACGAACAGACTCAAAAACAGCTTCTTCCCCACTGTCACCAGACTCCTAAATGACCCTCTTGTGGACTGACCTCATTAACACTACACCCTGTATGCTTCATCCGATGCCAGTGCTTATGTAATTACATTGTATATGTTGTGTTGCCCTATTATGTATTTTCTTTTATTCCCTTTTCTTCTCATGTACTTAATGATCTGTTGAGCTGCTCGCAGAAAAATACTTTTCACTGTACCTCGGTACACGTGACAATAAACAAATCCAATCCAATGGCCTCCTTCTGCACTGTAAATTCTATGAAATTCTATGAATCACTAGCTTTCAGAGCGCAGCTCCTTCATCAGGTGAGTCACGCTGGCGGTTCCTCCTTAGGGCACAAGGAGCCTGACGAAGAGGCCCTGCACCCCCTCCCCCCCTCCCCCCCCTCCCCCACTCCCCACCCCCCGAAGCTGCAGCAAGGCCCCCAGGTTCTACTGGGCATCGTCCCCTGCTGGTGCTGGCACTGCTAAAATATCCAGCAGCGGGGAGAGGCCCTTAAAGTGGCCACCAATTGGCCTCCTAAGGGGTTCAATTGGTTGAAGAGGGGGAAAGCCACAAACCATCTACCCCACCGCCGGCTGGGAAACTAACAGATGGCATCCCGTCATCCCATCCATTGCCCCACCCATCCCCAACCCCCCCTTCCCTCCCCCAACTGGCTCCCAGCCCACTCCCTGGGGAGGGGCACAACATTCTGGCTGGCTTAGCACAGGGTTAAATCGCTGGCTTTTAAAGCAGACCAAGGCAGGCCAGCAGCCCGCTTTCAATTCCTGTACCAGCCTCCCCGAACAGGTGCCGGAATGTGGCGACTAGGAGCTTTTCACAGTAACTTCATTTGGAGCCTACTTGTGACAATAAGCGATTTTCATTTCATTTTTCATCACAATGTTTCAGGTTACTGAACCTTCTTCAGAACATTATTAGAATTTCTCTGCGCAGAAAAAGGAAATGTAACATTTCCTATCTGCTTTCCATTTGAGAGAAACTGAAGCATTATGTTGTCAGTGGATAGAAACATTTGCAAATCAGATGCTGCCAGGATACATGAAATATGACTTCTCTCTCAGAAGGTCCCCACTCATCTGCCAGAAATTGCCTTGAGACACGTTCGCTGACAGTATTCATTCTAAATGTTTATTTTTCCCCTCGGTGTGCCAATTAACGGGTCAATGCGCAGTGCCCGATAAAGTACTTTAGGGAGTAATTAGACGTGACAGAGTTTTGCATTTGAATGGTCAGGGAAATGTGCTGCTCAGGAGACTGGCGATGTCGGTCCAAGCGTGTCCAAGAGTAGAAAGCCTGCTTTATGTCTGGGAACTGCTCTCGCGACAGCCGGTTTGAAAGTGTCAGAGGCACAGCATGGCTGCAAAAATTCACCTTCATTGTGCCTTTGGTGTTACTGAAGCTGGGGGCCAGGAAAAATGTCAGTTCTAGGATGGTGCGCTTGAACATAAGAACATACAGTGCAGAAGGTGGCCATTCGGCCCATTGAGTCTTCACCGACCCACTTAAGCCCTCACTTCCACCCTATCCCCGTAACCCAATAACTCCTCCTCACCTTTTTGGACACTAAGGGCAATTTAGCACGGCCAATCCACCTAACGTGCACGTTTTTGGACTATGGGAGGAAACCGGAGCACCCGGAGGAAACCCACGCAGGCACAGGGTGAACGTGCAGACTCCGTACAGACAGTGACCCAGCGGGGAATCGAACCTGGGACCCTGGGGCTGTGAAGCTACAGTGCTATCCACCTGTGCTACCGTGCTGCCCATGCTGCCCGCAGCTTGGCCGTCGTGATTGTAAGGCGGCAACACTGTGCATGTGCTGGAAACTTGCAGGGTGAGCCGATCATGAGGTCAAAGGCGTCCAAGGCAATTTCAAGGGATCACCATGAGACTCCCTTGTGCAGTAATTTTGACTTTGTTTTCTGGCTGCAGAGCAAGTGGAAATGCTGTGTGTAGCATTGTTACAGGAGTTTGGAAAGGTATTTGGATTCAAAAGGAATTGAGTGGCGCTGGACATTAATAAGGAGGTCAGATGAGGTCGAAGGGCTAACAGGAGGAAGCCTGACCCCCCCTGAGTAATGGGGACCCCTGTTATTATGCCTCTTTGGGTGAAACTTGATCAGGATGTGGCGTGCAGGCAGTGGAGAGGGGGAGCTATGAGCAGCTGGAGGAGAGCTCTCAATCGAGCAGCATGGTAGCACTGTGGTTAGCACAGTTGCTTCACAGCTCCAGGGTCCCAGGTTCGATTCCCAGCTTGGGTCACTGTCTGCGCGGAGTTTGCACGTTCTCCCCGTGGCAGCGTGGGTTTCCTCCGGGTGCTCCGGTTTCCTCCCACAGTCCAAAGATGTGCAGGTTAGGTGGATTGGCCACGCTAAACTGCCCTTAGTGTCCAAAAAAACGGTTAGGTCGGGTTACGGGGATAGGGTGGAGATGAAGGGATAGGGTGGAGATGAGGGGATAGGGTGGAGGTAGAGGCTTGGGTGGGGTGCTCTTTCCAAAGGCTGGTGCAGACTCGATGGGCCGAATGGCCCCCTTTTGCACTGTAAATTATATGATTCTATGAATAGAAGGCCTATACTCACCAAGGGACTTCAGGGGCCATGAATAAAGTATGTTTCACCAAAGAGGTGGTCATTAAACAGTGCCATCTCTTACAACTGGACTTATAGCCAGCAGGATGAGGAAGGCACTGCAAATAATCATGAAAATCACTGTGGCCCTCAATTTCAACACCTTAAGGTCTTTCTTGGTTGATGCCAGTGACCTGGCCAACGTATCAGAGTTCACCTTGCATTACTGATCATGGAGGTGGCAGAGGCCCTGCCACGAGACGGGACTTCGTAGTTTTCTCTCTCACCCGAAAGAAAAGGGAAGAACAAACACATGGCTTTGTCAGGCAATTGGTATTCCTAATGGTGCAGGCAGGGAGCCACAATGGTGCAGGCAGGGCAGCACGGTAGCATTGCGGTTAGCACAGTTGCTTCACAGCTCCAGGGTCCCAGGTTCGATTCCCGCCTTGGATCACTGTCTGTGCGGAGTCTGCACGTTCTCCCCGTGTGTGCGTGGGTTTCCTCCGGGTGCTCCGGTTTCCTCCCACAGTCCAAAGATGTGCAGGTTAGGTGGATTGGCCGTGATAAATTGCCCTTAGTGTCCAAAATTGCCCTTAGTGTTGGGTGGGGTTACTGGGTTATGGGGATAGGGTGGAGGTGTTGACCTTAGGTAGGGTGCTCTTTCCAAGAGCCGGTGCAGACTCGATGGGCCGAATGGCCTCCTTCTGCACTGTAAATCCTATGATAATTCTATGATCATGTGGCTGTGCAGAATCCCACATATTAATGGGGAGATGTACCACAATCACATGGGCTCACACGATTAATGACCATTAATCATCCATCCTATCTGAGAATGCTCTCTGGCCTAGCAGTGGCTGTGACTCATACCCACCATCTTCAGGCCACTGGGATGAACCAGGGGATGGCTGCTTGATGACTAAGGGCTCCCTGCTCTGCACATGGCTGGTGACTCTCCTCCACGGCCTGACTTTGTGCAGACAGCATATTTGCGATGAAAACCGTGCTGCCATCAGGGATGTTTTGGGGAAAATGATTGGCATTCTGAAACAATGGTTCTGTTGCCTGGGCCGCACAGAGGCAGTCCCCGGATTCTTGATGGAGAATGTCTCCAATTGGTCAGTTGCGTCCTCAGCAACCTTGATCACATGAGCGTGTGGCCATTGCCACCAGACCTTCAAAGAGACCCAGCGAACTTCCCTCTTCACAAATAGTGCCCTACAATTGTTCATGGCCAACAATTGTTGACTGTCTCATCTGTGCATCTCATAAAACAAGTGTATTGCGACAGTGTGATGTCAATTCCTTTGCTGTGAAACTGAGTCTCAGGAGAGCAAGTTAGCCGACCAGCACTCCTCAATTAGTCTAACAATGTGCTGATTGTCTCCCTGTAACCTGGTTGTGCTGTACCACCTCATCATGCCCAGGGCTTGTCGTGCCACTTTGGCATCATGACCTCTCCATGAAGGTAACCAGAATATAATTTCCCATTGTTTTCTCCATGACAACACCTCAGCCAATCAGAGTCGACTTGCCAACCAATCAGCACTCTTTCCTCCTGTAGTATAAACAGTTGTGATCGTTTGAAATTTGGCGTTCTTGCATTTGTTCTGATGAGTGGAGGATGAAAAACTTCAGCAGCACGTTTCCTTTTTCAGCAAGCTTCAAGTAACCAGAATAGTCTGTGCACAATGGCATTGTCATGACATCAGCTCCAAAATGTACAGCATGTTTGTAAATTCCAGATGGCCCAGCAGAGACATTCTGATAGGTTGATGTTGAGGTAGCCGCTGAACAGGAATTCTGTAACTTGTGAGATCTGGCTTTCTGACTGCTGGGAAAAAAAACACGGTCGCAGAATATCCCAAAAAGCGCTCCTGCCAAGCTCCCGGAATTCGGTAGCAGAAAATCTAGCAAGTGTTCAAAGTCAAGAAACAGGTTTAACGATATGGATTGTTGTTGTTTGTGTTCCAAGGGTCACAGCATCCATTAGATTGAGTAAACAAGCTATACAATCTGCTTCACCATTAAAGGAAGAGACAGATGGAACACTTGTTTAATGAAGCAGACAGATGCTGAAGTATGGCTATTTGATAAAGACAATTATCTCATGCAAAGTGTTTGGTCCTTAAACAATATTTGATAAGGTTCAAGATAACAGAGGTGGGGCAGCCAATACAAGTGGATCTGCGCCTTGGTGTCAGCAACGACTGAGTGGGTAGTGTTCCTGACTCTGAGTAAGAAAATTATGGGTTCAAGTCCCACTACCGAGACTTGAATGAAACCTCGGCTGATGCACCAGTGGTGCACTGGGGGAGTGCTGCACCGCTGGAGGTGCAATTTTCAGACAAGGGGCGCGATTAAACGGCTTTGTCGCGCCCGACTTGGTGTCAGGACGAGGGGGTTGAATCTATCACAAGATTGGCAATGTTCGAAACGTCTCGGGAGATCCAATAAAACCTCGCGAGATGTCACGATCAGGAGGGCGAGGTCGAGATATGGATATACATTAAAATGAGCCATTCAGCTCCTTAAACAAATGTTCCACCTGGATCTTGCTTTAACGATAAATATGCATTCGCTGGATTCTTCCGGCCTCTGGGATCTAATGGCCACACCTTCGGACAAATGTGGACCAGTCGTAACGGCACTTGGGAAACTCCCAGGCCACTGGAGACCACTGGGTGGCTGGGGACAGGGGAGGGTGGCATTCTGGCACTCCCCTGGCACCCGGGCACCTTTGCACTGTCAGCTTGGCACTGCCAGAGTGCCCTGGTGGCACTGCCAGTGTGGGTGAACACCGGTCTGGATCTCACCCAAAAGGCCAGCAGGGACCACCCTGCCAAACCTACCCAAAATGACACTTAAAATGTTTTGGGTGAATCCTGCCTCCAGTCTACCCTCTCAGGTCCCATGATTCCATTTCAAAATTAGCAGAAGCGTTCCTCACTGCTTGGCTCATTGTTTACCTGGCAGCCAACATCACAAATCAGAAGGTTATTTGTGGGAACTTTCTAGATGCTACAACAGTGTGGACATGCCAAAATTACTTCACTGGTTGTAAAGAGTTTGGGATGTACTGAGGTTGTGATCAGCTCTATATTAGCATTGGGCAACCTGCGCTCCAGGGCCCACATCTGGGTTCTGAGTGCGGCCGGCCCACGGGATATTTTGTTGACCGTTGCCCACGCGCAGGGTTGCCACATTTCGCTGATTTCCGTCCGCCTAGTGGTTTTCCTACCGGTGTGACTGAAGTGATACAGCAAGGGCGAGTGAAGTGAGGAGTGTGCTGATTGCTCACAACATTGACTGTGAGAGACGAACACTCCCTCTGCGTCCAAAGTGTAAATAGTTACTTCATTTTTACCTTTCGAAGTGGATGAGAGTTCTATTAATAGCTTAACGATTCGGCATTTTCCATAATACATTATTAAACATTCAGCGCTGAGATTTTAATCATGGGGTAATGGTTGTGAACAAGCCTGATTTTAATCTTGCGGCCCACTGAGATGAAGGAGGTTCACTCACATGGGCCCACTCACCAGCCTGGGTTGCCCATCGCTGTTCTATATTAACGTAAGTTCTTTATTTCTTTCAACACAGGATTCAGTGTCATCACACAGACCACTGTTATAAGCTCCATTTGTAGACTGCCCTGTCGAAACAGCCTTGGGCGCCTTGTCGATGGTTACACACACTGTCTGCTGCCACTGTGCCTCGGTGGTAGAGGGAGCGAATGTTTAAGGCGGTGGATGGGGTATCAATCAACTGCGCCCCTTGCCCCGGCTGCTGTTGAGCTTCATCAGTATTGTCGGGGGCCTGTTTCAGTGAGAAATATATTTTTCTGTAATTTTAATAACACGTAGATGAGCAAACTCTTTTGAATAAGTAACTGATTCTCTTTAGGTCACAGCATGTAAACAACTGTAACAAAATTACTTCCACGAGTGACTGATTCCAGCAATAGTTAGGGCCTCTGCAGGAACGAGAGGATCGATACCTTGACAAGAATATTCATCAAGGGAACCAGACGAATCCTTAACCCATTCACCTTAACTCCTTGATAAGGAAATATCTCCTCGGGGTTGAACCCAGTCTATAACTGGGGTTTAATGATGTCTAAACTTGGTCCTCAAATGGCCTTACAGCAATCAGTCTAGATTGCATTAGAATTTATGTGACCAACCTCGTATCAGTGCTCACGCAAGCCAGTAAATGAATAAATTAACTTTTACTTGCCAATCATGATAAAGGATGCAACAAAGTCAGGGACTAAGAATTGCCTGTTAATGATAGAATCATCGGTCTCGAGCTCTAGATCCTGTGGAGATGGGGGACTGTAGGCAGGACGGACTAGGAAAATAGTGGGAAACCGTCCCAATGCATTCCCGCCTCCAAGGGGATTTTCCCAGGTGGGACCTTGGAACTGGATCAGCTGCTTGCTCCATGGAGGTGAGCAGTCAATTTTGTAGCCACCTGGGTTAGCCACTTCCCGACTTAAAATGGAGATCCGCAAAGAATGCAGGGAAATTCAGTCAAACCAGGAAAAACTAGCAGGTGCAAAGTTTCCTGTGTATTAGAACTTGCAGAAATCCAACAGCACTGAAGCCAACTGCCATCTGCATATTAATGAGCGATCCCCGGGAACAATTGAAACATTTAAGGTGAACAAGGCCAAGCCAGACTCCTCGGCGCCAGCAAGAGCCAAGACAAAGGAAGGCCAACGGACACTTAGGGACCGCCCAGCGATCAGGGAACAATTTGTCCAATTAAAGTCCCACTTCAAAGCAATTTCAAGCCATGCAGGTATCTCACAGTCATTGGAGCTGTCCCCCATCGTGTGCTGCGGCAGACTGCTGCTGGCAGGCCAGGGCGGTTTTGGAACCAACACTCCATGCCTCAATGAGGTGGCCAAGGAGATGAGAGGCAGCAGACCAGTGAGTGACTAAGTCCGAGGAGCGGGGTTTCCCCTCTATCGCCTCTTCTAAACTTGCTAGGTGCTCCTCGTGTGATGTTCCTGTTATTCGGACATCATCCAGGTAGACAACAACCTATGGGATGCCTTGAAGGGGATTTTCCATTGTGCGCTGGAATATCGCACAGGCCGAGGAGATGCCAAAAGGTCATCTAGTGTACTGAAAAAGGCCTTTACGCGTGTTAATTGTTGTAAACTTTCGGGAATCTTCATTTAGTTCCAATTGCAAGTGCGCATGACTGAGGTCGAAGCCCCCCCCACCCCCACCCACAACACACACATGCACACTTTGCATAAAAGTCTTCAATTCATGGAATTAGGTCTTTATCTACTTGGGCTGCCTGGTTGATTGTAAGTTTGTCGTCCCTCAAGGTCCCAATGAAATGGTCAGGCTTTAATACAGGAATGATGGGGGCTGCCCATTCCGCAAACTGTACAGGTGTAATGATTCCCAGTTCCTGCAGGCATTTAAATTTGGCTTCCACCTTTTGGCGCAAGGTGATCTTGCTCTAAAAAAACACTTGGGTGTTGAATCTGGGTTGACACAATCTTGGTCTTTACTCCCTTTACTTGACCCAATTCATTCTGGAACATCTATCTGTTCAAGACTTCCTGAAACATGCTGTCCGAGATTTTAAACATTTCCAAACAGTGCAACTTGATTTGGCGCAACCAATCCCACCCCATCAGGCTTGATCGATGGCCCTCGACAATGATCACAGGAACTGGGCATCTGGTTGCCGATATGGCAATGGCGTCACTGTTGTTCCCAATGTTTTAAGGTGCACCCCCGTATATGTCATAGAACATAGAATTTACAGTGCAGAATGAGGCCATTCGGCCCATCGAGTCTGCACCGGCCCTTGGAAAGAGCACCCCACTTAAGCCCCACACCTCCACTCTATCCCCGTAACCCAGTCTAACCTTTTTTGGACACTAAGGGCAATTTAGCGTGGCCAATCCACCTAACCTGCACATCTTTGGACTGTGGGAGGAAACCGGAGCACCCGGAGGAAACCCACGCAGACACGGGGAGAACGTGCAGACTCCGCACAGACAGTGACCCAAGCTAGGAATCGAACGTGTGACCCTGGCGCTGTGAAACAACCGTGCTCACCACTGTGCGACCGTGCTGCCCTCGGAATATCGCCAACTTGGCTGTTGTCTCACTCAAGTCCAAAGACTGAACACTCCCTCGAAGATATTTTCATGTTTGTTCACCCACAGCTGGTGTTGAATTCCATTTTTAATGGTCTTCCATTTACTGTCAGCATTATCTCAACTGTAGCAGTTTTGTTCACTCTCACCATGTTCAATCTGTATGTTTCAGACGCCTCGTTTAAATTCTTCTCCACTTTGTTCACTGGTGCCGAGGTTTGCTGCATTTTCTTTTTGAATTGGTGCGTTGTGGCAGACATGGCAATGTGCCTGGATATGGCCCTTCCTATTACACTGAAAATAAATAAGTTCTCTGCAGTGGCACGATTCCTGGGAGTGGTAATAATAATAATTGTTTATTGTCACAAGTAGGCTTCAATGAAGTTACTGTGAAAAGCCCCTCGTCGCCACATTCCGGCGCCTGTTCGGGGAGGCTGGTATGGGAATTGAACCCGCGCTGCTGGTCTTGTTCTGCATTACAAGCCAGCTGTCTTAGCACACTGTGCTAATCTCCCCTTCACCGAGGGATAACAGTCATCCTGACCCCTGAGCTGACAGCCCAATTTATTTCCTGGCCACTGACGGCAATCCTGTTCCTGGGATCATGGCTGAACCTCCTCTGTGTCTGTCTGCCGAGCTGCGCGCCTTACAATACTGCCCCACAACTAGTCTACCTCGCCCTCTTGCACGCTTTGAAACTCGAACACGCCCCTCTCAGTGCGCCCTGTTGCCTGGGCGATCTCAATCGCCCTGCCTAGGGTAATCTTCATTTTAACGAGGAGCTTCTTTTGCACACTTATGTTGCTAATACCGCATACTAAACGATCACAGAGCATGTCTCCAATGCTACACCAAACCCGCAGTGCTCGCCCATTTGCTTGAGTCTGGAAACAGAAGTGGAGACATCCATCCGTGTTCGATCCTGGCCCAGGATCACTGTCCATGTGGAGTTTACACATTCTCCCCATGTCTGCATGGGTATCACCCCCACAACCCAAAGACGTGCAAGTTAGGTGGATTGGCCACGCAAAATCGCCGCTCAATTGAAAAAAAAATAATCGGGTACTCTAAATTTATTTTTTAAAAATGACTCCATGTTGAAAGCCTGTCGGGACGTCACATTTCTTAGAAGGTTGTCGGCTGCTGGCCCACAAATTGTTAATTGGATAAGTTTCTGTGTATCCTCCCTCATTATTTAATTTGCCGTGAAGGAATAATGGAGCCGTTCAACATACTGACTCCAGTCTTCGGCCGCTGCATCGGATGATGGGCATTTTAATTCACCTTCTCTGGTATCGTAGATGCTGCCTAACTCTGTGTTTGGCTTGAAGGCCTTTTCCCCTCAAACTTGACGACTGAAGCTTGTGATCGATCCAGCTTATACTGTGGTGACTTGAGGCAATACCAGGTAGTAGTGAAGAAGTGTTTATTAGCAACAAACAAGGGTAACTTATGTCCAGGCACAGATTCTATAATATAGGTGTTAATACTCAGGCTCCCGGGTTGAATCTGAGCAGAACCCTGCTCCTCGGGACTCACGCTGATCCCTCATTGGTCAGGTTTCGTGTGCGCCCAGAGCTAATCATGTGGACACATCCCTTAAAGGGGACACGTTACCACAAATATCTTTAGTGCAGCCATTGAGCGAAGGTATCGCCACCTTGAGGTGCCCTCGCAGTTCCCGACCTGCCCCAGCAGGCGCTTCTGAGGTTCCAGAGGTGTCGGTCCTTTGATTGGGCTCACAGCATCAGGATCCGGCCCACCATCAGACAGCAAAGGCCGGGACAGCCAATTAGGAGGATGCCTTCTGGAAGGTTGTGCCTAATTTCTCGCTGCCCACCCACATTTGGTCCCAGCATCAGGGTCCTGTATCCCACAGGAGAATCCAGCTCAAAGTTAGCGGCCTTAAACAATGCAAAATAATTAGTCGATAGCATTCATTGATGAAAAAAATGCCAGAAATTAAAATGGCAGCTCAGTTATGTTACATTAATTCACCATTAATTGCCTACTGATTATAAATTTCCACTGAGAGCAGTGTCTGTGATAGATATAAATTGGTGGATTAATTTATGATTAGACTGCACAGATAGCTGACACGTTAACAGCAATAGACACACAGTCAATTGAGTGGATTAAAGACACTGCTTGCAGTTAGCAATGTTTGCAGAAGTTATGTGAGCTCATCCTCATGAGCTGGTTTGGATGAACATGTTCCCTTGCCTTGCTTACAGATTCTCCTGAGCTGTCAGGGTGATGAACCATAATCTGTAAAGGAGCTAGCAATTCTTCCTTGACTCTCTGCTCCTAGCTAAATTAGCCTTCCATGATGGTAACTCTATCGCGACCAGCTGTCCGAAATCTCATCTTCTTTTGAAACTTGTGCACCTAACCGGTACTATTCTCTGCTGGCTACTTGCTGGTACAGCAGTACTATTTTAACGTGTGTAGCCTTCCTTTAGACTGTACAGACTGACAAAGAAATCCTACGCCTTCTACCGCACAAACTACCACAAGAATGGGAGGCACAGTAGCACAGTGGTTGGCACTGTTGCTTCACAGCTCCAGGGTCCCGGGTTTGATTCCCGGCTTGGGTCACTGCCTGTGCAGAGTCTGCACGTTCTCCCCGTGTCTGTGTGGGTTTCCTCCAGGTGCTCCGGTTTCCTCCCACAGTCCAAAAATGTGCAGGTTAGGTTTATTGGCCATGCTAAATTGCCCATAGTGTCCAAAAAGATTAGGTGGGGTTGCTGTGTTACAGGGACGGCGTGGAGGTGTGGGCTTAAGTAGGGTGCTCTTTCCAAGGGGCCGGTGCAGACCCAATGGGCTGAATGGCCTCCTTCTGCACTGTAAATTATATTATTCTATGTTTCTAAGTACTCGAACTAAACTAAGGACCAAGGTCTGAAGACCAAAGTGTCAGGGCAGAATCCCGGGTGCCAATCCTGCCATTGGGACAGGTACCCGGAAAAGCCGGGGGTAGGAATCCCATGGCGAGGTCAAACAAGGCAGCCAATTAAAGGCCTCAGAGCCGCACTCCATTAAGGAAGATATCTG
The DNA here is from genome assembly GCF_047496885.1 of Scyliorhinus torazame. Taxonomy (NCBI): domain Eukaryota; kingdom Metazoa; phylum Chordata; class Chondrichthyes; order Carcharhiniformes; family Scyliorhinidae; genus Scyliorhinus; species Scyliorhinus torazame. The sequence goes on along the minus strand of NC_092723.1, from coordinate 14,711,653 downwards.
GAGGGTTGATAGGAGTACCTGAGGCCCTGGGCAGCTGACAGCCCCATCGGGAGAGGTGCGTATGGCTAATACAGCTGGGAGACCACGAGGGCAGATCAGGATGAAGGTATTCTCTGAGGAACTTGCAATGTTTAAAAATAAATGTGGGCACAGCTGCCAGTCTATCATTGTGAAAATGTGACCCTCTGGCAATTCCGACTACTGGGTCAAGGGGAGGGGGCAGGAATTAAACGAACCATCACAGATCCCTCAGCCTGCCACCAAGAAGCTGCCTCCATCCATCTGACGGGCAAGAAAATTCAGATCGCATGTGAAGAATGCCTTCAGTAGGTGCTTTAATTGGTCGAATTGGCTGCCAATCATAGGTGGGCAGATAACCATCCCCTTCCCTTCCCACCCCCCTTAGCTACCCTCAAAATAGGGCGTAGGTGGGAACATACCAACAGGTCAGCTGGCTGTTCAGCAGGGTGAAATTAGGGGAGGTGATGATGTAGTGGTATTGCCACTGGGCTCGTAATCCAGAGATCCAGGATAATGTTCTGGAGTCCAGGGTTCGAATCCTAACACGGCCAATACTGAAATTTGAATTCAATACAAATCTGGATTTAAAAGCCTAATGATGACCATAAGACCACTGCCGATTATTGTTAAAAAACCCATCTGGGGGTCGCTCGTGTCCTTTAAGGAAGGAATCTGCCGTCCTTGCCCGATCTGACTTACATGCGACTATAGATCCACAGCAATGAGGTTGACTCTTAAAATGCCCTCTGACATGGCCTTGCCAGTCACACAATTCAAGGCTAATTAGGGATGGGCAGTAAATGCTGGCCCAGCCAGCGATGGCCACATCTCATGAATGAATGAAATAGAATTGCTGGCGCAGAGGTGGTTCCCCCAGTCCATTTCCACCACACTGTTCAAATCCAGCCTTTCGTCTCAACGCGCCTCCTTAACTGAATAATATGTGAGAAGAATGTAGCCATTTTAGCACCAATTGATTCACACAGCCAAGGTGAACTCTTAGTGGCCTCCAAATCAATGAATACCAACACTTTGACATGGCCCTTTATTCCCTAATTACTACCTAATTTCTCAGATCTTTCCTCACAAAGGGTCTGACACAGGTTCATATATGGCAGAAGATCTTTATGACACCATGAATCAGCCTCCCCTGAGCTTGTGGATTTGATGGCTTGTCTACACTCAATGGTGAGAAAAGTCTTGTTCATACAATTAGCATCAATTAGCATTGGCCCCTCTCTGTTCCATTCAGTCTGACTCAATTTTCACAGAATCACAGACTGCGTATGCTCTCCAAATGAGCAATTAGCTTAGTACCATTCCTATACCTTCTCTCCAAAAACCCTGCTCATTGTTCCTTGTCAAATGAAGGTCTAATCCCTTTTTGAATGCCTCGATTGGACCTGCCCCCACCATATTCTCAGGGAGTGCATCCGAGACCTGAATCACTCACTGTGTGAAAAAGTTTTTCCATCTCATCTTATTTTGCCAATTACTTTAAACCTGTGCCCTCTCGTTCTGAATCCTCTCACAAGTGGGAACAGTTGCTCCCCATCAATTCTAACCAGACCCCTCATGGTTTTGAATCTTTGTATCAAATCTCCTCTCAGCCTTCTCATCCCTAATTCTCCAATGCATCTTCATAACTGAATTCCTCATCCCTGAAACCATTCTCATGAATCTTTTCTGAGCCCTCTGTAATACCTTCACACCCTGTCTAAAGTGTGGCACCCGGAACTGGACAAAATACTAGTTCAATATAATCTCCCTGTTCTTGTATTCTATGCTCCAATAAATGAAGTCTAGGCTACTGCAGGCTTTATTAACTGTGCCCTCAACCAGTCCTACCTTCCTGCACATCTACATGCAGGTCCTCTGTTCCATATTCTCCATACGAAAATGGATCACTTCATATTTCTCAGCATTGAACTTCATCTGTGTGGTGAATGTATTCACCTAATGTGTGAGCTGTCTGTATAGTGCTGCGACCTTTGACCTGGAAATGATGATACGGTCTGCTTCCAGGTACTGTACTGGAAACCCGGTGGGCTCCGCCTCTGGCTCCGCCCTCACCGGGGCAATATATAGACCGGCCACCTGTGGGTGGCACTCATTTGCACAGCCGATACTGGCAGGCATGTTCATGGATAATAAAGCCTAATGTTCACTCGTTCTCACGGTCTCACAGTGAATTGATGGTATAACAATTTATTATCCATCGAAAGCACCATGGAAGCCGCTCTAAAGCCAGATAAGCTCGAACTCAACCCGCGCACGTCAGAGGCCAAGGAGATCTTCGCTGCTTTGAGGCCTACCTCGACTCCTCCACAACGTCTCCCACTGAAACCCTCAAGCTGCGACTCCTCCACGCTCGGATGAGCTATCGAATCTCCGTGGTGATAGAGAAAGCTGCCACGTACGAGGCAGCGGTCGCAACCCTCAAGGTGCATTTTGTGAAGCCCGTAAACGAGGTGTTCGCCCGACACCTTCTCACTAATCGCCGTCAACGCGCCGGGGAATCGTTGGACGAGTACCTGGAAACCCTGACCCTACTCGCAAGGAACTGCAGATATCGGGACGTGACGGCAGAGGAACACATAAACCTACAGATCCGGGACACCTACGTCGCTGGGGTCCGATCGAACTACATTAGGCAGCGCCTGCTGGAAAACGGGACCTCTGACCTGCCGGACACAGTAAAGCTAGCCACCTCGTTGGAGGTGGCCTACCAAGCCTCAGTGCGTTCCCCGCGGGCCCAGTAAACCCCTCGTGGACACCATCGTTGCGGCCCCCGTCGGACCCGACTACGTCACAGGCCTGTGCCGCGCGGCTGCCAGTCCAGCCCGGGGAACCGCAGTGCTACTTCTGCGGCCAGGGTCAACACCCCCGGCAGCGTTGCCCAGCCCGCACAGCGACGTGCAACAACTGTGGCAAAAAAGGGACCCTTCGCCAGAGTCTACCCGGGCCGACCTAAAGCCCAGAAATTGAAAACTCACCAGGCCCGACCCATGGACTCGCAGGCCCGCAGACCCCCCAATGGGGCTGCGTGCCTGCCCGAAACGCCCCCTTCAGACGCGTCATCAGCCACGTGCGACTCGTGGGGGCCGCCATCTTGGCCGCCGGCTCCGGCACCGACCGACATGTGCGACCGATGGGGGCGGCCATCTTGGTCACCACCTTCGACCCAGCCCAACACATGCGACTCATGGGGGCTGCCATTTTGTGACCCTGATACCACCAACCACGCTGGCTACCTGCAGCTTGGCGCAGTCACCCTCGACCAGTAGCAGCCAAAGCACCTGAAAAACTCAATGATGGTCGTCTGGGTCAACGGTCACGAGACCCCCTGTCTTTTCCACCCTTTGTCCACCCTGACACGGTAAGGCGCTGCTCTCTTCACATCTACTCCGCATCCCAAACGATCTCCCTTGCCTCCGATTTCCATTCGGTTCAGATCTGGGGGTATGCATCGCTAATCTCACAATGCAGGGCACCGAGTACGCTCGTTTTAAGCTGTACGTCCTCCCTCACCTCTGCGCCCCACTACTGCTCGGATGAGACTTCCAATGCAGTCACCGAAGCCTGACCTTACTGTTCGGCGGACCCTTGCCCCCCCTCATGGTATGCAGCCTCGCGACCTTCAAGGTCTCCCCCCCTTCGCTCTTTGCGAACCTCACTCCCGACTGTAAACCCATCGCCACCAGGAGCTGGCGGTCCAGTTCCCAATACATGACTTTTATTAAGTCGGAGGTCCAGCGACTGTTGAGGGAAGGGATCATCGAGGCCAGCAACAGCCCCTGGAGTGCACAAGTGGTGGTCGTCCGGTCCGGGGAAAAGAATCGGATGGTTGTGGACTACAGCCAGACCATTAACCAGTTCACACAACTGGATGCTTAGCCCCTCCCCCACATAGCGGAGATGGTCAACCAGATCGCACAGTACCAGGTGTTCTCAACGGTCGATCTTAAGTCGGCCTACCTACTGGATAGGAGCGAAAGCAACAGGGTAGTTGTTATGGGGGACTTTAACTTTCCAAATATTGACTGGAAACGCTATAGTTCGAGTACTTTAGATGGGTCTGTTTTTGTCCAATGTGTGCAGGAGGGTTTCCTGACACAGTATGTAGATAGGCAAGAGTTATACCTGGGGGAAAGGCAATTATGATGCGATGAGGCAAGACTTAGGATGCATCGGATGGAGAGGAAAACTGCAGGGGATGGGCACAATGGAAATGTGGAGCTTGTTCAAGGAACAGCTACTGCGTGTCCTTGATAAGTATGTACCTGTCAGGCAGAGAGGAAGTGGTCGAGCAAGGGAACCATGGTTTACTAAAGCAGTCGAAACACTTGTCAAGAGGAAGAAGGAGGCTTATGTAAAGATGAGACATGAAGGTTCAGTTAGGGCGTTCGAGAGTTACAAGTTAGCTAGGAAGGACCTAAAGAGAGAGCTAAGAAGAGCCAGGAGGGGACATGAGAAGTCTTTGGCAGGTAGGATCAAGGATAACCTTTCTATAGATATGTCAGGAATAAACAAATGACTAGGGTAAGAGTAGGGCCAGTCAAGGACAGTAGTGGGAAGTTGTGCTTGGAGTCCGAGGAGATAGGAGAGGTGCTAAATGAATATTTTTCATCAGTATTCACACAGGAAAAAGACAATGTTGTCGAGGAGAATACTGAGATTCAGGCTACTAGACAAGAAGGGCTTGAGGTTCATAAGGAGGAGGTGTTAGCAATTCTGGAAAGTGTGAAAATAGATAAGTCCCCTGGGCCAGATAGGATTTATCCTAGGATTCTCTGAGAAGCTAGGGAGGAGATTGCTGAGCCTTTGGCTTTGATCTTTAAGTCATCTTTGTCCACAGGAATAGTGCCAGAAGACTGGAGGATAGCAAATGTTGTCCCCTTGTTCAAGAAGGAGAGTAGAGACAACCCCGGTAACTATAGACCAGTGAGCCTTACTTCTGTTGTGGGCAAAATCTTGGAAAGGTTTATAAGAGATAGGATGTATAATCATCTGGAAAGGAATAATTTGATTAGAGATAGTCAACACGGTTTTGTGAAGGGTAGGTCGTGCCTCACAAACCTTATTGAGTTCTTTGAGAAGGTGACCAAACAGGTGGATGAGGGTAAAGCAGTTGATGTGGTGTATATGGATTTCAGTAAAGCGTTTGATAAGGTTCCCCACGGTAGGCTACTGCAGAAAATACGGAAGCATGGGATTCAGGCTGATTTAGCAGCTTGGATCAGAAATTGGCTAGCTGGAAGAAGACAAAGGGTGGTGGTTGATGGGAAATGTTCGGACTGGAGTCCAGTTACTAGTGGTGTGCCACAAGGATCTGTTTTGGGGCCACTGCTGTTTGTCATTTTTATAAATGACCTGGAGGAGGGTGTAGACGGATGGGTGAGTAAATTTGCAGATGACACTAAAGTCGGTGGAGTTGTGGACAGTGCGGAAGAATGTTACAAGTTACAGAGGGGCATAGATAAGCTGCAGCGCTGGGCTGAAAGGTGGCAAATGGAGTTTAATGCAAAAAAGTGTGAGGTGATTCATTTTGGAACGAATAACAGGAAGACAGAGTACTGGGCTAATGGTAAGATTCTTGGCAGTGTGGATGTGCAGAGAGATCTCGGTGTCCATGTACATAGATCCCTGAAAGTTGCCACCCAGGTTGAGAGGGTTGTTAAGAAGGCGTACGGTGTGTTAGCTTTTATTGGTAGAGGGATTGAGTTTCGGAGCCATGAGGTCATGTTGCAGCTGTACAAAACTCTGGTGCGGCCGCATTTGGAGTATTGCGTGCAATTCTGGTCGCCGCATTATAGGAAGGATGTGGAAGCATTGGAAAGGGTGCAGAGGAGATTTGCCAGAATGTTGCCTGGTATGGAGGGAAGATCTTATGAGGAAAGGCTGAGGGACTTGAGGCTGTTTTCGTTAGCGAGAAGAAGGTTAAGAGGTGACTTAATTGAGGCATACAAGATGATCAGAGGATTGGATAGGGTGGACAGTGAGAACCTTTTTCCTCGGATGGTGATGTCTAGCACGAGGAGACATAGCTTTAAATTGAGGTGAGATAGATATAAGACAGACGTCAGAGGTAGGTTCTTTACTCCGAGATTAGTAAGGGAGTTGAATGCCCTGCCTGCAACAGTAGTGGACTCGCCAACACTAATGGCATTCAAATGGTCATTGGATAGACATATGGACGATAAGGGAATAGTGTAGATTGGCTTTAGAGTGGTTTCATGGGTCGGCGCAACATCGAGGGCCGAAGGGCCTGTACTGCGCTGTAATGTCCTATGTTCTATGTTCTATGTTCTAGCTCCCGATCCGCCCGGAAGAGCGCCACTACACTGCCTTTGAAGCAGCCAGCCGACTCTTCCACTTCCTCAGGGTCCCTTTCGGCGTCATTAATGGGGTCTCGGTTTTTCAGAGAATGATGGACCGAATGGTGGACCAGTACTGTTTGCGGGCTACATACCCGTACTTGGACAATGTTACCATCTCTGGCCATGATCAGCAGGACCATGACGCCAACCTTCAGAGGTTCCTCCAGGCCGCCCATTCCCTCAACCTCACATATAACAAAGAGAAGTGCGTTTTCCACACTACCCAACTGGCCATCCTCGGTTACGTCGTGGAGAACAGAATCCTAGGGCCCGACCCCGACCGTATGCGCCCCCTCACGGAACACGGAACTTCCCCCTCCCAAGAGCCTCAAGGCCCTCAAACGATGCCTCGGGCTTTTCTTCTACTACGCCCAATGGGTCCCCAACTATGCGGACAAAGTCCGCCCACTTATTAAAACCACCACATTTCCCCTGACAGCTGGGGCCCGCTCGGCCTTCAGCCGCATCAAGGCCGACATCACTAAGGCCGCAATGCATGCGGTGGACGAGTCCGTCCCCTTTCAGGTAGAGAGCGATGCGTCAGACGTCACACTGGCCTTCACACTCAACCAGGCGGGCAGGCCAGTAGCATTCTTCTGCAGAACCCTCCACGCTTCCGAAATCCAACACTCCTTGGTCGCGAAGGAAGCACAAGCCATAGTGGAAGCCTTGCGGCACTGGAGGCCCTACCTAGCCGGTAGGAGGTTCACCCTCGTCACCAACCAGCGGTCGGTCGCCTTCATGTTTGACAACGCACAACAGGGCAAAATTTAAAATGACAAAATCTTGAGGTGGAGGATCGAACTCTCCACCTACAATTACGATATCAAGTATCGTCCTGGGAAGCTCCATGAGCCCCCAGATGCCCTGTCCCGCGGCACATGCGCCAGGCGCAAGATGACCGACTTCGGGCTATCCACGATGACCTCTGTCACCCGGGGTTCACCCGGCTTACCCACTTTCTTAAGGCCCACAATCTGCCCTTCTCCACCGAGGAGGTCAAGGCAATGACCAGGGACTGCCAGATCCACGCGGAGTGCAAACCGCACTTCTACCGGCCAGACAAGGCCCGTCTGGTAAAGGCCTCCCAGCCCTTTGACCGCCTAAGTATTGACTTCAAAGGGCCCCTCCCCTCCACCAACCATAATATATACTTTCTAACCGTCGTCGATGAGTATTCCCACTTCCCCTTCGCTGTCCCCTGCCCCAACATGATCTCGGCCACTATGATAAAGGCACTCCACAGCATCTCCACACTTTGCGGTTTCCCTGCTTCCATCCACAGCGACCGGGGCACATCGTTCATGAGCGATGAGCTGCGTCAGTACCTGCTCAGTAAAGGCATCGCCTCGAGCAGGACTACGAGCTATAATCCGCAGGGAAACGGGCAGGTGGAGAGGGAGAACGCGACGGTATGGAAGGCCGTCCTTCTGGCCCTCCGGTCTAGAAGTCTCCCGACCCCCCCGCTGGCAGGGGGTCCTCCCCGACGCCCTCCACTCCATTAGATCACTCCTCTGCACAGCCACGAACGAGACCCCTCACGACCGTTTGTTTGTCTTCGGGCAACGGAGAATCCCGCCCCCTTTCACACTCACAGCAGATATGAGTTTAACTTCTAAATTGTTCAAAGGTCAATTCCTGCAACAGTGCCACAGCTTGCTCAGTGCTACAGTGTCAGTCAAATTTACCAAGTCGAATCTCTGGAGTCCACCTTGAACGCTCAGGCGTCTCATTCTGAGGCAAGGATAAATGCAACTGAGCCAGTCTGACAAAAAGACCTGTCGTTTGAAATCTCCAAAATCATATTTTCTCACCATTAATATTTCAGTTAAGCAGAAAAACAGGGGTTGAGACATTGTGAATAATTGAGTGGGACAGTCAAAAAATATAAGCAGCAAAAATCAAATAAATGCAGTTCATAAAAACGAGTGACTGCTCCGTCTACTCCCCAAGGAGACTTATCTAACTATTTCTCGATATTTTTCCACCCTGAAACCATTGTCTCAATTCCCTGCGGAGTCTGGAATTGATCCCCTGACCTTCTGAATCAGTCAATAACTCTAACCTGATGTTATTTGTCAATGAGGGAGAAAATCCAAGTCAATTACTTTTCGTTCGAAAGAAAAACTTAAGATTCCTGGTGCGCAGGTGAGAATGCAAAGGAAGAGCTTTACTTTTATGGTGACTTTCACGATCTTGGTGTATCTCAAAGTGGCTCACACTCAGCAAAGTGCTTTTGAAGCAATTATTATCATATAGGAATCTGTGGCATGCTAATTGCACACCAGAGGGTCCCACAAATGGCAAAGATCCAAGTAATCAGTTGTTCAGTTTATGATGTTTGAGGGATAATGTTGCCCAGGACAATGACCAATAGGGTCCATGGGATGTTTTACAAAGTTCATCTGGAGGAACATCTCATCCAAAAGATATTTTATGTGATGATACGCCTGTAAACAATATTGTAGATAGTTGGTGGTGCAACCTCCAACCAGCAGGTGGCGGTACAGATCCACCATGGGTCTCAAGACAGTGGTCATGTGACAAGGCACTCAGATATATAAGTGCGGGCAGATCCGGTGATCCTAAGAAGGTTATAAGACGTACGTGAGGACAGTTGTGCATAGGGGTAGTTCCAGGGAAGGATAAAGAAACTCCATGATAACTTGCTCTGTATCAGATCGTTATCTTACCATGTGTGTATTAATAAATATCCTGGTTTGGACAAGTCACAAGCAATTCTGTGGATTCCTTGCTGGACATTGTACACCAAAAACAACACTTTACAAAACTTCAGTGCCACACTGATGGGCAAACCCACGACCTATTGACTCATGAGCAAGATGACATCAGTGAGGCATAGAGCCCCGACAGTGCGAAAGGAGGCCATTCGTCCCATCAATCTGCACTGGATCTCCAAAAGAGGACTCCAACCAGGTCCACTCCCCCACCCCATCCCTGCAACCCCATAGCCTAACTTACACATCTTTGGACACTAAGGGGCAATTTAGCATGGCCAATCCATCTAAAAGTGACGCCTCAACAGAAATCTGGCAGTACGTGGTATACAGTCAGCTACTCTGCATTCACAAAATTATTCATTGCTACCTTCAAATAATGCAGGTCTAAGAGCCACACTGACAGTTTTTCCCAGGTTTATTTTTGGTTCACAAATTATGCTTCACTCACTTCAATGGCAGAACTGGGAACAGATATGGAGAAAAAGAAGGCGGTTTGACCGAGAGTCAAAAATCATCCAATCAGGACTTTCCGAGCCCCTTTTCTCTCCCTCATCAGCCACGGCACCTGTTTCGCGATTTTTGAAAGCACAAGTGGACTTGGCTTTCGGGAATTTCCCCTGGTGGAGGCGGAGGATCACGGAGGCTCCGGAGAATGCCGGGTTCAGGCCCACTAATGATATGCCAACGGTGTTTACTCTAAGTGTGGAGTGGAACGCATTGACACCACTGTCGAGGCACAAGAGAATTACGATTTGGCATGAACCCGGTCCCCGCCATGGTTTTTGGCGTCAAATTCTCCACCCAATCGGATTTCGCGATTCCGGCGGGGCCAATGGAGAATCCCGCTCCATGAGTTCAAACCCCGCCATGCTAATTTCAGAATTTGAATTCAGTTAAGAATGTGAAAAAGGTGTCAGTAACAAGTGCCCTTCAAGCTGGTGGATTTTCATGGAAACCCTCCTAGTTCTCGGATATCCTTCAGAAAAGGAAATTAGTCATCCTTACCACTATTGTTCTATGTACGATACCGATCCCAAACCATTGTAGTTGACTCTTAACCTGACCTCTGAAGAGGTCCAGCAAGCCACTGAGTTGTATCAGTAGTTCAAGAAGAAGGTCTTACATCATCAACGGTAGCATTGTGGATAGCACAATTGCTTCACAGCTCCAGGGTCCCAGGTTCGATTCCCGGCTTGGGTCACTGTCTGTGCGGAGTCTGCACATCCTCCCCGTGTGTGCGTGGGTTTCCTCCGGGTGCTCCGGTTTCCTCCCACAGTCCAAAGATGTGCAGGTTAGGTGGATTGGCCATGATAAATTGTCCTTAGTGTCCAAAATTGCTCTTAGTGTTGGGTGGGCCTACTGTGTTATGGGGATAGGGTGGAGGTGTGGACCTTGGGTAGGGTGCTCTTTCCAAGAGCCAGTGCAGACTCGATGGGCCGAATGGCCTCCTTCTGCACTGTAATTTCTATGATTCTATGATTAAGGCAAGCAGGGATGGGAAACAAATGTTAACTGACACATTCGAGAATGAAGGAAAAATCTTTGTTCTAAGTTAGCCAACCAAGTATAGTAAAAATGCCTATTTCAGCCAATGACTAAGGTTTGTTCTATGGATGTACAAAGCTTTGAGATATAACCCCTTAAACATGGAATATAACATCATAATTGGGCGGCACGGTGGCACAATGGTTAGCACTGCTGCCTCACGGCGTAGAGGACCCGGGTTCAATCCCAGCCCTGGGTCACTGTCCGTGTGGAGTTTGCGCATTCTTACCGTGTCTGCGTGGGTCTCATCCCCACAACACAAAAAGATGTACAGGGTAAGAAAGGAGGCTCTTTGACTCCTTTGTCAATCAGAAATCTTTCTAACTCAACATTGAATCTATTCAATGACCCAACCCCCACTGCTTGCTGGCAAAGAGAATTCCAAGCACTAATGGGACACTCAGAACTAATTTCTTCTCATCTCAGTCTTAAATGGGAGACACCTTTTGAAACTAGTTCTAGATACGCCCACAAGGTGAAAGATCCTCGCAGCATCCGCCCTGAAAAAACGCCTCAGAATCTAACATGTTTCAATAAAACCACCTCTAAATCTTTGAAACTCCGATCCATACAGGCCCAACCTACTCATCCTTTTGGCATATGACAAATCCAACACCCCAGGAATCAGCTGTGTGAACCTTCTTTGAACTGCTTCCAATGAAAATATGTCCCTCCTTGAATAAGGTGATCAAAACTGTGCACAGTATACTAGAGGTGTAATCTCACCAAGTGTAAGACCTTCCTGAATTTCCCTAGTGTGCTAATGTAGGATTATCAGATTAATTGTATTATAAGCATTTGGTGAAGTAAAAGTTAAAAGCCTGGGTTAGACTATGTTTGACTGCTGAAATCATGTTTTAAAAGATTCTTAGGTTGAAAGACAACAAAGTTTTTGGGGGCCAGAGATGCAATTAGCCATGGTAAAAAGCTTGTGCAATGCAATTTTGTTTTGCTTAAGGGGATTCCCTGGGGAGTTAATTAGTTTTCAGCTTGGTGAGATGATGTCATTAGATGGAGTTAAGGCATCAGGCTTTTTGAGAAAGCATTTGCAGTTCAGTTCTGTTCTGGATGAAGCTGGGACCACAAGTCAGGTTTTGCTCACTGAAGTTCAGTAAAAAAATGGATTAACAGTCTTGAAAGCAGTGCAGACTTGTCTGAGGACAAGGGGGAGCTGAAACATGCCAGTTGAAACAGCCTTTGAAGGCATACAGCCAGAGTGTCTTACAGTAGTCAGATATTTTTCTATAAAGCAGAGTCAAAAGATCTTTTTCTCAAAGAATATCTCTGCAAAGCAAGCATTCCTCTGTGCCATTTGTATTTATGGTAGATTGAGAGCTGAGATGTTTTATTTCTTGTTTAAGTGGGAATAAAGATAGCAATTAAGTACTCATTGTATTGAGTAGTATTGTTTAAGAGGTAATGGTGAGTTATTTTCTGGTGTGTTGTTAAATATATTTTAATCCAGCATTAATAATAAAGTTTAAAAAAATATATTGTCCCTATTTCTTTGTGGAATCACTCTGGGACGAGGTATCCTTTCCTCACATTCTTACAAAATTAAAATAAAGTATTAGGGTTTCTGTCCAGCATCCTAACTTGTCTGGGATTGTAATACTAACTCAGACTGAATTTCTTCAAGAAGGAGCTCAACATTTTTCTGACAGGGGTAGGGATCACCATTTATGTGAAGTATCTTGGCCGGGATTCTCTGACACCGCGCCAGGTTGGAGAATCCCCGCGGGGGGGGGGGGGGACACGAGAACCGCACCCCGCCGCCCCGACGCCGGCTTCCCCATTGTCTGGCGCCGTTTTTCGGGTGCCAGCAGGATCGCCACCATGCCGGTCGGGGGCCGTTGATAGCGCTGGCGATTCTCCGGGCCCAACGAGTTTGGCCGAGTCCCGCCAGCGTAGATTACTCACCTCCCACGTGGGGGCCGTCCTGGAGGGAGGCGGGGAGTTCCGACCCTGGGAGGGGAGCCCCCACGGTGGCCTGGCCCGTGATCGGGGCCTACCGATCGGTGGGCGGGCTGGTTCCATGGGGGCCTTCTTTCCTCCACGTCGGGCCCCTGTAGAGCTCCGCCATATGGGGGCCGGCGCAGAGAAGGGAACCCCCGCGCATGCGCGGAAATACGCCGGCCGATCCACGCATGCGCGGACTCATGCGGGCCATTCCCCGCCAGCTGGAGCTTGCTCCGGCGGCAAGCTAGCCCCCTAGAAAGTTGAGAATTCCTCACTTTTGGGGGCTGTTGACGCCGGAGTCGTTGGCGTCGATTTTCATGCCGGTTTGGGGACATAGCCCCATTTTTAGAGAATCCCGCCCCTTGAATCCTTTTCAGTTTCGTGCAGGTATCCTATACGATATGAGCGATTTCATGATCGCCTGGACTAGTTTAGCCTCAAGGAATCAGAGAGGAATTTTCCAGGGTGTTTTGTCCTGATTAGGCCAAATTTTAACCTGCATTGCCTCCCCTCCCAGGAGACTAAATTACTCTGGGTGGGTCACGAGCATTTCAACCATGATGCTTCAAACACCCTGGGCGGGATTCTCCACTCCCGCGCCGAAGTGCCCACGCCGTCGTGAACGCCGTCGAGGTTCACGACGGAGTGAAACGGCCCCGATCCCGACCGATTCAGGCCCCGACAATGGGCTAGGATCGGGGCCGCGTCATCTACACGCGCTAGGCCTTGTCGCCGCGTAAAGGTAGCGCCGCATAGATGACGCGGCCGGCGCCGCATAATTGGCGTCACCCGTGCATGCGTGGTTGACGTCCTCTCTGAGTCCGCCCCACAAGAAGATGGCGGACGGATCTTGTGGGGCCGCGGAAGGAAGGAGGTCCTCCTTCAGAGAGGACGGCCCGACGATCGGTGGGCACCAATCGCAGGCCATGCCACATTTGAGGTACCCCCCTGTGCAGGATCCCCCCCCCCCCCCCCCCGCAGGCCGCCCCCCCCCAGCATTCCCCCGCTGTTCCCGATGGCAGCGACCAGGTGTGGACGGCGCCGGGGGAGAACCCGCTGTTTTGGCCTGGCCGCTCGGCCCATCCGGGCCTGAGAATAGCAGGGGTGCCGGAGAATCGCCATTTTGGGTGTCTCGGGCGATTCTCCGGCCTGCGGCCCGCAGAACTCAACGGGGCCGTTCCCGCCGCTTGGGAGAATCGCGGGAGGGCATCGGACCGGCATCCCGGGAACTTTTGGCGGCCCGGGCGATTCTCCCAACCGGCGCGGGAGAGGAGAATCTCGCCCCCTAACTATGTGGAAAAGGTTAGATAGGAGAGTGGATTAATTTTGAATATTTGTGTCTGATTTTTTTGAATCATGCATTGTGTGCAATTTCTCAAAACTTGCTGATTTTGACATTTTGGTTCTGCTAATGAATTTCAATTGTTCAACAAAATAATCGTGTTTTCATATGCAACAATATGTTTATGCTTTATTTGTACCTCAGTATTTTTCTTACAAAGAGGAGGTATTAAACTCTATGTCAATTGGCACTTAATTGCATACTTGATACAAAATAATTATTGTGGTTCATCCATTCCATCTCCTATTTATTTGTTTAATTGGTTATAGTGCCTTTGGCTTCCAATTAATTCATAGCACAATATTCAATTTGGAAGTTACAATTTCAAAGATTTATTTATTGATCAGCTTTAAATTGAACCATCATACCACAGGCAATATGATTACTATTTGATAAAGCATGATTTTTCTATATTTCTTGCATCCTTTCCAGAACATGGCAACTTCAGCTTGGATATAGACCTAAAAGTGCCGGGAAGGAAATATTGCCTCACCTTGGGGTCTCACTCCAGATATAATCTGCGCTGTGTTGCCCTCTTTTAGTGGATATAAATATGGCGGTTAATAAGGTCACCTTTCTGAATCTTAATTATGAATATGCTTTCAGGGTCGCCAGGTATCCCTTGAGCTTAAACAAAGGCGATTACAATGGGATGAGAGAAGAGTAGCTAAGGTAGACTGGGAGCAAAGACTTCATGGTGAAGCAGTTGAGGAACAGTGGAGAACCTTCCGAGCGATCTTTCACAGTGTTCAGAAAAGGTTCATACCGACAAAAAAGAAAGACGGTAGAAAGGGGAAAAATCGACCGTGGATATCTCAGGAGGTGAGGGAGAGTATCAAATTGAAGGAAAAAACATACAAAGTGGCAAAAATTAGTGGGAGAGTAGAGGACTGGGAAGTCTTTAGGGGACAACAGAAAGCTACTAAAAAAGCCATAAAGAAGAGTAAGGTAGACTATGAAAGTAAACTGGCTCAGAACATAAAAGCAGATAGTAAAAGCTTCCACAAATATATAAGACCACAAAGGGTGGCTAAGGTAAATATTGGTCCTTTGGAAGATGAGAAGGGAGATTTAATAATAGGAGACGGGGAAATGGCTGAGGAGCTGAACAGGTTTTTTGGGTCAGTCTTCACAGTGGACAGTATTGGGGGAGAGATGGGGAACGGGGGGGGGGGCCGCAGGGGGAGAGACGGGGCACGGGGGGGAGGGGGCGCAGGGGAAGAAACAGGGCACGGGGGAGGGGGCTCAGGGGGAGAGATGGGGCACGGGGGAGGGAAGCAGCGCAGGGGGGAGGGCGTGCAAGGTGAGGGGGTGGGGAGGGGGTGGGGGGGCAGGGGGGTCCATTGGGGGGGGTTCTTTCTGTGTCAGTGGGCGGAGGGGCTCCATGTTGTGGGGGTGGATTCTGTGGTGATGGGGGGGTGCTGGTTCCATGGTGAGGGGCGTTTGTCTCATTCTATTTTTATCTCTCTGGCATTGGAGCACTGATCTGTCAAGAGTCGAGGCTGCTGGCGGGACAGGTCCATTCAGAGCCCAACGCGCTGGCGTTGGAGCCGCCTCCTTAATTTATTTAACTGCCGAAGATTATGGCGGGAAACGGCATCAGTGGAGCCGATGGGCTACACCCCGCTTTTCCCATCTGGGTTCACGCTTACTCAAAAGGCTAGAGAATTCCATCCTGTATATAGTGCCTTTCGTAAGATCAGGATGTCCTAAACAGCCACAGTATTTAATAATAATCATTATTGTCACGAGTGGGCTTACATTAAGACAGCAATGAAGTTACTGTGAAAATCCCCGAGTTCCGGCGCCTTTTCGGGTTCACTAAGAGAGAATTCAGAGTGTCCAATTCACCTAACTAGCACATCTTTCGGGCCTTGTGGGAGGAAACCGGAGCACCCGGAGGAAACCCACGCAGACACGGGGAGAACGTGCAGACTCCGCACAGACAGTGACCCAAGCGGGAATCGAACCTGGGACCCTGGCGTTGTGAGGCAAGAGTGCTAACCACTGTGCTACTGTGCTGTCCAGGCGAGGAATAATAATTGGCTGTAGTGACCTTCATAATCGTCGTATGGGAGCGTTAATGCCCCCTAACAGGGCAGACCGGAATGTTTCACCTCCCACCTGAATGGCTGAAGCTCCAACAATGCAGCATTCCCTCAATCCAGCACCAAAGTGTCCACCTGGATGATAATTGGCATGGGACTTGAAGCCACAACCTCTGACTCAGAGGTCAGACTCTGATCAATCGAACCAGGGCTAGCAGGGTGAACTGAACCCATGCAATCGCCCAGGTTTTGTTGCACCGTATTTTAAATTATAAATTTATTTGACATTTATGATTGCGTTTTGTTTTTACTTTTTCTCCTATTGAAAATAAATTATGTATGCTTCACAAGGTGTCAATTGGATTTAGCTTGTTTAGCCAGTATTGATTGTTTGAGCGTCGACTGTCATTTAAAGCTGAGTGTGATTCACAATCAAATACCTTCCAAATCGATAAATAAATGGCAACACCTTTTATTTATAAATGTAATAAAAACCCTGTTAAAATGGAAATGCAATACGAAAATACAAGTATCGACATCGGCCATATATAACAACATGATTTATTTAATACTTTGAAATACAAAAGGGCAGCGGTTTTCTTTATGAGGTTCTGCAATCTGATAGTAAACACTGACACATTGTGAGCCTGATGTGACCTTTCCTCCCCCTAATCCGTGAACTCCTGCATAGAAACTTTAATATCAGTTAGCCTCTGAATCCCACAGCCTGAAGTCTTTACACTACAGTTACTGAGGCCCTGAGCTATTCATTAAATTGCTCAGACCATTGCACTACAGTTCAGAGTGCTGGGGGAGGAAGATATGGAAGTCTGGCTTTCCCATCCTATTGTTGAGTTTTAACCTCACAGTGTCCACTTTTGACCCTGACAGTGCCCCTCCGCCTGGCAGTCAGCCTGATTGACAGGCTCACTCCCGTCAAGCAGGGGGCGCTCTGAGAAAGCCCTCAGGGCCCGTTAGGTCCAATCCATGTCTCCTCGGATCCTTGTACGGCGTGCTGTCTGATAGGATGATACGGCTATCCATTCCTTGCCCCATCTCAGGACAAACCAGATGGCAACTGGTAGCAGTCGGTTTCCTGACCTGCTCTCAAGCTTTCCCAATTTAACCCTTCACCTGTGTGGTGATATGCATCACTGTAAATACACAAGGGGTTAATGTAAATACACTACGACTAAGCAAACACTAGAGGGAGCACCAGAGACGTCATGACATGCAGACATACAGCTAATGAACACATAGAATAGGACACGACCAATGGGCAGTCAAGACACCCAGAGGTGACACTACCACAAGTGGGCATTACACAACCCATATATAAGGACAGGGCACACATGCTCTGTCTCTTTCCACAGGCGACACTTAGAGAGAAGGACAGGGGCAGATCAGAAGCATCACACCCACTACGTGGCTTAGAGCAGACTGGTTAGTTAGACTGAGTTACTATAGCAAGATTGTTGTGTTCTGTACTCTGGGATAACACAGGCTGCAACTCCTTGCAGCTTTGACCAAAAGGTACTCCAGACTTTGAAGTAAGTTCAATGTGATTTATTCAACCATTAGCACAGTTCTCTATGAGTTTGACTCTCCTGCTAATCTTGCTATAGTAACTCAGTCTAACTAACCAGTCTGCTCTAAGCCACGTGGTGGGTGTGATGCTTCTGATCTGCCCCTGTCCTACTCTCTAAGTGTCGCCTGTGGAAAGAGACAGAGCATGTGTGCCCTGTCCTTATATATGGGTTGTGTAATGCCCCCTTGTGGTAGTGTCACCTCTGGGTGTCTTGACTGCCCATTGGTCGTGTCCTATTCTATGTGTTCATTAGCTGTATGTCTGCATGTCATGCCGTCTCTGGTGCTCCCTCTAGTGTTTACTTAGAGTAAACCCCATCGTAGTGTATTTACAGTGATGCATGTCACCACAACCTGAACCCAGTGCCAAGCACTGACCCATGTTGCATTCTCAGCCCCCCATTGCTCTACCCTGTCTCTACTCATCTTATTACAGACAATCCTCAAATTCACAGGCAGTGAACACAGTGCCGTGTTTAGACATGTTTCCTTCCCAAGCTGGTACTTAACATCTTGAATTTATATCGCACTTTTAATGCAAACAAATGTCGGAAGATGCTTCACAGAGGAGAATGCTGCCGTGAAGATCTGGAAGTGGTGATGGGTTGCAAAGCTCACGAGGAAGCTTTTAAAATTAATGAGGGAAGAAGGAAGTCTGATTTAACAACCGGATCTTATTATAATATGAATGCAGACTGGCTGGTTCACATTGGAGCAGAGCCACCCCTCCTCCACGTCTGCCTGTTTCTGGGAGTACTGAGGCAAAATACTTAAAGGTGAGTGAATCTCTCAAAGGGAGGCTCCTTTCGTTGAATCTAAAAAAACTGTTCAATTGTAATGCTGATCCTGCTGGATGTTGAAGATGATGAAAATTAGAAGAAAACTTGCCGCCAGGTTTCCCTGAGGGTGGTGTTGACAAAGGTCCAGGCATCTGTCTTTCTCGTAAACTGAATGTCGAATCACTTTACTAAGAAAGCCTGAATAGGGATTTGGATTTGTCACGTGCACCGAGGTACAGTGAAAAGTATTGTTCTGCTTGTAGCTCAGACAGATCATTCATACCTGAAAAGAAATTAGATAGAGCAAACATAAAATGCACAATGTACATGAAATACACAGTGTTAATATATACAGGCATCGGGTGAAGTATACAGGAGTGTAGTACTACTCAGTAGAGAAGATGTGTGAAGAGATAAGGTCAGTCCATAAGAGGGTCGTTTAGGAGTCTGGTAACTGCGGGGAAGAAACTGGGCGGGATTCTCCACCCCCACGTCGAAGTGGCCGCGCCGTCGTGAACGCCGTCGAGGTTCACGACGGCGCGGAACGGCCCCCGTCCCGACCGATTCAGGCCCTAACAATGGGCCAGTATCGGGGCCGCGTCATCTACCCGCGCCAGGCCTTGTTGCCCGCATAAAAGCGGCGCCGCATAGATGATGCGGCTAGCGCTGCATAACGGTCGTCATCCGCGCATGCACGGGTTGGCCGGCTCCAACCCGCGCCATGCGTGGTTGCCGTCCTGTCCAAATCCGCCCCGCAAGAAGATGGGGGACGGATCTTGCGGGGCCGCGGAAGGAAGGAGGTCCTCCTTCAGAGAGGACGGCCCGACGATCGGTGGGCATCGATCGCGGGCCACCCCACATTCAAGGTGAAGTCCGGTGCAGGATCCCCCCTCGCCCACCCACAGGCCGCCCCCCCAGCGTTCACGCACCGCCCACGACTGTAGCGACCAGGTGTGGACGGCGCCGGGGGGAACCCACCGTTTTGGCCTGGCCGCTCGGCCCATCCGGGCCTCAGAATAGCAGGGAGAATCG